>NC_134324.1:16293705-16610230 GCF_964195595.1 Calonectris borealis
TACCCACGAGCATAAACCTGACAAGACAACTGAATAATCATTAACACACATGCCTGAAAGCTTATTCAGTTTTGTTTTTTTCTAAACTATTAAGCATTAGGTTAAGGAAGTTTGTGGGTAACACCTTAACAGGCCAACATCTGGATATCAAAAGAGCTTAGAAGTCCTACTGCTTGGGAGCAGAGAAAGCTTTTGCAAAACTGTAACCTAGTGCAAAGGTAACCCCAGCTCAGATTTGATAGTGTTTGACAAATAACACTGCTCAGCACACAACAGCAGCTACAGATTTTTCCATTCTTCACGATTTCGTTTTTCCTACATCAAAATTTTTCCAAGTGCTTTTTTGTAACTCTCTACAAGCGTTACAAAACCTCTTTCCATACAAAATTTGTGCAGTTCACATTGCAGTCCTCTGATTTTAGAAGCTTTGCCAGAGCAGTCCCATTCAGCAGGCACAGGGAAAAGTCCCACAGAACAGCCCCTTAAGTCCTGAAAAGGCTTCATTGCTCATCTCAGGAGCAATCAAATTAAAGTCTTAGTGCTACAATACCGGGCTTCCACAGAAGCACAGCAATGAGATACAACAGTAGAGAATTCTAGAAAAATAAACTGCTATAACTCTATTTTGGTCTCTATTTCAGATAATGCATACAAGAATAGAAATGCTTTCTCCTAAAATACAAAAGTTAGCATGGTTTAACAAGTTTAGAGGGAGCACGACCCTCTTAGTAACCAGTAAACTAAGTGAGAAGAAACGGGCATAGTTTTGCCAGTTATCTGCAATTTAGAGGTAACATTCTTATACACCAGCAAAGGAAGAAATCTTTAAAAGGCCCTGGCATCCCCTGGAGAGGCACTGTGGTCTGCCAAGTTATACTTGTCAATCCACTCACAGGGGAAGTTATGAACACAGGCCATCGGGGCACACTACAAGTGTGTATTTACATAGTTCCTGTTGTTCAAAACACTGTTTGACAGAGATTCAAGAATTCTTGCTGTGCAACAGCTTGATTAAAATTTGATCAGCTTTGTTAACATAGCAGAAGGAACCACCAGTAAGAGGCATGCTTCCAGATTTTGGATTAAGGGGCAGTTTGGAAGACAACTTACTTGCAAGTCAGAATACGCACTACTTCGTTCGGCTTGTACAGCTCAATGCACACAACGCAGCTATCTCCATCGGGACCAGTTTCCTAAAGCGGTGAAATGAATTCACAGCATTAACAGACTTTGAAAGCTTCCTTTGAACTACAGTCAGATTTACTGCAGACAAAGGGGTCTGGCTAAAATAATCTAAGATAGCTCCCCTCCCCTATAGAATCTTATAGAAACACATTGTGTGGATTACTTATAGTCAAGCTGACACTTTAACAGAAGCATTGAAAGTTTAATGCCATGGTTTAGAAGTCCAGCTGCAAACCATCGTTGGATTATTTGAGGCACTACTGTAGAGGTTTAGAAGCTGCTACCCACAGTTTTAGTTACAAAAAGAATAGCCAAGGAAGCAGATTAGATATACTAGTTTACCTTTAAGCATCCATGTCAGCAAATTAAGACCTCTCACCTCATCAAGACTACAAGCAAGCAGCTAAAAAAAAATAATCTCATTTATAAGAATGTGCAAATTGCAAAGTCTTGCACCCCAGAGAAGGACTTGGTCTGAAAGAGGAACCATCTCTTCAACTGACAGTTAGGAGCTCAGAGAGACTTCTGCATCCTGCTCCAGAACTAAGGACTACTTTCTGGATTCTGTGCAAAGGGTGTGCCATAACACTCAGGAAATTATAGGATCAGTCATACCTTGTCCCCCTGCTTCAGGGTGCGCAGCTGTAACTGTTCAATGGCCTTCTTAGCCCTGGCCTTTAGTTGTCGCTGTAACAGAAAGCAGTCCTGGTTAAACACAATCATTTTTCTCTTAAGTGGTAGTTACTCATACTTATCAAGGTGCCTACTGCAAGCAGACACCAGTTTTATAACCCAGATGTTATCAAAACAAGCCAAGTAAGCATGACCATGCTATTTAGAGACAACATGAAACAGTTTCAGGACATATTGATGTGGTTATTGACTCTGGATGACATACCAACAAGGCATTTGGATATGCTTTGTTTTTACCTAACCTTTTCACAAAGCACAGGAATTTCAAGGGTTTCTTCTTTGAGAAGATGCAAGATAATACCTTCATCAGATTAGACCTAGCCAAAACAAACAGAAGCCTTCAAACTGACTTAGTACAGAAGACCAAACATTGAGTCGGACAATCAATAATTTTAACTACTCGCTTTATGACAACTTCCTGCCACAAACTCACATCCTGATGAAAGGTGAGATTCTTTACCAATCGGCTCAGCTACCACCAACGCACCCTGAACTAGTTCTCTGCCACGACTGCTTTACAGAGCACGCAAACAGCTCAGGAGCCTCCTAGCACCAACTGCTCCTGTCAAGTGGAAGAATGCAGTTTTATCTCAATATTGGTTCAAAGTAACATGCACAAAGGAGAAAGAAAAAAAAAAAAGGCTCAGAGCTATTTCTCCCCCTCTCCATGACACAAGGTGTGAAACAAATCAAATGACTAGCCCCAGGTGGATTACAGGGCAGCTTTAATGAAAGCAGAGGAGGAAGCATTCCCCTTCATGCAGTAATTTGCTTGCTGCTGTCAGGATAGCAGGGCAGAGATGAGCAGACAGCAGAAGCCCAGCTTGCCTGGCAACTGTTGCTGTCCAGCTGTCACTGCAAAGCATTTAATAAGCACAGGAGCCAACATCTCTGTTTAAAGGTCACAGGTTGGTGCTGTTCCACCAGCTTGAAGAATATGACTGTCCTCTCCCTCCCTGGTGCTCTTATTGCCTCAGGACACAGAGGTGTATCAGGCAGCTCTGGCAGCGCTGACCCAACACGGCACTTATCTTAGGGACAGACTAGACTTAAGTTTTGCAGCTAACCAAAAATCCTCTTCCCAATTCAGCTGCTCAGTGCAGGAACCCCGCACTGTTAGCTTTCCAGCATTACTTCCCCTTCTGCATTTTAGTTCAGTTACAAGAATCTTTCCTGGGATGAAGGTGCAGCGCTGGTGGCACAAGTACAGAAGGAACAAGTGGGTGGAGGGCTGCTGCTGACATCTAACAAACTCAGCGAGAATTGGTAATTCAAGTCTGCAAAAGATTCCCTGTGCTGAAGCAGTTAATGGCAAACAAGTTGATTTATATGGTCCACTGGGACCCTGTCAAACAGTTTTGGTGCAAAATTACCTATTCGTGTATCAGTGTTGTGTTGGGGTCCTAAGATATAACATCAATATGCACGCTTTTAGAGTTATTATAGAGTTTTATTAGTTGTTAATAGTTTGATAGCTATTAACAACTACCAAGAAAGATATACATACAATCCAAAGGTGAAGGATGCAAACAAGTTTTCAGGTATATTTTTTAGGAACAAGAACTAGTCAAGTTTTCTTTAAAACTTCTAGAGTTCTTCTGCTGAAGACATCAATATATGTTTCTGTATGTCACTTAAGGTTAACTTCAGAATTATGTTCCCCTTGTCAATGTTTCAGACTGAAGCCACAGAGAAGCAGCCACATAGTCATCTCAGTAAACACTGAGGCGCCCAAAAATTTCAGCAGCAAACGTGGTAACATCAATAGAGCAGAATGCAGCAATATTAGTATTTCTCATGTGCAGCCAGAACTATCTGTCACCACTACTTGTTATTGATTGAAAACTAAACTTTCTAGGAATGTACTCCCTCATACAGTATCTAATCTACACATCTAATGTCAGGCCAAGCATATCAGACAGGCCCCAACTGGCTGTATCATTAATAATTTACTGAAACAATATTTTAAGTTTTGCCTGGGCACAAGTTTAATTGCTCTTCATGATATGCACCAATGGCAAAGTCACCTTTAACGCTGATTTTGGTAAGTACAGCAGAACACCCCTCCGGGGGGATGGAGAAAGGTTGCAAGAGGAAGCTTTTTATTGAATAGCCTACCAGGAGATCCAGGATACTCAAGCTTGGAATGTCAAAGCATTTCGTGAAGCCAAGTTTTTCAAGCAAACATTAAATGTTAATGACGTTAAAAGTCTAAAGGCCCCAACCCAGCAACTCTAGAAAAAAAAGCTGACTAAGTTGAGGCAGGGGAAAAAAAAAAAGAATCAAGATATTACAAAACAGGTCAGGTCCCAGCTCCTATCCAGGCTCCGGCATGTTGAAGTAGAGAGGTACCTAACTGGGAAAATTAGATTTGCTGTTGCTTAGTCCTCAGTCTTCCCTAGTCCAACGCTGCCGATTTTATCTCCAACCGTTTCTGCGTAAGGGTGCCTTCCTGGCACCCTGTAAGCACAGTCATGGCAATGCAGACCGGCAAGCTCTAAGGAGGTCAGGAACTCCTGCTTTTCTCCTGTAAGCTAAGGAAGTTCTTCCCCACAGGTAGCCACTGCCATGAAAACAGTTTTGAATTGTGGAAAGTTGAGCAACTCACCTCCTCCAAAGCCATTAATTAGGTCATTTCTCAGCTGCAACATCTAATCTTTTTGAAATCAATAGAAGCGAAGACTTGAGCTTAAATTAGAAACCAGGCCACAGATAACATCACTGGCCATTTTGCATTAATAAGAAAGGTTAATACATTGAGGAACTGAATTTGCCAGTACTCCACTGACTAGAAGGCAGCAACCCACCTACCACACTTGCCTTGTTTTTCCATCTTCTTGCTCACAGACCTCACGATGCAGTAAAAGATCGCAGAGGTGAATTCAAGCCCAGAAGAAAATATGCATTCAGATAAGAACTAGCAGGCTGTAAACAGCTTAGCTAGCTGGCTCATGAGGAAAAAGCTACTCTATTTTAACTCACAGTTAGGAAAGGTGTGCTACTAAACTTTGTTTTCACTTGGACCGCAAGACAACATGACTGGCTCTTCTCAATAGTCACTCAACTTTTTAAAGAAACCCTTTGCACAGTTTTATATTACTGACTTGTATGCAATTCCTGCTCAAGCTGAGCAGGAGACAGCTGCTGCCTTCAAGAAAAGTCTGCAGTGGAAAACATGTTTAAAACCTGTATGTGATCAAGCCATCCGGAAAAAGTACCTTCACCAGAAGAAGCAAGTAGTCATACCAAGAAATACAGACACTATATTGGTAACTAGTGAAGTGTAAAGGTACTCAACAGCCTGACTGTCTATAAAACAAGAGATTGCTTCAGAAAGCACTGAAGTCTGAAGATTCTTCTCAAGCCAAAAGATAAAGAAAAGCATATTACCAATATGGTAATACCTGGAAGCTATCCAATTCAAGTAGGGGTTACTACTAGTCCCATGCATGAATGAAACACATATCTAGCCAGGCTCTTGTTTTCAAGAAGCATTTGCAGAAGAGACAAAGCATCTAGAAAATGGCCTCCCCTCTTTCTGTTCTACCCCTTGGTAAGCAAGTGGGACTTAAGCTTCATCGCCCTTTCCAGTCCAGGATAAGAGCTCTCCTGGGGCTGGGGCTCAGTCCACAAGAACAAGCCAAATATTCAGGAACCTGAACACACAAGAGAAGCTGCAGAGCATCATTACCACATATCACAATTAGCTCATTATAGCACTCTGTACAGCAATTCAAAAGTGGTTGTTTTGGTTCAAGTGGTAGACTGACACTTTAAAAGACTCCTCACACAATAGCAATATAATCCCACAGGGAAGGTCAAAAAAGCAGATACTTATAGTAACACTGGGTAAAGGGACAGAACAGCAGTTCACTTCTGAAAGAGGGAAAATTTGTAATATTTAACTATCAACACACTTTACTCTTTCCTAAAGACACCTCCCAAAAGCATGTATAACCCTTCCACATCTGTGCAACAAAGGAGACAAAACACACTCCTTTACTCCACCAAATAACAGACTGAAGTCCAGGCAATCCAAGTTTCCAAAGGGCTGAACGATGACAGGAAAGCTCCCTATGTAGCATGCAAGCTGATCCGTTGTTTGACTAATATTCAGCATTTCACGGAGCCAAAGCAGTTAAAGTCTCAAACTTTGGGTATACACTGAAAATCCAATCAGCTGGCTAACAGGGAACACTGTAGCATCACCTTTTATAGTTATCTTCACTAACAAGAACTTTCTTGTTATTCTTTGCTTATCTAATCATTGTGAGGTCAGTTTTTAGATGGCATGGTATAAAAACAATTGAGAACAATTCTGGATTGTCTTGAGTTTCACTTTTACAAAACAGTACAGTTTTACCCCCTGATAGCAGAGAAGCTTTCTTCTATTCTTATACTTTATAAAGCACTTTTTAAGGCTCCTTAATTTCAGTTCAGTTGAAATCATGTGGAACTGGCATGTCATTTATCAATGTTATTTTTCAATCTACAGTAAACCCCTTGTGCACACAGAGCACAAGATAGAAATAGTTTGTGAAGGTGCTAGCCAAGCAGACTGGATTTTCCCAGTACTGTCTACCACTGAGGCATTAATAACATTTGTAGCTTGTTGAAAGCCTGATAGCTCAGAATAGAGCTGGACTTCCACAACTGCTCTGTTAAATACCTTCAAAGGAGGAGAAGTTTTCATGTGATTTGATAAACAGTGTCTTTTGCAGACCTGTTTCTAGGGCACCCAGGTTTGTTTCACACTGAACACAGTTCTCATACTAGGGTAGATGGCAGGGAATGAAAGAGGGAATTCATCAGCAGGAGACAGCGTGCATTTCTGTCCACAGATGTCAGCAAGAAGACAGCATCAAGTTACAGATCTCCATGCCATCCCTCATGAAAGGTACTACAGAGGCAACTCCACATGACATCCAGGAGTGGCAATGCTACATCTCACAGGCAGATGACGACTTCCAATACTGCTCTTTCAACTATTCCCTTATTGTATCCTTATTCCCTTATTGTATCCTCACGCCACTTCCAGGTGTTGCATAACACATTATTATTATTATTTCAAGTATTAAACTGTTATTATCTCAAGAAAAAAAAAATTAGAATGTGCTGGGTTTGGCTGGGATAGAGTTAATTTTCTTCTACTACTAGCTAGTATGAGGCTATGTTTTGGATTTGTGCTGGAAACAGTGTTGATAACACCGGGATGTTTTCATTACTGCTGAGCAGGGCTTACACAGAGTCAAGGCCTTTTCTGCTCTTCACCCCACCCCACCAGCGAGTAGGCTGGGGGGCACAGGGAGTTGGGAGGGGACACAGCTGAGACAGCTGACCCCAACTGACCAAAGGGATATCCCATACCATATGACGTCATGCTCAGCATATATAGCTGGGGGAAGGAGGGACGTTCAGAGTGCCAGCATTTTGTCTTCCCAAGTAACCATTACATGTGATGGAGCCCTGCTTTCCTGGAGGTGGCTGAATACCTGCCTGTTGATGGGAAGGAGCGAATGAATTCCTTGTTTTGCTTTGCTTGTGTGCGCAGTTTTTGCTTTCCCTATTAAACTGTCCTTATCTCAACCCATGAGATTTCTTATTTTTATTCTTCCTATTCTCTCTGCCAACCCAGTGGGGGGAGTGAGCGAGCGGCTGTGTGGGGCTCAGTTGCCAGCTGAGGTTAAACCACGACACACCAGAACATGCAAATGGACTAAAACAAAGCACTTAGAAGGAGACCTACTCCAGAAGTTGTGGCAGACACAGCTTAGACGAGGCACAAATACAGTTTCAGCTCACTGTTACATCTCTAGTCTCAGTAAGGATATGGCCAGCTGACCATCATCCACAACATTACACTTAGACAACAGGATTTCAGAACACAAACTGGACTCAGTTAGGTTCTGTCATTACGAGAGAGAACCCAGCACTCAACTCTGGCCAATATTTGAACCCAGCATTCGACTCTGGGAATATTGCTGTCATTCACCCTACCTAGTCTCTTTGCCTGCCAAGAGCAACGATGGTTTTGCATGTTAACATTTTAAAGAAGCCAGTCCTAAAATGTTACAGAAGCCTGAAAGTGGCCTGAATTTCAACACCTGGTGCCCAACTTCCAGCTTCATCAGCTTATTTCAGAAGGATCTTGCTCAAGGGGCCTGAAATCTCCAGGACAGCAGAGAAGTTCAGTAGGGCAGGTCTTCTGCAATGGCAGAGAAGTGTGTCACTTCTTTAACTACCTAACCACCGATCCAGAGATAACTCACATACTCTGAGCCCAGCTAGAGTGAGGTGCTCGTGCTGTTGCTGTCTGTAGGAGAGGACTCTAACAACTCTTCTTTGAGAGTTCAGGTAGCTCCTGCAAGAAGCACTCCAAATACCAATGGTCTCCTCTGCCACACAGCTGTAAGGGCAAGGCTGAAGTAAGTACTCACATCTGAGCCACTCAAGTCCCCTTCCTGCTGCTGCCCATCACCTTTGGCAGATGTCATGCCAGGAGTTTATTCTCACTGTTAAGGCTTTTGCTTAAGCCCTGAAGTAGCAGGTATAAGGCAGGTCTGATCAGACCACAGACAAAGCTGTAAGCATTAGTCCTATCAGCTGATCAGATTATTGCACAGAAGAAAGTTACTTGGAAACTTAACTCAGTAGCAACTCCCTGTCTGGGGTTTAAAAATAACACAATTTAACAGTGCTTTTTTCAACTCCTAATTGAGGCTGTCACTGCAATCCTCAGAAAACTTTCAGTCAGAAAGCAGCTTTCAACAAGCAGCAGTTTCCCATGTCTACAGAAAGGCGGCCAAAGTCATGGACCGTTTTGCAGACACATTTGCAGTCGTGTCTCACATTACAGCTAGCACATAGGCAGTGCTATGTGGGAAGTGTGAGGGTCAGCTAAAAGCAGTTCAGCTCTCTCACCGCCTCCAATACATCAGCATTATGGCTGCACTGCACTTCAGGGAGTAAAATTTCTAGGAGACAAAGTTAGCTAAACACGATCAGTTGCTTTCTCCAGACAATTTACTTTTTGTTGTTTCTTTGGAAAGTTTTAAGCTGTTTAAAGATACATCTCTTAGCATTTTAAAGATCACACTCCTTCCTGTGGAATGAACAAATTCAGTAATTTTGGTGCTCAACCAGTATTTTGCCCTCAAGATCCACA
The DNA here is from genome assembly GCF_964195595.1 of Calonectris borealis. Taxonomy (NCBI): domain Eukaryota; kingdom Metazoa; phylum Chordata; class Aves; order Procellariiformes; family Procellariidae; genus Calonectris; species Calonectris borealis. The sequence continues at coordinate 16,302,749 of NC_134324.1, forward strand.
GCATGGAGGTTCAGGGGTATAAGAAAGCAATGGCACACACAAACTCACCTGATTCCTGGACTGGGCCCTTGCGATCCTGAGTCTCCGAGCAGAATAAAAAATAAAGTAGCCCATGGTTGCTGCCGTGACAATGAAAAACGACACCGAGATGAAGAAGATGGAGTACTGATTCATCCAAGGACCATGCTTTTTCCCCACTTCGATAACCATAGTCACTTTCATGCCACTCTCAATCAGGTGTAAGATCTCCATGCCTTTCAGGTTGCCAATCATAATTGCAACGATTCTTTCAGCACCTGCAAAGAGAAGGGGAATCCATGCTCAGTTCCCAGGTGTTGCATAAAAGTCATCATGATATTCCAGTTCCAAGTGCTAAAGAACAGACTGGAAAGTTTCTAACTAGCATTTGCAGATTCAACATGAGCTGATGGAATAAGCATCATCTCCATGTGCTTGTTCAGCTGAAAGCTATGTCCAATTACCTATGAGCTGCATAAAAGAACCATATTTAGAATTCATCCCTCTCCATAGCACTCCTCACTCCCATACAGGACACTATTGGGGGCAATGACACGCATTGTCATTATTTTACACTCAACACTTTGGCAATTTACATTTTAATACGCCATTGGACTACACGAAGTAAAAATAAATCCTGTACAGAGTGGGGTCACTAGGGATTGCAGGATCTCCACGAGCTCAGGGATGCCTGAGCTGGTTGGTACACAGCTGGTTGCTTAGGGACCCTTCCTGTAATGGATCTGACTCCCTCTCTGCTCTGCTGCTACTTCTTAACACCTCTTTTCTAAATTTGTCAGTACTGTTGAGTACTTCCCCAGACACTGAGCAATCAAAGCCACAGATCAGCCTTTGCTTCTGTATTTTCAGAAGCAATTGAGAAATGTTTGAGTGAAATTTGGTTGTGAACTATAAATGTTATTGTGGGTTTCTGATGCAAATTCAGAGGGAAGCAAATATGGATGTATGCTTGCCTTTTAAACAGTTGGTGGCAGATGGCAAACTCCATCCAGATTTTAAAAACAGATTTCATTTACTCAGTTGAACATCATGACCAAGGGTTTTACATTTCAAGCAACTCTGGTCACCAGGTACAGACCAGAACAAAGCTGCTTTCATTTTGGTGACAAGCAGGTGCTTGAGGACCCTTAATACTATTTGCAGGAACTTCAGGCAGTCCCAATGTAACAGAGAGGCTCTCAAGAAAAAACAAAACGGAGAAAGGGAGATGAGTAAACTGTCACTGGCCTCTCTCTAAACTAAGTAACAAGAAAAGTGGATTTGAAGACTAGCTGGTCAAGATTTTAATGCATTAAACCATCAGCTGCACAACATTCATAACAGATATTGCGTGGTGAAGGAATAAAGGCTGTTACAGAAGTGCTATTTTCAGCTAACCTCCCAGCCAAACACTTTTTAATGGGGAGACCAATTTTTTTTCCTCCATTAAGAGAAACCTTATCCAACTTTGAGCTATCAAAAGAACTAGAATTGGTGTTAAACCACAAAGGCTCTCATTTGAGAAAGCGCTTATTAGTTTTCCAACTTGTTCACGTAATGCCTTTGATCCAAGATGGCTAAGCATGATGTCTAGCAACTCTCCTCAGTGTGACTAAACTCATCTTTTATTCAGAAAGCTCCTTGTAATGAGAAGTACATTACAGAGAAGAGGAAAAAAAATAAAAAAAACCCAAACACAAACAAAAAAACCCCAGGCAGACTGCGACTCCTGTCCTTTATGATGAACTAGGGCTTATACGTCAGTTATAAAATGAGCTGGAGTCAGGTGTTAGGAGCAAATAAAGAATTAAGCATGGGTCAAGATAGAAGCTTACTTTCATAAGCGTGGAAAAAAGCGTGGAAGAACAGGCTGTGACAATAAGAAAATAAAAAGCCTGCCAAAAAAAGCAAAAAAAGCCCGTTCTGCCTTATTCCCCTTCGCCTCTGCATGTCTCACTAGTCAAATATAGCTTGTGGTTATGCGCAATACAAGCCGTCATGTAGGGATTCCTGTTAATGAAATGTCACCATCAGCCTGCAAAATCACTTCAGCTACTAAGCCATCAGTTGTGAACAAGTTTTACCCTTAAAGAAAAAAAATCTGCCATTTAAGTTTCAGGCTGATCAGTTCACCAGGCTGTCATCAGATGACAGTTTTAAGTCTTTTCCTGACACTTCTTCCCCCCAGAGATTTCTCTCGCAATTTCAGCTCTGCTTTAGATAAATACATGCGAGTGGTCAGCTGGTAGCTTTGACACTGGAGCAACAAGGGCAGAGGTGAGAGAATGGTCATTTCCATCAGCACCTGTGCTACTTCGCTTCCACCCCTTGGAGCGAACCCCCAGTGACACACATCAGCATCCATCTTCAATATTTTGTAATGCAAACTCTTAGGACCAACTATTAATTTCTGAAGGCAATTACAGGTGAGCTAACCTGACATCACATGAAGTTAACCAAATGCCTTGTGCCAGCAACAGGGGAAAGGAATCCAGAAACTGCACCTAATTTCTGGCCATCAGTAGCACAGGAGTTTAGTCACTTCAGAAGCTCCTTTTGGACAGGGACTAAACAAGGCTCTGGCACCATCACAGAGGGCTGTCATGGGGGCATCACTCTTACCTGGCAGAAAATAAGGCCTCCTTCACCTGCCAAGAGGAGATTCAATGATGCCCCATTAGTCTGAAGCTAAGATAGAAGCCCAGAATCCATCTTTAGGACTACTGCTGTGCTTCTAGAATAAAACCAGCTACAATCACCCCCACCCAATGCTTCCTGAGCTGCTAGATAGGTCCCATCAAGTCAGGTACTGAAACATGTTACTGTGGCCTGGAAACCACCAACCTACACAAAGACTCCTGACAGTGCTTGGGCATCTTAGTGGAAACGAGCTATTTGAGTGGACATCTGCAGAGGTGTCTCAAGCATAGCAGCTGCCCTGAACTGTCAGCTTCCCCCCCCTCCAGACTCCAGCAAAGCAAGAGGAAAGTCAATTAGTTGTGCATGGCAAAAACCTCACAGAAACTCAAGTTCCTCACCTAGGCATCAGCTTTTGTGATTCAGGTAAAGCTTTCTGTAACAATTTTTAGGGGACATTAGAAAGTGAGATTAAGCTGCTGCCTGTTTAGCTAATAATGGGCTCATTTTTAAACCTGAAGCAAGACCTGTTTAGTTAAACATTTCCCAGCCTCTCTCCTTTCTCATCTCCTGTGAAATTGGAGAGGGAAAGTTATTCACGTCTTTAGACAAATACAATCTGTCTCTGTAGATGTGGAGTTTTGCAGAAGGTACCTCCCAAATCGTAAGGCAGCACGCTGGTCAAAATCTGAAGGATGCTGTTTTGCAGATACGGGTTGGCACAGATGAAGCACAAGAACTTAAATGGTTTGTTGGGGCGGGGGAAGAACTGGGACACAAGCACATTTGGCACACAAGGACAGTGCATGACTGCGATCAAGGTTTTACCTTCCTGTATCAGGTTTACTTAGATGCAGAGTGGAGCTGCATCTATTTATACCAATATAAATACCTATATTAAACTCTGCCCTGCAAAGACTTCACTTGTTCTGCCATTGCACTTCTGCTCCCTGCAAACATGAAGTTATAGGTTTGACAATTCAGTAGAAAAATGCAATGTGCAAGAGGTGCACAGAACTGGGAGTATTAACTTTTGCACAGTAAACACCTGCTTTTTCACACTAATTAAGGGGATTATTGTAATCCAGTGCTACTCTTGTGTGTGCTACAGATAAGTCTATTTTGAACCAAGCAAGTTGTAGATCCTGGAGAAGGGTCACCCCACAATATTTAGCAGACTGCAATGTAACCTAATCAATGCCTTAATAGCAGCCATTTTTAGTTAAAAATCACAATCTGTTCATGCATTAAAGCACATCGAGGCAAGGATTAGATCTTGGGACCAACCAAATCCCCTGCTTCAAAATAAGGTATGGCAAATTGCTTACCTGATTCAGATTAAGTATACCGAATGTACAGGATAACCAGAACTCAGCTCTTTGAGCCATTGCATATGACTAAATCCCAGACGAGTAGGTCCTTATGTGCCATTGCCAAGTATGGTGGGACTCCATGGCATACCTCAAGGCAACACTTGCATTGCAGATCCATGCTAGCGCACAGTGTTGATGCCTCCATGGTCTCCGTATCTTGCACGGCTATCATCATAAACTCTCTCCCCAGAGAAGCAGCTCAGAAGAGCTGCCACAGTGTGTTCAGGGTGAACAAAGCTGCAAGCCAATTCCCACAGGAGGTGGGATTTTCAGACTTGCCTGATCTTTTTTCCTTCCTCCCCCATGCAAGTAAAGGAATGAGAAGCCCTAGCAACTTAGAGGAACGATCTCCTTCCCAGGCATATTACAATTACAACTTCTAGAAACACTACAAGTAGGTTTCTCTGGGTGTTACAGTGAAATTTCTTCTTTTTTTTTTTTTTAAATGAAAAGGGAACTGGGTTTCCATAGATATTGAGTATTAATATTCAGTAATGAGCATTCCTTTCTCACTTCTCTGTTGGGACCTGTTGAAGTTGTCCACCCTCTCAGGTAGTTACAGTACAGCTTCCAGGTGGTCTGGAGTTCACAAAGTGTCAAGGAGATTCAGAGATTAAGGAATGCACCGGGTTTTGCAGTAATTAGAGGCTACATCACTGCAGGCTTTCTGCCCAACCCCCAAAACTCACTACTGTTAAAGCCTTTCTATAACACAGAAAGAGAAAATAAAACTTTAGAAGGGAGCTACACTAGCACTCCAGGTGGAATAAATACAGTAGAGTAAGACTTAAAAGCCCAGACACCACAGCCACAGCATGCAGACTTACAGGAAAGTTCTGCCCATAAGAGACTCTGCGATGGTGACGCTGAGCTTGCTTGTGGTCTTGACTTGAAGTCTGTGGTACTGGGGAGCATGGGCAGGCCCCATCAGCCCCCCAGGAGCACAGCCGCTAGCTATGTGTAAATGTAACAGGCAGATTTCCTCACCTGGGATGAAAGTTGAATGCTACCTTAACCATAATTAAAATTTATCCCTAGTGTCCTGCATCTCCAGCCTTGCAGTCGAGCCACTCAGTGCATGAGAGCATCAGAACAAGAACATGGCACTGCCTAAGCTTCACCCATTGCTGCTTTCACAGCAACTATTCCTTCTGAGACAGCCCTGGTAAGTAAATCTTCCCTGAGGAGAGCAGGGTGTTGCTACAGCAGTGTGTTTTCCAGGGTAAAATCCTGCCTCCTGGATGCTCTGGTGCTGGCTCCTACAAGTTGAAACCACTCTACATGCAGCAGCCAGCTCAAGAGGAGGAAATGGGCCTTTTTGTGCATGCTGCTCCTCCTCAGAGCTCCAACCAGTCTGAAGTCAAACTTTGCTGTTGTACTTTCAGATCTTTGCCTTTTCTTCCAGATATTAGAAAAAAGAAAACTTTGCCCCTGTGTTAATTTAATGTAGCTTTTGCGTTGTGTATTTCACAAAACTGAAGCACAACCTAGAAAAGGGAAGAAATAGAGCACCTCCAGTAATTTAAATCTCTGCTATGTTAGCAAAACCCCCTCAAGTTATGAAGGTCATATTTAAGTTCCCCAGCTCATTAACTGCCAGAAAACAAGTTTAGTTTTAAGGAAACCTCTTTCAGCATTTGAATTTAAGGAATCTTTATTGTAATACCACGTTTCTTATTCACTGCTTGAGTTTCATAACCAAGAAAACCAACTGGCTCAGACTGCTAACCACAACACCAGCTTTACAACTGTAGGCTATTTTCTGGTGCAGCCCATTTTAAGATCTAATATATTAGTACCTAACAGAAAACATCATGTGCCTTCAAAACTTAAGCAAAAAATTCCGTTACGAAACTTGCCATCTTTATACACTTTCCTCTCCTCTACTACGCTACCCCACCTAACACCACAGAGAACATGAATTCAATCTAAGAGAAGTATTTAACATTTTCTCTGTACAATACAGAGGTGACATTAACAAACACCATGTATGTTTCTTCCAATTCTTGTGAGGCCCTGGCAAAGGTTTTTGCAGTGAATAATTAACTTCCAGCTGTTTGACAGCTCTGCATGTCATGGAAGCCAACTCAAGAACTCCAGCTCCAAGTCAGCTCCTCTAGCCTTACTTGAAATTGGTTTCTCAGCTCATTCAAGCACTGGAACTGTTTTGCATTGTTTAAATTTGCTTTAAACCAACCAGTTTCAGTTAAGTCATGAAAGACCCTTTCATTTCAGTTTAAAGGCCTTAGTGTAACCTGGGGAAAATTCTATAGATCTTTATTTTCTCAGATAGCAAAAGCCAAACCCCTGTAATGTCTCTATCACCGTTTACAGGCTGTAAAACAGCTTGATGGGACCCTTTCCCCTTTGGGATTGGACCTAGCCACAACATAATTTGGTGAAAACATTTGAGGAAGGCGATAGTTTTGCAGGCGTATTTGAGAAAGAAGGTATAAAACATAAGTAGGCAAGTTATTTCAGAACAAGGAAAAAGCTAGCGTGCCGCACACAAGCTCCAACATTTCAGATTCCGTAATTTTTTCCCCCCCTTTCTGAAAGTTCAAAGTTTTGCATCATCTTTAAGCAGGGTGAAATTAAGCACCCAGAGTTTTGCCAGTATTATTTCACTTTGTCCAGAGCGCGCCTTGTGCAACCAACGCATCTGCCGTGGCACCGCCGCGGCTTCCTCTCCCCCGAAACCAGCACAGCTCACCCCACGGCTTGCTGAACGCTTCACTCGGGTTTAGCTGCAAACAGTCCTTGGTCTTGGTGGTATCAACAATATTTTAACTTAATACCCAACCAACACTAAATTTTCCTTAGGATTCTACTGGGCTTTTAATATTGAAGAGAAACAGTTTCACAGAAGTCACTGGAAGGGGAAGGAAAGGAAACAGTACAGTAATTCTATCTGAAAGTTAAACATTGTCTTTCCCAGTGTAGAAGGGATTTTCTGCCAGGCTAGCTATGACTAGCTGATTGGAAATTCTTTAATATCACAGTGGTAGAGTGAGTCCAGGTAAACTAAGAATTTTATTTTTTTAAAAAAGAAGGATCACCTTTTTTTGTTTTACAAAGGAATTAAACAGCAATTCAGCAGACAACCAATGAACTGTTTTCTCTGAATGCTTTAAGAGGACTGAGAAATGAAGGATGCAATTATTAACAGATTAAAGGCTGCAAGGCATTCTGCTACAGCTGAGTAAGTTCTGCCAGAGAACTACTACAGGATGAAGGATTTTATTTTTAAAGATCTTGCATGATCTTGCAGAGACGTCTTCAAAGAATGCAGTCACACGAGAACTGCTCAAAGTACCACAGCAATAACCCATTACACCCCCTTTCTGCAGCTATAGAAAGCCCCAGCTGACCACCATGTAAGGCACATGCTCAGAAATAGCAGAATGGAAGAAATTACTTTTGATTTTGATTGCTTCACATGCAAAAAGAAGAGCAAAAAGCAGACTTTAGAGTTTGAATTCTCAAGGAAAGGATAGGCTCTCCTTAACCACAGCAGAATCACTATCTGAAGACTCTTTAGGAAGATGAAATACAAACCCTGGCCTTCACCAGATGGTGGCTGGATCTTTGCTTTTATCTATGCGATACGGTGCTTGCAGCACAGAAGATCAGCACTAGCTGTGCCTTCAACCTTAGTCAAAGCAGCTAGTAGTATTCCCCTGGCATCCCTCCAACCCCCAACATCAGCAAAAAGGCATTAGGAGATCAAGCCATCTCCTGTACTTTAACATGAAAGACCCCGTCAGTTGACTCTCCAACAATTTCCTACCAGATTAGCACACCTGGCTCTTTAGGCATGTAAGAATAATATTTAATATACTGTCTTTCAGGTTTAAAAAAAAAAAGTAAGACATAACATTTTGAATATTGCCTATCTCACTGTATTTAAATAGTAAGAAACAGGGGATTTCTGGTGGTTATCGAACAGGCTGGTACAAGTTTACTGTTATCTGTTACAGTAGAAGGGAAAATATATTAACGGCGTACACAGACTGAGCCGATATTACGGACATGATGTAATTCACCTCAGATGAGAGGCCAGCGCTGCGCACAAAAGCCATTGTGTCTCGGCAACACGCTACGGACGCGAGGGCTATACCCGGCCTCAGAGAAGTACTATGAAACCGGATGCCTGCACACTAGCTCTGCTCTCATCAGTGGTACAACGTTGACAAAAAAAAAGTAATGACTGCTCTCATCCACATGCACGAGGCCAAGTCTTATCAGGAATGCAGATCTGACCAAGCAGCACGAGGCCAAGTCTTATCAGGAATGCAGATCTGACCGAGCAGCAACCTATCCCAGCACTCATCCTCCATCGAAGACCCTGTCAGAGGAAACATCATCCTCACGCCTTTATTGCCCTGCGATAAGCTCTCCCCTTTGCAAGAGGGGAGGGTGACTGAACTCATAGTTCCAGGACCAATTTAAGCCTGGATAAGTTGATATGTAGGTAGGCTTATCCCTCCCCCTTCTCCTGCTCTGCATGCTTTCCACCCCAAACATTACCTGGCACCAAGATAAAAGAATTCCTCACTTCTGCAAAATACTTTGCAGTTATTTAAAGCACCAGCCCCTTATGACCCCAGCTTTTTGACGGAACGGTCTTCTTGCTCACACTGTCACCTAAGCTTAGTGAAATCAGCTTGCTTTCAGCTTGCTTTACTTGGCATCTGGCGCTATGTCTGATCTCTTCCTCCTCAACGTACAAGTCTTTCAAACTACAGAGGTAAACATTCAACGGCAAGACACTTGAGAAAGTTGCAAAAATTGGCAGGAGTACTCAGGAGTAGGAAGCAATAGCCAGAGCTTCAAAAAGAAAATTTAAAAAAAGGGGGGGAGGGGGGAGGAGCATTACAGAAAAATTTAAAGATGAGAGAGGGCCTTAGAAGATCCTCAGCATGGTGAGGACAGAAGAGCAGGAAGAAGAGAAGCCTATTTTGGAGAATTCATGCCCACAGCATGGAAACACATACCACCATACGCTCCTCACCAACACTACGTTTATTCATGGGACTACACTGCTCGGGAACTACCACCCATGTTTGTCTAGGGAGACTCTTTGGTGAGGTTGGCCTCCAGGTCAGTCACCCAACAGTTACTGTGGATAAGGAAGACTTCCACACTAGGAAGTGTGGGGAAACTTTTACCAAACAGACTGGGTGTCTAAAGGAGCACATCAAGACCAAATGTAGTTTTACATGACATGAGTTTCCATGGGTCCCCAGGGAATACTGGAGGTGGAAACCAACCTGCACTCTATTTAAATAGCGTTAAAAGTTATTATTTGCCAAGTGAACCCAACAATTACCAGCCTTTTTTCTCCCCCCACCCCCACTCCACCCCTTCTGAGCCTTTAAGACTTATGTAGATGCTGCCAGGCCCTAAATCTTAGAACCTTTAGAACACAAAAACATCCTTTAAAACAGCAGCCAAGACAGTGCGCTTATTAAGGGCACCGAGATGAATGAGATCTGCAGGACAGCTCTCTTCACATGCTGTTGGTCAGTGGCACTTTCAAGAGTAAAGTATCATCTTTCAATCTAGCAAACAGCATCTAAAACCCTCTGGAGACTCAGCGATCAACATTCCCTAATGAAAATTCTTCGGTGAATTTACTCAACAGCTTTCAGCAGTTTTGATTTAGTAAATACACTGCTCACCCTCTTCAAATGAGATTGAGCTCACAGCTAATATCCCTTGCTCTCAACATACTGGTAGCAGCTAAGTGCTCACTGGAAACAAGTAAGTTTGAGAAAGCTAATGATAAAATAGTGTAAGTCAGCACGGTGTAAACCAGAAGGCATCTGTCTGCAGAAAGGCGACGGGTCACATTTGATACAGTGGGGAACAGTGCTGAGCCCGACCGCTGTTTGCTCACTGGCACATTCAAGACTGCAGGCAAACAAGCACCGTCATTGTTTTAGGGCCGTATGTCCCACACAATGAAGCCTCTGCTATCACACCTTCACTCAGGATTTTAATTCATCCTTTCACATTTCAGCAGCCCAGTAAACCCAAAGAGCAAGGGCACTTCACAGTCCTATTCCAGGCTATTTAAGGGTTGGTGCCTACCCTGCAGTTTTCCATGGCACAGAGGTACCTAAATTAGGCCAAAAAGAGCAAGGGCAGGGATCAGAAGTTGCCAGTAGCATCAATTAGTCCATCCTGCTTCTCATATTTGCTCTCAGACCTCTGTGCTGTGGGCAACCCCAACTCACTATCGCACCCCCACCATACCCTGCAGGTGGGAGATCAGGGCCATCAGCCAGACTCCATGTACCACACTCCGTTATCTGAATGCCACTATAGCTGTGACGTTAATTTACTCTAAACCAGGCAGCCAGGAGAACTGAATTGAGCACATAAAGACAAAGTTGCAGCACATACACATCAAATAGCTATTCTCAGATTCAAAGCGCTACAAACTCCAGGCACTACAGACTGCGAATATGATCCAGGCACAGTGGATCCTTCTCAAGTTCCTTCTCAATAACGAATTGCTGGTAGGAAGGGCTAAATAATCTGCAGAGCCTGACCTGGCTGTGGCCAGGGAACATGGGAGGGCAAGTGTCATTCATTAGACCTTGCATCCTCATTCTGCACCTCGGATGTGCTCAGCGCAAGCCTTCACTCACTGCGAAGTGAACAAATGTGTATTTGTTTACACAACATTTACAAAGCATCAGCACATCCTGCTTTGGGATTACTGTTCTGTCTCAATCTTTAACAGGAACGGTTTTACAGGTCACATCAGCCTTTTAATATCATGGCAAAGTTTTAGCTTGTTTCTAAAGATCATGTCTCACACAAAGTTGGAGCAGAGCACAATTATACACTTTTGCCATACACTATTTCCTCTAAGCGTATGGAGATTAGCCTTCACCTCAGTGAAATTCCTGCAGAACAAGTTAAGCGGCGGTGCTACATATTTAACCTTTCCTTCTCCTTTCACCCATTGATGCAAGTTTACACTTGAACCAGATCTTGTTAGCCTGAGACACGCTGTTACTGTTTTAGCCAGAATTATTTAGCTGTGTTCCCCCAGCATAAGCCTTCTGCAGATCAGGTGATGTGCTTCTCAAGGCTAGAGTTACACAACACGAGAGAAACCAAACAAAATTATCACAATAGCTTTCTAACCTGCAAAGAATCCTTCTTTACCCGCTGCAGGGAAATAGTTAACACCAAAGAACACTTTCCGTGGTTACCACCATACCCTGACACCAAAGCCACCTAACAGCCCGGTTCTATCTTAAGTCAAGGTCCACCTTTAAAACAAACCAACCCTTGTCGTGCACGATTTCCCCACATACTGCTGGTTTTCTCCAGTCAAATGTCTTTTTCAGAAGGTCAATATAGATTGCACACAGAACTGTACTTTGAAACCCTGCTCAGCCTGCCACAGAGCGGTACCATCTTCTTAAAATGAGCAAAATTAAAACGCAAGTTTGCTAATTGATATGGTTTTGTGCTTATAAGTACAAAGTAAATATTACTTTGGACTCCATTAAATCCTTGACATGCTGTGTGTTAGAGAGGATTAGGCAGGATTTGATCATATCTGATTTGGCTACTTATTGCATTGTGTTGTTTTTATTGCTAGAGTGGTTTGGTTTTTTTGGTTTTGTTTGGGTGGTTTTTTTCTTTGTTTTGGGGGGTTGGGGTTTGTTTTGGATTTTGTTTGTTTGGTTTTTTTAAGTTGGCACACCAAAAAATTTCCACACAGAGCACTGATATAAGCAATAAAGAATTCATCAGACTAAACATGATGATTATAAGAAAAGAAGTCTCTGGAAGCAGACCAGGACAAACACTGCTGTCAAGTACAGGCACATTTAAGTCTAAAGAAGAAAGTTGCTTCAAAAGCCCAGTTTGACAGCCCCAGAAAAAGGCACACTGTACTTTTAGATAAGCTTCTGTTAATAACTTTGTGTTCTATTGCTACCAAAGTTCTGCAGAGAAAAGCAGGTTGTGCCACGCATTTTATCAAAGCCCACCCACAGGGATCTTCCTTCTCTGCCAGGCCGATGACAGCTCCCATGCCCCGCTGCGGAGAGGAGAGCCCTCGGCACCGCTGCAGCGCTCGCAGGAGGAGCTGCTACCCCAGGCACGTCGGGAGGTGGGAAAGCCCTGAGGCTTAGATCCCCCTCGCCCCAGCAAAGCCACCTCCTGCTGCTTCCCACTGCCTCAGCTTGGAGGAAGTGCTCGGCCCTGTTTAGTTTCACTTGACAGCATATGATGGCCCAGTTAAAGCAGAAATGAAGCCAATTAGGAAACCCAGATTGTGAAGTCACCGTTAGCACAGCTACAGCCATTACAGCAACGGCGGGAGTTGTAGTTGCACAAAAACTGTTCTTTAATGAGCAGGGCTACCTTCACTACTGTCTCCAGAAGAGTTAGAGCATCCAGTGCCACCACTGGAAGCCAGAAAAGGAAACCCATCCCAAAGCACAGTTCAGCAAAGGGCAATAAGACCAGCTCTTAGCTCTTCAGTTTGAGTTCAACCTACAACACTACGCCACATCAGCGTTACACACGGAATACCCTGCACTTGGCAAAACGAATGAGGCCGATTACTTGTAGCTTGCTTCCTCTGGGCCATGCTGTGTTGAAAGCCTGCAATGTTTGTCAGCGTTGGCTCCCAGCAGGGGCACAGGGCAGGGGTGGCCCAAGCCCAGCGTGCCACCAAAGCCCCGTGAGCAGAAGGAAGAGCATCGGTGTGGGAAGAGGTGAGAACCACAACTCACGGATAACCGCGACAATATAAAAAGATAACTCAAGTCCAGAGAGGAAGAAAAGGGAGGGTGGAAGGGGAGAGAAAGTGAGGGACTAAAACAATGGCAAGGAATAAAAGCAACAGCAGCAACAAGCTCAGCCCAGTAATTGTGCTAGGACATGGCAAGGAGGAGTCACGCAGATGAAATAAGCGGTTTGACAGAAGCCGTCCTCTCCAAGAAGTCCCTGTCCTGTTTGTCTGCAGTTCAGCTGGGAAGTTTCAACATGCCCTCGAGCCCACAAGCCATCATGCAGGATAATCAGGACAGCTAGAGCCACTCTGACATAAATCCCTCAGCAGAAAGCTTAGAGACAGCATGGGAAAGGAGGGAGCTCCTCTTGGAGCAGACCCTGCAGAGAGCAGATGGCTTATTTCAGGAGGCAGCTCCTAGCAAGATTAAGATGCTGTAGGTCTCCCGGCGGCCAGGGTGGAGGAGGGGGCAGGAGCACATATACCTTCCCCTCAAGAACAGGTTCAGCAGTGACCTACCCAGGTCAGCAGTGCCAAAGGAGCAGCAGGATTAGGCAGGCACACAGTGAACAGGGCTCAGGGCAGGGATGCTACTGTTAGTTCAGCAGGAGGAACTTGCCCAGCGATAGCCAGATCTCAATAGCATTTGCCAGGAGGTGATTTACATAAGAAAGCTCTGCCTCAGAAAGGCCAGAGCCCATCCAGATTGTATGTTTTAATTCTCAAAGCAGAGTCCAGACAGTCATACAGCTCATTAAGATTGCATTCAACAAACCTCCAGAGGCAGCTACTGTTTCCTTGTCTCACCAGAGCACTTACCTCCACTGCTGACAGAAATCCTCTCCACCCCTTGTCAGAGGGGTGCTGCAAGGATATAATTATTTTTCAAACCAGTCAAAGCTTTAAGACTCACTATTCATTTTCACTGTTGTATTTCTCTCCAGAAGATGTGGCTTCCCAAAGCCGTGCCACTGAGCAGAATACCAACGCACCCGTGAGGTGCGTGCACATCAATCCAACGGCCGAGGGCTGGACAGAGCCACCAAAGGCAGCTCACCCTGCCCCACCGCAGACGGGGCACCCGCTCGTGCTGTCACCAGGAGGCAGTTACACAGCTTTCAGCCCAGGGCTGTTCCTTAGGAAACACTAGCCTGAAATACAGCCAAATTGCATTCTTCATTTGAAAGATGGGCAGTTCGGGGGAAAAGAAAAAAACACTGCTGGCAAGTAGGAGGCTTTCTATAGTGAGAGAAGACAGGCTCTGTCATCAGCCTCTGCAAAATGGAAACAACCTTTAAAGGGGTTTAGCCATTTGCATTGGAAGGGGCATTTTGCTGGTGAAAAGTTACCTATGGAAGAGTCTCATACTCTGCCTATTTCTGAGCTGGTTAGTGTGCAGGACGTGGGGAAAAACTGTGCCTGAGTGTGGAAACCCTGCCTATTTCAGGGCCCAAATCTACTCCATAGACTTCACAGGCTTTAAAAAACCCAGCATCCATCAGCCCTGGGCAGCTACCTGGTCCTGCTAGGAACCCAAACAAACTGGAGACGCTATTCCCACCTTCACCCCACACACACCTGCAGCCAGTGCCCAGCCCACCCAGGCCAGAAAGCTCAGGCAGCCGCCTGCTCGCCCTCAGCCCACAATAGCAGCCTCAGCTATCAGACATCGTTACTCATTAATCAGAGAAAAATCAACAACAGCAGCGCCTTGAACAGGACCGGCTAGTCCAGGCAGAAACTCTTCTTGTGCAGGAGAGTCAGAAAGAAATTCCCGCCTCTTACTGAGCTCTTACTTGGGTTACCCCAAGCCGTGCCCTGTCCTCGCACCCTACCGAGGAGCGGGAAGGGGCAGCTCCCGGCGCCGGGGCCCTTCTCTTCCCGAGGCTCCCCCCCTCCCAGCACGCCGGCGGCGGCTCACCGTGGTGGGACATGGGCAGCACGTCGTTGCCGGTGCCGCGGTAGTTGTAGATGACGGCGGCGGCGGCGCCGCGCTCCGTGGCCACACGGATCTTGTCGGCGAAGGAGCAGCCGCCGCCGCGCTGGATGAGGGCGAGCCAGCTCGGGGAGCCGCCGCCGGGCGCCGGGGCCCCGCTGAAGTTGGTGCGGGCGCTGCAGGCGTTGAAGGAGTCGCGGCCGTCGGGCAGCACCAGCACCCCCGCGGCCGCCTGCAGCGGCGAGTCCTGCCCGTACAGGCCGCTCTCGCTCGCCTCCCAGCCGCTCCGGTTGTGGTCCCCGCCGTCCTCCCACGACACGTTCAGCCAGGCGGTCCACACCGCCATCGCCGCCGCTCCACGGGGACCCGGCGGCGGGGCGGCGCACAACAGCGCGGCCAGCGCCAGCAGTGCGGCCCCCAACGACATCCCGGCACGGCCCGGCCCCGCCGCCGCCGCCGCCGCCTAAAATCGCGCGGCCCCGCCGCCGCCACCGCCCACGGGGGAGGAGCGGGGCCGCCCCCGCCGCGGCACGCCCCCCCCCCCGCCCGCCCGCCGCGGGAGCCCCGCCGGGAGTCCCCGGCCCCGCCGCACCCCCCCGCAGCCGGCGCCGGAGCGGGGACCCCGCGGGGGGTGCCGAGCGCTGCAGCCACGGGGGTCCCGACGGCGGGGGCGGGGGGCGGCACCGAGGGGTCCCCCTCGCCGGGTCGCCTCCCAGGGCAGTGGGTCACCACCCTAGGTTGCTTCCCCGGCGGGATGCGGTGGGTCGCCCAGCCGGATCACCTCTCAGAAGTGGTTCCTCCTGACATCACCTCTCAGGGGCGATGGGTGACCCCCGGGATCACTCCCAGGAAGGGTGGATCACCCCCCTCCATCACCTCCCATCGCAGTGGGTGACCCCCGGGATCACTCCCAGGAAGGGTGGATCACCCCCCTCCATCACCTCCCATCGCAGTGGGTGACCCTCCTCCAGACAGCCTCCCCCGCAGTCTACCCCAGTGCTGGCAGCGGACAGAGCACCGGGGGTCCCAGGGGCCCTGGTGAGGACCCCCTGAAGGGGCCGACCCCACAGCAGCCCCGAAGCACAGCAGCACCAGCACCCAGCCCGCTTCACACCGTTGAGTTAATATTTGCTCAGCAACATGCGGTATCAGTCCCGCCTGAAATTGGTTTATAGAGTACTAGGTTAGCTGTGTTAACTCACTGTCCATTGTTCTCTGTGTCATTAGACACACACTATAAACCTGCCGCTTGAACCAAAAACAGCTTTTTCTATTTATGTATTAGTTGTGTTTGCATAGCTAAGTATTCTTTGATCTATGTAAGTCGCAATGAAAAGTCACGTTTCTTCAGGGCCCTGCAGTTACTTTTTGGGCAGCCAGTTTGCATTCAAAAGTCCCTTGCTCCGGCGCATACACATTTTTGCGAGGTTGTCCCGCGTCAGGCAGTGCGGTCAGAGCGCTTGCAGAATTGCTGCAAACAGGAGCGTGACATGCTGTAGAGCCCCGCCAGGGAATTTGAGGCAAGAAAGGAAGATAACAGGAAAAACAAGAACATTTTGAGCTCCTCTTCTCCACAGAGCCACTCTTCTGATTGAGGAGCCTTGCTCGTGTCGCCTGCTCTGCAGGAATTGTCCCCAGCACCGGGAGCCACTCAAACACAGCTCCAAATGGCCACGTGTCACTACGCGCAGGCTGAGTCTCTGGGTGGGAGCCCATCATTTAGAAAGGATTATTCCTGTGCAGTGATTACATGGCATAAGATCAGCTGCCGCCTATGCAGCCGCCAACAAAATTAGTGTCAACACGGAGTTAAACCCTTTCTGATACGAGTCGGCACCGCTTAGTTTTTAACACAGGCTTTTGGCTGATTCTGAATCCATGTGGCTGATAACCGATAACTCGGCGTCGATCTATGGCGCACATAGATCCTTCACTTGCGCCTGTGCTAAATGCAGGACCACCAGCGTTATGCAGTCAAACCCGACTCGGGTTTGAATGACTACCTGGGCTGGGGCTTCAAAACCGACCCGCACCACCAGTGTCCACCCCTGCCAGTACGGTTCTTGTAGCTCAGTAGCACAGGGAGATCAGTGTTTGGTTTCGCTGCTGAGATAGAGCAGGTAATGAAGAGCAGATGCAGAGCAGGTAATGAAGAGCAGATAAAGCAATTTGCTAAAGAGCAATATTGCTAAACACGCAAAGCTTTCAAAGTGAACCATTTTGTCCTAATCTAAATGAACCTCTCATTTTCTCATTCCACATCTACGCAGACAGCTTATTGCAACAGTAACATCTCTGGCTATAATAAGAAGTATATCTGTAAGCAATCAGAGAGATGTGGTTTTGTTTTGAAACCTGTTCCATGTAGGTGCAGGGAACAACTTAACAACACTCTGAAAATATAACCAAGCTTTATGCAATGGACAGCAGCCAAACCGCTCAGCTTCAGATGCCTCCAAAGCTTTAAGGATGTTTAGCTCTGGCATTTTCACCGAGACAAAGTTGGACCAAAGACAAAGATTGGCACCTCCTCCGGCTACAAAACTTCTATAGTTCTGGGGATTTTGAGACTTAGCCACAGTCTCTTACGCTTCCATACATTACAGTTTGTAACATGATTATGGTAAAGCGACAGCATGGGTGCAGATGTTGCAGCTGCAGGGGAGCAGACCTGCAGGGCGTCATGGCAGCTCTGTGCTGGGGCACAGCTACTCACCAGCTCCAGCCTGGCTTCGGGTGGTAGTAACCAACTTCCCTGCTCTTCGGCGGCTGTTGGGAAATGTGCACGCTGTCCAGGCTACTGCCTGGTGGCAAAATGTCCACAACGCATTTGGTAATCTCACCAAAATGAACGCGGAGCCTAAACTTGAACTCACCGTGCAGTGCAGAGCACGATAACAAGAAACAAACTTGCTCTAAATGTGATTGCGGACATCTCGCTGCCATGGCATTATTTTGGTACCAAGTTTCTGACTCCTTGCTCAGGCAACTTTTCCACTCGCTTGAAGATAACCGAGTAAGCCAATGGCAGGCACGAACAGAAAGCTTGTTCACCGTGGTTGAGGAATTTCTCGGGCTAGCAAAGCAAAGGAAGTCAAGAGTTTGTATTGGGGCAAAAAAGTGGACACTTGTCCTGACGGTGGTCAGTCCTTCCGAGTAAACACTGGAAGACACCAGCCTTGCTTGGCTTGGCAGGGGAGCCGCTTGCAAGAGGCCAACGGTCCCTGTGCATCCCGGCACCGTTAGCGGCTCCTCCGGGCCAGCACAACTGAGAGGAGCTGGGCGAGGGGGCTGGGACAGTGTCAGAGCGCAGAGCAGTGTTAAAACGATATGTCTTTAAAACAGCATGCCCAATCATACCTATTTTAAGCTGCCTGTCTCACATTGAGAACTTTCTGGGCTCTCATTCATTAAATCTTTTTCGAGAATGATAATTAATAAACAGATCTGCAGCCTTACTGAAGTGTATCCTTTACTCGTGTTTGCAAACTATGGTTTGTCTGATGGTTTTCAGCTCAGTTACCTGTAACTCACAGCAGAAAAGGTACCTATTCAGTAGCAATTAAAAATAGCCACTGCTACCAGGAAGCTTGGAAGGACCAGGCGAGAGGAGGGCCGATAGGTGGTTGGTGGGGTTTTTTTCCCCGTTACATAAAAAGCTGATATTTTATAGTTTGGAGAAAGCACATTTTGTTTTGGAGAAAGAGGCCAGACCTTGTAGGGGCTGTGACGTAGTACAACATATTAACAAGTAATGCAGCTTACTTCTGCTACATTTGCTTGCGAGAGCTTTCTAAAAGTTTCTGAAATTAAAAGCACTGCAGCCCTTGATGACTACAGATGTGAGAATGATAGCGTAAACAGCGTTAATGGGCTCCCACAAAGTCAGAAGCAGAATTACATCTAAAATAGGTACAGCATGAAGGCATTTCTGGCACAGATCTGATTTTTTTTAACCTTAAAAGATTTTTATTATTTAAAAACTTATGCTTTGTAATTTTGCTTTTCATTTTTTTCCCCATGGCTACTGGTGGAGGCTCTGAGAAGTTCAGAAATTAGGGCATGACTTTCAGGTAAACAAAGTGAAATCCTGGGAATGCTGTCACTGCCTTCTACAGAGATGGACCCTATCATTACCTGGAGCTTTATCTTATTTGAGTAAATATTTAAACATCTTTTTTCAAGATAAAAAATAATGTGTATGCTAAATATTTCTTTTTAATGTCAAGCCAGATCACTCAGGGCATCTTGCTGATGAGAGACCTGTACGTTCATGTCCTTCAAAACTGCATTTGTTTCTTATTCAGGTACCCAGCTCTGGATCTCTCTCTTTGGAGGAAAGCGCCCAAGGACACAAGAAATCTCTTTTAGGGCAAAGCATTACCGGAGCCAGCACTGAACCCTCCGAGCGCTGCGTGTAGATCTGAACCGTGTCTCTGGGCCTTCTCCACTGAACAACAATGTGGAAAGGAGAAGCACTTATAAAAATGGAAAAAGCAATCGAAAGGAGCGCCCTAAAATGAAACCCAGGACTGAACGTCATGGGACAAAAAATCCATGGACAAATGTTACACTGAATCACAAGGTAAAGACAACTGACGTTGCATTTCCTTATCCAAAACCAGCTCATGTCCCTGACCAGCAACGGCAGGGGCTTGGCCAGGTGACTTGCTCCAGAGTAGGCAACAGTGTGGGCTACAGCATCCCAAGTTTTTAAGCTAGCTGAAAAAATAATTAAGGTGTGAGAATGGAGCTTGTGGTCCTTTGCCACTTTACAAAGAGGACGGGCTCAGGCTGGCGGGGGCGTAGGGGCTGGAAACCTCCCCACCTCCCGCCTGCGGGGCTTAGGAGCTTCCAGGACAATCTGAGGTGATCCTTGTGAGCAGATGCAGAAGACACACAGAGGTTGCCAGTTCCAGCTAAGTTTCACTATGAATCTGGGAGCTTGTTTGGCTCTAACACAACTTGGAAACTCCAGCCTACAAGTCTCTGTTCGCTAGACGTGGAAAAAAAAAGTGCGTCAGGTCGCCCTGTGCGCTGGCACTGAACGCTTTCCCTCGGCTAGCCAGATGTGCGCAAGAGTCCCCAGTGCCAGGGAAGCAAACATTGTTTCTCCGTATTTCTGGCACAGCGGGACCAATTGTTGTGACAGTGCTGCATGTGCCCTTTACTAACCCCAGAGAATACAGGAAAAACACCGTCAGCAGAGGCAGGAGGTACAAAAGGGATGGATGCTCATGCACTGACCAAAGTTTGCGTGCACTCTCCCTCCCACCAAAGGCACTTGCAATTTCATGAGATTATGTTTTCCGTCTTTCTTTCACGTGGTCCCAGGACAAACCTTCTGCTGGTTTTCCACAGAAGCAGAATCTGGGCTCCCTGTATATGTTCTCCACCAAGTTTATGGATGAACAAGTGGGTTGCAGCATGTGGTCACCCAGTGCTCATCACATCAATTACCTGGGAAGCTAAAGAAACAGTGCTAAATGCCAGTGTGGTGAGGTCCTGGGCTTTGCTTGCTCCATATTCTGGGGGGTCTGGAAAATCCCAGACCTGAACACAGCTCTCTGGCGGCCTGCGCTCTGCGGAGGTGAGCACAGCCCTCCTCGGGAGCCTTTCTGGAAGGAAAAGGCTGTCTGCTCTGGAGGTTGGACAGTCCAACCCGGCTCTGAGCTGCCCAGGGCTGTGTCTGGTCAGGTTTTGAGTATCTCCAAGGATGGAGACTGCACAACCTCTCTGGGCAACCTGCCACCCTCACAGTGAAGCAGTTTTTTCTTACGTAATTTCTTGTTTGCGCCCATTGCCTCTATTTCTTTCACTAGGCACCACTGAGAGGAGTCTGGCTCCATCATATTTACCCTCCCTGGCCCCATCAGGGTTTTGTACACATGGATGAGAACCCCTCAAGCCTTCTCCAGACGGATCGCCCCAGCTCTCCCAGCCGTGACGGCTCCCACTGGTGAAGGGCTGTGTGCTTCACCCTTCCTGCCACTGCCCTCCCTGCATCCGCACCTCTCCCTGCATCAGAGACGTGAAGCCACTCAGACAATTTTCTCAGACAATAAATGGAGGAATTTAGTCTACTCTGTGAGAACATCGACTTGACGGAGGCATCTGGACGGCTGTTAGCAGAGCCACTTACTTCACAAGGAATAAAAGAAAAGGGAAGTTCACGGCATCTGCTTTGCATGGAAGTTCTTGGAAGTTCCTTTGTTTTCGCATGCAGCTCCCACAGGCTGTTCAAAGCTAGGACAGAGAGCCTGGCTTTTTCTATAGTAAACAGAAGAGATGACTCAAAATGTGTTGTAAAACAGAAATTACTCTGAAGATCAAACAAGCGATGATATTTTAGAGTTAAGATGGGGAACCTGAGCAAGATCTTATAACAGCTTTCAAAACAAAAGATAAAACCAAACTCCATCGTCAGGCATTTAGCCCACAAGTTTGTAATAGGTATTGCACCAAGAGCTAGTAAGATCCTATCTCAAAATACGTCTGAGATAACAAAAGTTAGACTTTGAGGCTACAGAATATCCTGGAAACAAGTTGAAAGGAAACGCAAATCCACAACAATTTTTTTCAATTACTGTCAGGATTGCCAATTATTTCTATTGTACAGACAAACTGAGATAGCTGCTTGCTCCTGTTGTACAACTGTTCTGCCGGGGTACTCTTCTTCATGACTCTTGGAGGCTTTAACCAGTAAGAAAGTTCCCTTTCACTGGGTCTTAGTAAATCCCTTGGAGAACACATTTCAGAACACACTTGATATTTTAGCTTAGCTGCTATATTGGACTAGTATCTAAATGGCAGCAATAATGGTGTTTTAATTTTTTTTTTTTTTTAATACTCCCATCTCCAGTCTTCTATTTTCTCTTGTAAACGAACAGGAAAAAAGGAAAAAAATCGTAGTGACAAGAGGATACAGCCCTCTCCTGGCCTGTGCCAGCACTGCTCACAAAGCACGGGCCCAAGCCACCTGCTTTGTGACCTTGCAGAGCACGGTTATTCTGCTACCGTCTGTGGTCTGGTGTTTATCACTAAAAAAGGAGCCGCAAAATACCTTGTTTAAATTTGGCTATATTTCAAAAACTTGATAGTTCCTGGAATTTCCATTTAAGTTTCAAGGAGTGGTGTTGGAAA
Organism: Calonectris borealis; assembly: GCF_964195595.1. NCBI lineage: Eukaryota > Metazoa > Chordata > Aves > Procellariiformes > Procellariidae > Calonectris > Calonectris borealis. The sequence goes on from NC_134324.1 coordinate 16,324,626, forward strand.
AATGTTGTTACAGTGGCATATTCCATTTCCTTTCCAGAGAAAATCAAGTAAGTGCTGGAACTACTAAAAAGAGGCATTTTTCTTCTAGCAAAAGCTCAGTCTCTGTACCATTGGATCAATCTAACTTCATGCAAATAAGACACAAACACCTACAGAAAATCTTTCAGATTAAAGTAGACCATTTTCCTCACCAGTGATTTGTGTAACCGGAGAAGAATGGGAAAGTTGTTACTAATATCTTGACCTCTAAAATTTTCCATAGTAAAAGCTATTAATGTATCAGTTTTATTTTACATATGTGTGTGTAACAACAAACCAATACCCAGTAGCAGGTAAAAGGAACTGTGGTAGAGATGAGGAAAGAGTCACCGGGAGGGGAGATTTTTCTCGTTGTTCCTTCCCAGCAGCTTTAAATTGCCAACGTTTCCTCCACACCTGGACTTTTCCCCACAACAAACTATTTCACTGCTGTAAAACTGAGCGGGTGTCTTATGATGTGTAATACATACGTAATATTGTACTCTTGTAACAGAAAATAGGCTTGGCTAGAAAGCGCTATTGATTTTATGTTAAAGTCAGCAGGAAGGGAGGAGGACACTGGGAAACCGCGGCCAAGGCCCCAAGGCCTAATAAATAACGAAGGTGATGGGATTCCTGTGGCCCTGCGGAATGGCACGGACGGGTGACTGAAGATGCCAGGGCTGGCCCCGGCCGAGAGCCGGCCGATAACCCCAAGGCTGCTGCTCCTTGTTTAATCAGGAGCTCGCAGATCGCTGGCAGCCGCAGGGCAGGTTTTTCTCTCGCTGCTCTGCCAACAAGGGCGTCTCAACTCCGAAGGTTCCCCATCCCAAATGGCAGAGAGATGAATCCCCAAGTCTCCTCAGACCTCTCTGGGCGATGCCACCATTGGCAGATTCCAGCCAAATAGGAGATATCCTTCCCCAGCCCTCTGAACAGCTCTACTGTAAAAAAATAAATCAGCTCCAAGCACCCTTTTGCTCTGAGCTGCAATGACCACCCCCTCCCAGGCTTTTTCTGTTTTACCTAAAGAACGCACGGCTCCACACTTCGCACTGAGGGAAGCAAATGCAGAGAGAAGATGCTTCTCCTATACTGATTAGACGAAGAGCTCATCTTGCTGAAGTATTTTGCCCTCGCTGTGTTTAACACACATGACTACTGCACGGATTTATAAATCCTCTTTGCCACCAAAGAGGTCGTAATAGCCACTTCAGTCCTATAGGATGACTACACAGGAAATACTCCTATAAAAATCACAATTTGTCTTTGAGGAAACTAAATGAATTAAATTAAGAAAGATGGGACTTCCTGTCTCATGAAATACACTCTCGGGCAATATATCTGTTGCTTTCAAGATTTAAAAAAATCTTTTTACTTTTAGAAAAAAAAATCTGAAAAATTAGGGTCTACTTTCAGAGCTCATCCTAAAGAATTACCTTATTTCTGGACTCTAATCTAACCGTCGGGTTTGTGACATCCCAGTTACCCAGCCTGTCTAAACAAGGTTCCATCCCATCCTCCTCTGCTGACCTCCGGGGGAACGGGCCGCCCTGCTCCCACCACGCTCCCGCCGCGGGCCAGCCGGGGCCACCGCCGCTCGCAAGAAACGCAGCTGGCACCCATTTCGCAGCTACATAAAGCCAGTACAATTCTTTCTTCATTCATGCAGTGTTAGTATGAGCTGGCACGCTCCAAAACCAAATAAAAAAAGCAAGTTAATCTGAATCTTGACATGCCGGCCACTGAAGTCTAAATCACTTTCTCCAGAGACAGAACAAAGGCTTTGGTTTATTGGCTACATGTTTCTAGTAAAACATTTAAACTCCATTTGCAAACACTAGCTCTATCGTGATATCAGGAGAGTCAAAGCTGGCCGTGTAGTACAACAAGCCACTGCACTTTCAGTGCCGTACAGCACATTTTTTATTGTGTGGTGCAATACCTTCTTTAGGATGCTTTTTGGTTTTTTGGAGCTGAGCCCCACGCGATGGTCAGGTGTGTAAAGCACCTGTGATGCTCCTACAGATGCATAACGGAGACTCTGAGCCAGCCGGCTCAGCAGCTGGTGTCAGCTGGCTCCTGTGGACTGCCCAGGCGTGGGTTCCACCGTGGGTTCCACAGCTAGAAACTTCCTGAAGTGGCAACCCAAACCAGCCTGGGGTGTGATCAGTAAAATGCTGGCTCATCTCCACAATAAAAATCGCTCAGTTTGCTCACAGAATCAGACAAGCAAGACTTAAGCCAAAGGATTCCTAGTGCAGCTCCACCACAGTGTATTTCGTGGAATTAGCTACGTATACGTGTGCGTTGTACTAAAATGCTTATTAGACAGGTTGACCTAGAGGAACACGCACAGAAATAAAAGCCAAGCAACGCAGTGTCACAGTTAGCTTCTCAGCTCTTCCCTAGTGACAGATCCATAGCTATTAGGACCAGAATGGGCAATTACAATCATTTTGTCTAACCTTTCATTAAGGAATTAGGGAATCCCAGAAGAGGCTGAGATCAGCCACTATTCAGAAAGGATTAGAACAATTTGGGGGGGGGGGTGGGGAGGAGAGCAAGATCTGGTTTGCAATCTGCACAGCATATACCTATGCTGCAGACACTTTAGGTTCGTGTCCTCCAACCTCAAAAAATAAACTAGTGCCTTCAAAGCAGACAGTATGGGTTTCTCTACATCACTGTCTAAAATAATTTGCGTGCTGTACAAGTGAAAAATGGTACTAACTTCAGAGACTCGCCAGTTTGGCTACTCTGTACCAAGCTCAGAACGTAACAGCAGAGTATTTCTTACTAAGCACCAAAGTCAAGACTCAAATCGCATAATACATTTTTTTTCCCATTGAATTTCTTGGTTAAAGCAACAATCATCCATAAACACAACTCCTTCCTTATAGCCTGGCTGTGCTGTCCCGGACCAAACTTTAGAGGAACGATCAGGTTTCAGCGCTTCGCGCTGTGATACTCACCGAGATGCGACATCCGGACGGTGTCCTTGCCTTTGTCCAGCGCATTGTAGATCACAGCTGCTGTTGCACCCCTTCTGGCTGCCACCTTAACTTTTTCAGCAAAACTGCAGTTGCCTTTTTCAATCAGTGCTATCCACGGTGGTTCTGTGATGGTGAACTGGGTATTTGTGTCGCAGGCTTGAAGATTAGCAGATTTAGGAATGCCCACAAGCCCCCGAGCACTGAGCAGAGGAGAATTTAATCCGTACAGGCCACATTCACACTGCTCGGACACAGACCTGTTGCTAGTGCTGTTGAAATAGAGTAAGCTTACAGTGGCACTCACAGGAAATGCCTCTGCGGTCTTGAATAAAATCCTAACAACCACCTGGAGGCAGAAAAAACTGAACTTACCCACTTGCTTCATTGCTTATTCATGTAAGCACAAAATGTAGATGTCTACAGATATTTTCAGCTGGTGGTGGTTGTTGTTATCCCACAGCCTGCTGATGAGTTTGAAATTGCAGTTCCAACAGGAACTTGACACCACCCAGGTAAGTCCTTGAGGTGTCAGTGAGCTTATCTGGAGCGGGGGCTGGGACGGGACGCTAGCGACACACCTGCCTGTTGTGAAATAGAGATGCAGACCGAGGACCTGCAAGTAACCTTCGGCCCTAACTTCCTGCTCCTTTTTCACAAAGCATCATGCTCCCCCTCCTTCTCTCCCATTACTGCACAAATTCTAGCTTTGATGATGCTTCCTAGGAGACTGCTCGAGCCCCCTGCTCCTATTTCAACCTAATGTCACTTCAGAGGACCAGGTCATCTTTCCTTCAGAGATGTAAGCCTAGGGTTCTCACTTCACGATGCAATCTGTGACGCAACGACTTTGTTAAAAAGGTCAAAAGTGGAGGGAGGGAAATACTAACAAAAAATTACCCATCTTACAGACTAAGATACCCAAGTCATTCCCTGCATTTCTCCTTTCGGATTCTTTCAGTCATCTACTCTGTCAGGTTCAGCTTGTTCTGGTGTTTATCATGAAGAACATTGATTTATACCAACGCAAGAGATGTAGAATCACCTACACTGATCACAGAAGCCCACTACCTCTTTCAGCCCATTTTCACACTCTAGCTCACTTTCAAGATTTACATTGAGATGTCTGAATGATTATCACACAACTTTCCATTTCTGGATGTAGGCTCTATAGATTCTTTCTCTGAATTCAGTCAGTGTTGTATTCCATAACAATTACTAGTATCAACTCTTGTTTTCTTATATTAGAACAGAAAAATTAAAACCTTACTAATGTCAAAACTCTGTAATCCGTAATGAAAATAAAGGACAATTTGTAAAGTCATCAAGACCTTTTTCCCATTTTTCTGCAAAAGTCACGCTGCGCACAATGTTGAAAGCCAAGAGAAGCTGCAATTGGTGGCATATATTTTGACGGAAGCTCGACCTAGTTCTCCTGTAAAGATTCTTTAAAAGAGTAAACGTGATTGTGGAGAAGATTCTTGGAAAACTGGAACAGCTTTCAGAAGTGAAAAGAAAATGGAAAGAAATGGAAAGAAATAACCCAAGACATTTACATATATTAATTCATTTATTTATATTATACAGTTTTCAGTATGGCACTAGTTCTACATCACATTAATTAAAATCTGATCTTACCTCTAAGATCAATGACTCAGCAAGTTTTATACACTCAGAAGTACCATTAGCTACATACAGTTTATCTTCATCAGCTTTTCTTTGAAATTAATGCTGGAAACATAAGAAACATGCAAATGTAAGATTTTAGAGTACAGTTCTTTGGCTGGGTATGAATTCTACAGTCAGGGAATGTGCTGATAGTATTTTACCCTCAGCAGCAGCAATACACAGCAGCAAGAAAGATGCAGGAGTAAAAATTCTGTATCTTGGTTTAACATGGCAAAATTAACATGTTTTGACACACTCAGGATCAAAAACACCTCGGTTTTATACTTGTGTTAATAAACACCAAGTGAAATAAAACAGCAAGTAGTTTCTTTGCAGAGAGGACCTTCGCCCCAGTGCTACAGCGCTGGTTTGGCAGGGAGGAGGGAGACAGAGTGGTGGAACCATGTATTAACACTGCAACACTTCAGAGATTGAAGTCAGCATATTAAGTTCAACGTAACTTACGGGGATGGGGTAAGTGCCTCTCCAGAATGACCCAGAGTATTGAAACTCCAAGCCTTCCTCAGGCACTGAATATTCTCTAGCTACACGCGTGCCAATGTTAGAAGCCTGCGCTTGTAACATTGGCACTTCATTCTGCAAGAGTAAATACCTCTCCTTCCCAGCTTTTGCCATGAAAAATTTCAAACAACACTTCTGTAAAATAAAATTATATACCTTAAAGTCTCATATCATTAAAGCACATATTATACATACTCCACACCATTCTGATATTTCTTTTAGAGTTAGGAAGTCCTAACATGGAGGATGAAATGATTAATGCTACATGTTTAAAGTGTAGTAAGCAGCACAATGAGGCAAACAGCCTCCCTATTGCATGGGTGGATGGAGTGGCTACAACAACTGTATAGAGCGGCTCTGTGACAGTGTTAGCCACATCAGGTCTTTCGTACAAAGATAATTACTTTAAAAATTGCTTCTAAAAAGAATGGTTTCATTAGAATTAGACTTCGACCTGAAGTATATCTAAATAAAAAATACTGGCTGACACAGTCAGCATGGCTCAGTTTGGTACACGAAGTGCTGGTGCTAATCTCTCTCACTCTAGAGCAATGGCCTCTAATCTTCACATACCCATAAGCAACAAAATTACACAAATAACATATTGCAAGCAACACCGTGCTCTTAGGTTGGTATGTTTTCATTTTGCCTCTGTGGCAAGGTTACAATGTACTCTGACAAACACTGCTCTAGAACTAATACTATATGATCCATACAAAATATAAACATAAAATACATAATCACATTTAATTAACTTTTAGTCTCTGTGCAATTTAAATTAAACTTTTCTCATTAATACATTTTTAAACTGTAAACCACACTAGAGAGACAGAATAATTTATCAATTTCTTTAGAATGTTGAAGGCTTTTCCTTTTTATCTGAAGTTGCCTATGAACTTGTACTATAATAAAGACTGTTAGTTTCTCCTTCAATTACCATTAATTGAAGTTAGGGTACAGAATTTAAGTACTTGAAGACAAAGTCCACTGTCCCCAGGGCAGACAAGTGAGCTACTAGTTGAAAGAGATACTCCCCAATTAGCAACAGGCTGCTAAAACGCGCCTAGAAGTTTTAGAAGTTTTCCACAAAAGAATAAATCTGTTCCTATAAATTAACTCAGTGGGCTTTGGTCAATAATGGTACAATTTAATTGGCAAGCTTCCATAATGCAATCATTTCGTCTCAAAGAATTGAACTGAGAGCAACATTTCACACGGACAAGAGAAAACAGCAATGTGTTTTAGCTCCTGCTTGAGAATAATTTCCTAAGGATCCAGTTGATCCTCAAATCCAAATGATTTGAGGCTGTTTGACATGGGAGGAAAAAGTGGGACTTGGTTCTGAACTCAGCAGAAGCCAGCTGCTACTTAGTATACAGGCAAAAAGTTGACAGAATTTTATAGTCTCTTGCTCTTGTGGAAGTAGCAGCTTCTCACAGCTGCTGAGCTCCTTCATGTACTCAGAGTACAGCTCTTACTAAAAAGAAAGAGGGTAGAGGTGATCAAAAGAAAAAACCTAATGGTGTGACAAACTGTATATCCTGCCATGCTAAGCACTCCTTAAAGACAGTTTTTCTCTTGCAAAGCTAGAAGCAAGTTCCACTAAAAAAGTTTCTTTTTTAAAATATTTCTTTTTTTTTTTTAATTAATAAATAAAATATGTTAAAAATTTTTGGGTGCTACACTCACTACCCAACGCTGTATATACAAAAGCAGACATATAAAAACACAGCAGTTGACCTTGCTCAGGTAAAAAGAACTGAAAGTGGCTTCTTGGACCACCGAGTCCAGTCCCTGGCACTAAAGGCACCATGGTATTTAATCCCTTTCACAAACAGTAAGCTTCAAGCCTAAAGAGCAGTTAGGCTGCCCCTAGTACCTCCCACTAAAAGATCACTATAAAACATAACAGTTCTAGTCCTAAAAATTATTCTAACTTCCAGCCTAAATTCATATCACAGCCAGCTAATTCTTTTGCAAACATTGCCTTTAATATTGAGAAAGTCTGCCTCTCTTCTCAGTTCTCACCCCGATATACACATTTCCTGTGTACCTATGTGCACAAGCAGAGAGAGATGACAATCATACTCCTTGGTATCCTATCAAAAGATAAGCTCACTGTATTGCCTATTCATCCTTCTTGAACATAAGTGACCAAGACATTGTGTAATCTGTTTCAAGACTGCCAAAAATAAAGGCAACAATCATCCTTCTCAGTTACATGGATGACCATTACAACTGCTCTAAGAATCATAACTTTACATTTGTGTCTGCTAGTTCTAGAAAAGTGCAATGTGTAGAGGGTGTATTCAAGTTACAGCAATTTTATTTCCCTCTTTTTTGAACAATATAAATTTGAAAAATAAGTTATTAAATTACACTGGATCCAGCACACCAGGTTCCACTGTCTTGTAGATTTTGCTCAGAAAGACTTCCACCTTATCATCACCCAAGTGACAGATGTCCAAGATGCAGACAACATGTTTGCCGTCTAGATCCATTGCTGCTTTTACAATTTCATCTAGAAGTTAAGAAAAGGTGTTTTAATATACATACAGTAAAAAGGTATACTGAATTGACATTGTTTTCGATGCAGTAATGTGTATATGTTCAATCTTCCTTCAGTGAAAAACCTCACTCTACCTATTAAATGCTGGCCTACCGGGATTTTTTTTTGGTAGAATTTTATTAGTAAATTCAATTACTAGAAATGACAGCATCAGAACTTAGATATGGAAAAGCTGAAATATGCATTACTTAACCATTAGCGATTCTCAGATTTCATAGTATTATTCAAGGAAAAGTAAAGATGTATTTAAATAAAATCAGGTCTGTCTATATAAATATGTAGGAAAACACGATGCTTATATAGCACTTCGCAGTATGATACACATTAACAGTGTTCATCATATTTGTTGTGGGGTGCCAGTAATTAGAAGCATAATCTGAAGGAAAATAATTCAATAGCAGGCAAATACTTCAGTTTATAGGCACTGTAGGTTGTGTTAAAGCAGCTGTTCAAAGTGACATCAGTGAAATGGATTGACGGATTGACAGTTATTCCACTATATTTCAAAGCAGATCAAGCCAAATATTCACATGTCCAGCCACATGTACTGACTTCTGTGTCAGTACAATTTTGCATCAACAAATAACTGCAAATACTATGTAGGTCACTTAGGAGTTTATGGTTTGGATATTAAAATACTATCTTCAGAGTATGAGAACGGCTCCAGTAAAAACTGCCTTGAAAGTTCAGTATTACATCTATTTACTAAAGGTGGTCACATAGAATTCACGTATCTTTCACTGAAGAGGTGAACAAAGTCTGACCTACAACAGAGATTTCTATAAAGGATTAACTTTTGCATTGAAAGATAAAACAAGAAACGATAAATGAGTAACGTCAGCGAAAGCCAGTCTCACTTGAAAGTGGAAACATGTCACGAAGTCTTCCATTGCTAGTAGCCTTCTGCTGACATGCAGAGATGCAACTCATACAAGACAACAATGCATCATTTTGAGTGTCTTCTGGTTGAAATAAGTGGGGATCTTCAGGACAAAATAGTGGAAGAAATGCAACATCTATTGCTACATCGTGGTTTATACCTGTTGGAAAAAAATACTTAAGTTAGCAGAAAACTTCACCTTCAGCCCATTAGCAACTTCATGCACCATTTCTTCTTTTTTTTAAAAACCAAACTATTGCAGGCTGAACACTGATTTTTGTTTACTTGCTCTTTGTCCATTAATTAATAACTGACATCTAAAAATACATTTCAATATATATATGTATGTATATTTATACATAAGCACATTCAAATTGATATGATGTTATAACATACTATGATTTAAGGCTAACAATGCTGTTAGCTCAGAAAACATTAAACCAACATTGGAAGCCATTTCACACGCCTTTTTAACTTCATTGCTGCTACAAGGGCAGAGAAATTAATTTTACAACCAGTGTATCTATGCAGTATGCAGTGCAGTACTTGTGCTACTTTCACCTTCAATACTATATTGTAAGTTCCAGGATTCTAATGACTATAAATATTCAAACACCTTCTCTGCAGATCTCCTTTAGCAAATAATGGAAACTTTTCAATTATAGGAACTTGACATGAGCATCGTTAAGCTAGGCAATTTCCTCCTTCTTTTAAGAAGGAGACACAACACGGGAAAACAAAATCAAACAGATTAATATCCCATAGCAATGCTAACAAACAGATACACATCAACTTGCATATTTATATTTTAACAAATAAAGATCAATCAACTTTTATTTTATCAAATAAAGATCAATCAACTGATGCTTTGTGCTAACCAGAAGTAGCAGAAAGCAGTTGACAAGCATGGCTAAAATAAAGCCCTTAATTTTCTAGCACGGAAGAAAAGCACTTTAGGAGCAACAGTACTCAAAAAACAACTCAATGAGAATAAAGCTCAAAAGAAGCATTTATAGTTGTCCTTTTCCCTTTAAGAACACTAATTTGTTCCTGAGGAATACCTCTCCAGCAGGGAAGTCAGCTGACAATCAAGTGCAATTGGATAATTTACCTGATTATGTCAGACTGGTTGAACTAGTGAACAGGACCTACCTCTAATGGTAATAATCCATAGCTTAAGGACTACACACACTCTTCAAATGATACACATAAACCTACACACAAAATTGCAATTGTATGAAAAGTGACACTAGAAAGAAGATATTCAGTAATTTCATTTAAAGGTATTTTTAATGAGAATTACAGCTTCCTGGTAAAAACCTATCCTAAATCATGAGTCTTAACAAAAATCTAAAATGTCAATCATTTTTTTTAACTTCAAGAAATACTCAGAATCAACTAATTAATTTAGAGAAATCCATTCAGTTTCTGATGAACTTTCAAATCATTCTCAAGTTAACGCAGCAAAGAGCTAAGATTTTATACTGCTCTTGCTTAACCTTTTTTTAGAAGCCAAGCTACCAAATACTTACCCAGAACTGTCACTTCATAATACCCAAGGCCACTAGCACTTTTAAACTCATTGATATTTTTATCTGTTCTGGTTTCTTTTGGCTGGTGCACTGCTGCATGAAGGTTGTACTGTTGCATAAGCAAGTCTTTGTGCACATAATCAAATTTACGTGGGATGCTTTCTGGGAAAATTGTGCTGTGATGTAAATATTTCATTAATTTGTCTTTCACTTGTGCCCACAGGTCACTCTGCCATGAATCACCAGTTCTTGCAGTCTCTTCAGTTTCAGGTATATCACTCATTCCTTCTCGGTCTATTATAAACATAGAAAATATTTTTGTTAGAACATTTTAATTATGAAGACATGGCAGAACGTTCAAAACATAGAACAAAATGAATTAAACTAGGGTTGGAATGTGAGTAAACTGGTAACCTTTGAGGCTAGACTTGTAGTACAAGTCCACCACATGAAAAGCATCATCGTGGCTTGTTTTTGGAGAGCACGTAACTTGTTTAATGAACAGCCAGAAACCATGAAAACAAGTTTAAAATGGGTACAAGTGAAGATAAACTTTTCCGTCCCTTGCACAATAACTATATGCTTACATTGAGGACTATGCTACATTTAAAATTTCTTGCTATAAGTCAATGATAGCTCCATTCTTCTTTCCTATTACATGTAACTTGAGGATTGTTAATGCTAAAAGCTTATATAACCATCGCTTCCAATTTTGAAGGCAAGCGTTAAACCCCACCTTTTGAGCTTATCAGAAAGCTCATTTCAAAATATTCAGTATAGCCTTGTATCTCTTCCATCTCCTGTGAAACAACTTCTCATCAAGTAGCCTTCTGAACTGGGTATATTATCCACCCCAACATTTCTCTATGAACATATGCTTCTTTACTTTACTTCTTTTTAGTGCCATAATTGCTATGATGGAGTGTCAGGATGTTTAAAAATGAAGAAATCAGAATGTACACAAACAAACTTGATACAACATATGCAAGAACATTCAACAAGGGAAATGAGAGTCTTGCTGCATTGAACTAGACAACAAAGGAAAGTGAATTCAAAGAAAAGTGACACTAATACTAAGTTGAAAGCGTGCTCTGGATTGCATAAAGCAGTCTGCAGTATTTTTCTCACAGAACTGGAATTCATCGTATAAGGTAAAGGGGCACATGAAAGCTGCTACGCTAAGAAACATTTTTTCTCACCATTTTACTTGGAGAATTACAGTATTCTCTACAAGCATGAAGATTTAATACTATACATTAGCAAATAAAGCACAAAAGTGAATATAAGTTTTTTTTTAAAAAAAACCCTTTATCTTTCTAAAGCTTCAATCATGACTTTACTTTTCTCCCTCAATGTATCATTGGTGCTGTAATTTGTGTGTCCTACTTGTACACTCATTATTAACTTAGCATAAACAGATGTGTAATTAGGACAGCACAGTAGAAACAGCCACCACTGGTTATTTAAACAATAAGATGCTGAAATCTTTAACAATCTGACCGCACTTCAGAAGAAAAATAAAGCAAATGTTTCAACGCCTCTAGCTACAGAGAGCCTCTTGGCAGCAAAGACTATCTTCTTCTTTAAACCAATCAAAAATATAAAAATGGCTATGGTGAACACTTAAACACATGATTTTCCAGAAAAAATTCCACAATTGAGATGAACCGTATTTTGAATTCAGTTAGCAGAAGGATTTTTCTTTAAAATCTACTGTATAATTACAGTACACACATTTTTTTTCTTGTAAAAAATTAGAAGTTAATTTGGCCTACTGTAAAGTGTCTTTCTTGCAAAGGCTTTTGTTAGTAAATCTGAGTCAGTGCATTTCTGCTTTACAGTTAACGTTTCATGTTATCTTACAGCAAGACCGCAATGTTTTACTCCTTTGTACCTCTTGCAAAAAATAGCACCTAGAGTAAATGAAATTCCAGTGAGTGAAGCTTATCCCGATATTGCTCCCCCCTCAAGATATTTCAATATTTAAAAAATACACTTTAATAATTTATTTTGTTTTAGATATCTCTTATCGGCTCTTTTTGTACATCTACCCAATGATTATTCAAAAAGGGTTACTTTGATGCAGGCTGCTATGATATGTAGCTGCTGAGAGACAGAAGTGTCAGCACCGCTAATATATAGTTATAAAGGGAGAGGGGGGAAAAATTTCATGTTCCCATAAGTAGCTTCTAAAGGCAGCTAAGGGCAGTTTCCCTTGCTGGTATTTAAAAAAAAAGCTCTACCTGGGACCATGGTAAGAACACTACAAAGCTCAGAGTAACACTTTTCCATTTTATATGGTACCTATGACCTGCATATCAGTAAACAGAAAAAATAAGTATATGATACACAAGTGATTGATATACAACCTCAGAATACTGCAAAAAAAAGTCCCTTCAAAATCTGAAGGAACATAGCATGAAAAGTGTTCACTTTGAAATATACACCATAATTAGCAGGCTTGTTAAACAAAATATAAACATGCTGTTATTTAGATAAAACTAACATCAGCTAAACAATCAGTATTTTTATATAAAACTAATAATATTGCCAATAGGACTGATGTTATGTGAGAAAAATATGTGCATATGTTTAGTAGCTACATTTACTAACATATTCATATAATTACTGCATACTTACATTAGATGAGAGACTGGTTAATTTATTTTGGACTACACTCAAAATATCAGCCAACTGAAGTTAAATAGGTTTCACGTGCAGTGAGGAAATATCAGTATAAATGATATTTTAATTTAAGAGTAAAAGTATCTATCTGTATTTTAGATATAAATATCTAAATAAAAGTATCGAAATATAAGTATCTAATGCAAGATTTCTTTACTACAGTTAAAAAATGAGGCATGTATTTCACTGTACATCTTCACATCATTTTTTTTTTTTCTGTAAACCAACCTTTTAAACCAACTCATTGAAACCGCATGCACACATTCATTTTATGAGACCTACACGATAACCCAACAATTCTAGAGAGAGAGTAACAGCATAGCACAATAAACACTACAGCTACCAGAAATTCCTGTAAAAATAATTTCAGGTGAGAACACTCCATTTGATTACTCATTTTTAAAAGCAACAAGAAATTTCACCGGAGACTAACAACCAATAAAGTAATTATGAAACTTGCTTACAGATATGTTTTCTTACTTTTGAAGAACAGATCTCTACATAGTACCCAAGGCTGCTCTTTCTCTGGAATAAAACTTCACTTTAAACAGTTACCTGTACAGATTTTCTCCAATTTGAAAGTTTCCTCATCATTTCAGTCTCTTAATATATTAAACATTTGGGAAAATTCACTGTAATTTTTATTGCTTTAAAGCAGCACAATGGAGTAGATCATCATCAATAGCCTACAAAGAAAACCTATCGAGGTTTAATTACTAAATTAAGATGAACTGCTGCCTTGCAAAAATAAAAGGATGGACAACATTATACATAATATAGCTATACACAAGTAAATTGGCAGATGTTAAAGTTGGGACACAGGCTAGTAGTAGATGAACTTTTAGATAAAATTACATGACTCAAGAGTATATTCAGTCAGTTTTGAAAAGAGGAAAACATGTCAAAATATTTGCATGAAATAAAAAACAGACCAAGCTGCACATAATGACAACTGACAAATTAGACATCTTCCTTCATCCAAAAATAGATATCAAGGAACTAACTGCATGGAACACGAGTTTATTTTTCAACTGCAGAGGAAGAAAGAAAAAAATTAATAATATTAACTTAGAAAAATCACTAAACCAAACATGATTCTTATTACCGGTTTGTATGTTTCATCCGTTTCCTCCCACATCTTGTATTTGTCTTTTTAATTAGGTACTCACATAGCTTTGGGGCTACCTTCCCAGACAGGGACAATTTTATCACGTGCAGATCACTATAGCAAGAAAACTGCCAACAGGAAATGTGAGGTCTTATGCTACTAAGTGCTTCTGAGGTACAAAAGTAACTTAAAACTTGCATAAAGCAACATTGAGAATTTATTCCCCATTCTGGAAACAGCCCAACACTGTCCTTCCAGCCATCCTTTAGAACACATCAGGGACATGACTGAGCAAGAATGACATGAACAATACATTGCTACAGTGGCTCCCTAGAGGTTGATGCAGCCAGACGTACAGAAGAGCTGTCTTGACAAACAAGGGTTATAAGGATATCTTTGTTGCCTGTTTTGGACCCAAAGACAAGAAGTAGGCTTAAACCTCCTGTTAATGTAACAACTATTTGCAACATACCTGTGCAGTACTGTAAACTCTCTGATACAGCCTGTCCATTTTTTTCTTGCACAAAATCTTCGTGTTGAAATTCATCCAAGCTATAAAAAGAAAGTTATAATATATATATTTTTTCAAAACCTATTTAACCTCAAACACTACGCAGCAAAATTTCAAACCTTGACAGATTTCTAGTGAGAAATGATACAAGCTCGAGTGAGTGAGCACCAGTACCTGGTTTCATATCACGAGACTTGTAATAGAACAGCTTGACATAAGGAGATCTACTATGCTCAGTAAATCAGTTTTGAAGAGCTTAGGACAAGAACTGCTATATTTCTTTGCTTTATGAAGTAAAGTATTTTACACTCAAAAAACAGTGTTTGTTGCCCTCTACTGGGCACCTACTGGAAATAGCACGTGTGACACTAAAAACTGATCATCACAGATGGCCAACAGGTTTATGACTTGATTTAAAAAACGGTTGCACAGCATGCTGCTGCACTTTCGTATCAGCACCCTTCAGTCAAAAACAAAGCATGCATGGAGCCACACCATCCCTCCAGAATCCAAAATGATAGAGAAATTCCAAATATATATTTTCCTTCGGACATACTACCCTGTTGTAACAATCAGTTGAATCAAGCAAACTAGCTTTTTGTTATACTTTTATTATTAACCATGAAGTTTTGAATTAACGGTAAGCAGCCATTCTCCAACAATCTCTAATGAATTACCTAGGATATTATGCAGGAGAAAAATGTAACAGATACTTTGCAGCCACAACATGGTAAAATAAGCTCTTAGGCCCATTTATTCCTTTCTTCTTTGCTCCATTCCTCTTATTATAAACTCACCATGATGTCTGAATAAGCTTAGGGAAAAGACTATTTTGATTATTTTGCATCACAAACAACTGAGACATAGGCAAGGTACCATTAAAATTCCAGACTACCAAAGTAGTTACTCATAAAATACTGTAACTGCAAATACACAGGGACAATATAGAGACAGTGAAAAAGGAATCAAAGACAAACATGCTGTTTAGTGGGACATTCTGTATTTCAGTTATAAGGACTTACAGGGTTTTTTTTCAATTTTTCCCATTTCATACTAGGATATGTCTTGAGAATTTCATGTCAATGTTTCATAACAAATGGAAAATAGCTAAAATCTAGTGAAACAATAAAGGCAAATACATTGTGGGTTTTGAGTATGAAAGTACACTTTATGAAATGCATTATCATCATGGTGTGGGCTAAGTACTGGAGTGACCTTCTTGTGATCTCCAACTCCACACACAAAAGAATCCTCATTTAAGCAGCACAAACTGTGCAACTGAGGTTTCAGCCACCTAATTTTGTAAACAAAAAAAGCTGCCACATAATACAGAACTTTAAAATAGCATGACCCTACTTGCTTCCCACCACTCAGCCAAGCTTCTGAGCAGAGTTGTGTTGAAAATGTCGGTAAATGAAAATTTGTATGTGTTCCTATGTGACTTTGTAGTCCAAAGTATTTTTCAAGTTTTGAGGTCCAGGGCAATCTCAGAAAGATACATGCAAGATGTCAGATTTAAGTTTATGCAGTGGTTTTTTTATGTTTTCTGATGAAAGGTAGCAGGAAAGTTTGATCCTTTCTAAAATGGTAGTTCAGTAATTACAATAAGCTTCCTATGGTATTATTTCTAGATAAAAGAATGTTTCCATGAAAATAGTATCTTATAAAGAATTAATTTCTTGCAAGAACCATCATGGAAAGTAATTACTGTGTATCCATAAGAATAAATTAAACATTTACATACCAGCTACGTTAATACATTTTCAAGCCATTAGAAGACATTTTCAAAAGTATTAACAAAAGTAGTCTAATTAAAAATTAATGCCCACAAAACTAATTCTCACTTTTGAGACTCGGACTTCCCAACAAGGGATATGAAAATCTAGCACAATTAGGAAAGGCTTGCTCTGAAATCAACATGTCAAGTTAGATACGTGCCAACTTCCCTCTTCATTAAAGCAGAGAATTAAACCAAGTCATACTGCTGGCAAGCTGGTATTATGGAAATGGTTTATTTTTCTTTTAAAATTGTCTCGTTTTGGAAGTGAATAGGCTCTGAGAGAGCTAGTAGAGCCTCTGAAAAATATGAAAATAACTTGTTTTTCCCAGTTTTTGCCAACTTCTTTCACAGATCTGTAACTGGGATGATTTCTCCTACCTGCCCAATATGTTATTCCTACAGGACTGCTTTGTGCCGGATGTGTGTACAGCGTAACTTGAGCTAGGGTCGTAAGCGAAACCTACTTGTCTATACACACAGTTTATATACTTCTTTGCCAGCCAGTATGTCTGCAAGCCACCTGATATAACCCAAATCCTTCCATTTACTGCAATATGCTGTGGCTGTTGTACACCAAAACACCCACATTTCTATTTTACCCATGCCAGCTTCATGAGAACTTGCACCATGCCAAATTTCCTATTCCCAGCCTGCATTCTGCAGACTCCCCTTTTCACAGATGCTCACTTACAAAAAAGCCTTTATTCAGTATTTCCAGATGCACTGGTATTCACCTTTTCAGTCGTTTTACTTTAAAGTATTGTCAAAGAAAATAACATTAATCAAAATAGATGGCAGATGAATACTTCTAGAAAATATTGGGAAAATAAGCATGCCTTGTGCTTCACACCTGTTTCCTAAGCACTGGGACTAAATGGGATAAAAAAAATTAAGAAAGAAAATAGTTACAACTTGTAGCTATGCCCAAGTGATGCAAGGGATTAAAGTGCCTCAAAACAACAAAACAAAACACCCCACTCACTGACATAACTGGTAAAAGCCTTATTTTATAGACTAGTTTGAAATCAACTTAACTCAACTGTCATGACACCATTAGGGTATACGCATCTATCACAGCAAGTAACAGAGAAAGCAAACAGCCTAATCTACAATAATTTGACAAGTCTACACAAATTGATTGTTCATATCTACCAATTTCTCCCTGAAAAACTCTGATCTATGTGAAAAAGGGGTCTGAAGGAAATGTTAAATTCTGGGAAACTTTGTCACGCAAACCTCAAGCTGAATTTCCCCATGTATAGAATCCCCATCCCTCAGCTCTGATCAGAGGTGAGGGAAAAAGGAGAAAAGGGTCTAAGTTACATAAACATTTAGAAGTGAAACTGCAAGGATAGAAGCATACAAACAAGCTACTTTCAGGCAGTGTAGAGTGTAGGCATGTAGTGCACCAGCAACTCCATGGTAACTGCAGTGCTAAACTTACGAAGATTAAAATGCTAGGAAAAATACTGTGGGTTTTTTCACTTCCACATAAAAATAAGCCTTTCTGAAATTCCTGATCTTTCCCTGTTCACAATAAATTAT
Organism: Calonectris borealis; assembly: GCF_964195595.1. NCBI lineage: Eukaryota > Metazoa > Chordata > Aves > Procellariiformes > Procellariidae > Calonectris > Calonectris borealis. The sequence continues at coordinate 16,342,437 of NC_134324.1, forward strand.
CAGTTAAGCTACTTTGGGGTATATTAAATGCTTAAAAGTACATTTATGTTGAATGTCTCTAACTAGCAAGGATATAAATATCAACAATAATATTAAATTAACCAGTTTCCTCTTACCTTGTTCTTTCTGAAGCCCTTAATAATCAGATCAATAAGTTACCTCAGAAATGTAGGAACTGAGGCTGTCAATAAAGAGCCTTAAAATAGCTTTTACTGTTTAAAAACAAAAAACCTTAAAAAATGCAACCACATGCTGAAAAATCGCACAAAATACTTGACACAAAATAACCTAAGCTAGAATATGTACTTCAAAATATATCTCTACTGTTGTTATTTCATCAACGTATTAAAATATTTCAGTGAGAGCTGACATTCTGCTACTTCTAAGCAACAGAACAGAAAACAATGCAATTAAGGTATGTCAGGCTAACTTTCTATTTTTCTTCTGCAATTTGGAGAATTCAGCACAACTTCATAGTTAATTACAGAAATACACAAATTACCTTTTAATTACATAGAGTGAAACAGCTTTCCATAATCCAACACAGACTTTCTCCTCCTTTAGTTGGGGTTCTAGCACTAATGGCATAGAGTGGACACACAGGTAGCGAGGAGAGTAGCAGATTGAGAAAAGCAGAGAACAAAGTAAACATGCCTTAACTTTTTGCTTCACTTTTAAGAAATGGGGAGAAAACATTCTTCCCACCCTCCACCCCCAAGAAAACATGGAACATTTCTCAGCAAGCGAAAGAAAACAGGATTCCTCACATTCAAAAAAACCTCCTGATTTTCCTATAGATTCATGCCACAAGTCCCTGCAACTCCTGCATCACCTGCAGAGATGTGACTTTAAAGCCAGGTGTCACACTTTTAAATGAATGGGCTGCAGAGCCAGGCAACCATTTCCCCTAGAAAATACAGTATCTGCCAAGAGGACCAGAGGAAACAACAGACATGTGGGCTCAGAAGAGCCTCGTTTATCTCACAGAAAAAGCTTTTGCAAATTAGCTTCCAAGAAATGTTTTTCAAGAAAACAGACATGCTCGTAGGGCAGTAATACTGGCAGAATGGTCAACAACTTATGATCAACTCCATCATTACTGTTGTTGCTATACCCCTAGCACCATGACTCTTGGTTTTAATGGGGAGGGAAGAGGTGCTACAAGTGAACCAAGAAGGCAACTGAGGGGCATACATACTCATGACATAAGCCCGAGTCACCGCTGCCAAAAAACCCAAACATCTGAAGTTACTAACCCCAAAGAGTTCAAACATTCAAGTTATCCAAGCTGTGTTTGGAACAAATGATAAGAATTTATGACGCTTAAACAAAATGCACGAAGGAAAGTAGCTTTTTACCCCAGACTAGCAAATAAGAACACTCATTCAGTTTTCTTAATAATTTCCCATTTGTAGTTATTTCATTAGGTTCCAGACTCGTCAGGGCTCTGGATTTGAAACTCCTACCTGGACTTTTTAAAAAAATCCTTCTCTGGATCCAAGCAGAGTTCAATAAAGACCGAGTGTTAAGTAGCGGAAGGAGCCAAGTGGCTTCTCAGGGACAACTACACTTACACCTCTGTAGCACCAAGGATGATGTATAGCTCAACCACCACTAGCAAATCCATTAATGCTATTACATTGTTCACTCTGCTTGCTAATCAAGCATCCCTCCCTCCTACCTTTGACTTTCCTACTTAGACTGTAATCTCTCTGAAACTAAGACTACATATATTACTCTGCTTACCATATGGACCCGTTACTATATATTCCCTAAGTAGCACTAGTAACAATATAAAAATATGTTTAATAACAAACTCAAAATTATGTTTCAGAATAAAATAATCCAATATATTTGAACTAGAATCAGCACAGAGGAAGTGAATAGAAGATATTAAACTCTACCCTGATCTGTCTTTTCATTTCACTTCCATACAGATTCTTGACCTGTAAAAGTTTCACTTCAAATATCTTTGTTTCATCATTGCAATTATTTAACATAATTAATTTCACATGACTTACCCCAATTTTCTTCTTGCAGACCGTGTGAAATAGGGGTAAGATGATACAGGAATAACAGATGCACTTCCCCTTGAAGTAGGAAATTCACCATTATTTTACAGTATTTAGTTAAATGGAAATACACCAAACAAAGAACATGCATGTTTTTCTTTCAGGCAGAACAAACCTAAGACACTCAAATGTTGGAATTTTCCTTATGGAACAGAAATCCACTAACAAGTTTGCTGTAATACTGCCAAGACAGAACTTCTATTCACCAGGGTTTTCTTAGTCTTAAGTTTTCATTCAATCCTAATTATATTTCATCTCACTTTCCCTTCAAATATTCTGAATACCCACCCCCTTCCCACATTATGATTTTTGGATGTGAAAAGTTGAGAAGCAAAATATACCCTTTACAGCATGAGAAATCCACTACAAAAAAAAAAGACGTGACTGGCTAGATTTTTGCAACGTTAAATCTGTCAATGTATACACCAGGCTTTTAATACTAAGTATAAGTACATTAGATTTTGCACAAACCTTGCAACAAAAGGCAATCTTATACAAGCAGATATTTTACTCTTGAACCTAATACAGTTGTATCAGACAAATTATTTTGTCTTATTCCATTGCCTTGTATCAGACTGATATCCTTTGTCTATGTCTGACTAGATGCAATACAATTTCATGAAATCCTATCACAAGCAGAGCCATAGTACTACAAGTTACTTCGAGCCTTTATGTTAGCACATGACCACCATTTACTTGCCTTTCTGACAGCAAGTTACAGCTACATGCAGTACATTCCATTAACCAGAAAGAAAAAAAAAAAAGGTATGTTTGAAATTAAGGAACAGGTATACCAGATCTTGATTCTGCATTTTCAGTGAAGAAATCTTATTTCCTCACACCACTGTAACTGTTGCTTGTTCCACGACTATGTCACTAAACTATATATGGTTCAAGTATTAACTACTTTTATTTCAAATCTGTGAGATTAACAACAAAGTAGCATAAATATTAATCAGAAGAGAGCACTGCAAACCAGACACCTGCTTTAATCAATCCTTCATTAGCCCGAACAGTATAATTGTCATCACCTGATGCTAGGAAAAGTACCTAACCACCTTTTAAAGATTAAACTATATATACCATCAAAGCTTTTTTATATATTTTCTATGGCCTGGGCTCTGAACTAATTTCTGTAAACACTTTTTAGAAGACCCATTACATATTTATGAAGAGAGCTTACTGTTCTGCATCTGTATTTAATCTGCGCGGTATCTTTCTCTTGACTGAACTCTTTTTTGACAGTAGAGCTTGGTTCTGATGTTGTTCCCCAGGAGTGCAATGTGGCCCCAGAAAAGACTTAACTTCTTTACTTTGAAGATTGGTGGTTTTTCCCTTGTGAACAGAGTCTTCTTTGGACATAGCAGAACTTTCAAGAGACTGAGAAGTATCTTTCTGCAACAACAGTGAATTGTTTCAGAGATTCAAAGCACTTAAAGCTATTGCTTCTAACTCAAAAACCTGCAACTTTTAAAGTAACTTTTAAAAGAACAGTTTACCGTACCTTCTGAAAGTCACATCTAGCAGAAATTATCTTCTAATCATATTAATAAGATAAATTCTGTCTAGAAAATTACAGTCAGCATGTTGCAGTAGTTGCCCCTCCCACATTCTAATTTACATTAGGTTATCCAGTCAGTCAAACTAGTAACTTCTAAACAGTTACATAGTTTTATGGAGGACTGTCATAACACTTTCAGAAAAGCACTGAATCGTTGCTTTTAAAAAGTTCTAAATTATGACTTTCAAAAATTTTGCTCTCAAAATGGCAAATGAGGTTAATCAAGAGACAATGTAACCAGGTTCTGAACTCAAATGCAAAATTCTCCATTCCAATTACAATCATAGCTGCTTAAGTGCGATAGCATTAATTCTCAAACACTGTACCTGAACAAGTTCCACTCCTGAGGCTTCTTCAGCTGCATTGCTACAGCTGATGTATCTTATGGCACTAATTATTCCCTGAACAGCAATGCGCTTGTGTTCTCTGTAGTGCAAGTCTTCAATCTCTTTCCCCGTTTCACCTATGGCTTTCAAAACCGATTGAACTGCAAAAAAAGAAACCTCCATAAACAAGTTTTAAAGAAATACAGTATCAAAATGCCTGAATGCAAGAATCAAAATAAAAGTAAAGATAATTTGTTATTAAATATTAAATTGATTTAAAATTACATTTTTGAAGAATTTAAAATCTTTTTGTTGTTCACATCACATGGAAAAAAATTTAAACAATAAACCTTTTTAGCTCACAAGTATCTTTCAGTATGCATTATCAGATATCTCAATTTCTGTTTCAGGTGAAATTTCTAATTCACTGTATTCTTCAGTATAACTGTCTTTAATTCTGATTTAGTAGAATTCAGAGTAAAACTTCTGGGCAGATCTGTAGCTTATGTAAGCTGCTACAGCTCTCCTGCAGCTAATGGTGCCATGATACTTTCTGTAAGATGAGGATTTAGCCTATGATAGATTTAGTCATGAAAGGGAGTTTTTCTTAAATGACATTACAAATTTGTGTAATCACTAATAGTAACTGTGTTGCTTTTTAACTGACGCTTTAAATGCTTGGAGTAAGACTGAACTGAAAAAGGTTACAAATCTTAAAGATATTTGACAGTATGATACCTTTATTGTTTTTACAGTATTTCAAAAAGTTATTTGGAGGTCGTGGAAAAGGATAATAGCCACCAATGACAGTTTTCTTCATTTGATCAGCTTCGCTTTGTGTTTTAGTCCACTGAATGAAGTTTTTCACTTTGGTATCCTTGGTGTATGGCTGGCCCTTGTGCCACCCTTTTAAAACAAAAATAGTCAGGTATCAAAACCAAAGCAAGTTACTATCATCTGTTCTCATCTTGAAACGATCCTGAACACTTCATAGAAAAAACAAATTAAGAAAAACCTGGCTAGAGAATACAAAAGACATCTTTCCACTAGTCAACAGTGTTTTAAGAAATTAGTATCTTGAATTCCGTGACTAACACTTGCATTTCACACTGAAAGTTAGACAAATGTTAAGTAATAGAAAGAAATAAAACAACTAGCAGAAATGCTACTAGAATACTTTCTCACAGGAGCATACAAAGCAATAAAATGATCAGAAATTGTTTTATTAGCAGGAAAGAGCACATAAGTCATTTTTACAGCGTTCAGCAAAGATTGTTACTGACAGGTAATCAGCAAGGTATGTATTCATTGTTGGCTGGTTTAAAACCAAGATATAGACTAAATACCAGTTTTATCAAATAAATTGTAATCTGATCACGCCTAAGCTCTGAACTGAAATAGTTTGCTATCTCCAGCTGTAGTTCTCATTTCCGACCCAAACAGACATACAATGAACTAAAGCTAGGGTGGGGAAAAGCTTAAGTACTTAATTAGAAAATTAAGCACAAAATACACTGAAAGAAAGCAAAGGAAAAAAACAACCTCTCAAACCCTTCATTTAGAAGTAAATTAAATCATTAGAAACCTATTAACAAAAAGACTAGCTTGCTTTGGTAGTCCAATTAAGTACAAAACACGCTACCCAGCTTGCCAGGAAAGACCATGTGTATAGAACTGACTATGTTCAGGTACCTTTTCAGCACATATTTTTCTCTATTCCTGCTTGTCAGGGGAAAGATTCCGACTGGGTGACTGATATGTTAGGAACACGGAAGAAATGAGCTGAATAAACAAAACAGGAAAGATATACCTATTGCATCTTATGCTCCCTTGCAATTAGGCCAGTACATCACTCGCCTGCAACATTGCTATAAGCTGCCTCCTGATTCAAGAGCAAATATATTACAAACAGCTGTGCCTGGTCCTGCCTGTGACATGCTGACGGGTGGTATCTAGTGTACAGTATCACAGGGCCATAAAGAGTATTGTAACTGCAGACAGGAGTATTCAAACAAGACTATCTAGAAGGAATGCTCCTTCAGTGCAGCCCAGCACCACATCCCTTCCCAGACCACATGCTCTGCATAAGGCCCCGCACATTGGGAAAAATGAAACATAACAGCTCTCCAAATATTTGGTGAAAAAGATTAGCGAAGATAAATTCAGGACAACTATACCCATTTTTTTTCCCTCTAATAAGGAAATCTGTAAGCCAGAAAAGCTGCAAGTGATTTTTTATGTTTTTAAGGAAGTGGTAATCTGCATTGCTACACTATCAAAGGATTAAAACAGCCTGAAAGAATTAGTAAACACATGACTTAACCTAATAATACTTAGGTACTTTTCATAAGATACACCCATTAATCCCTCACAAGAATGCAATTTGCCTTTCTTCTTTTTGCAATGGTATTTCATTATTAACTCAAAGTAATTTCTGACAGGGAAACTAATACTATGCCCTGATTATTTTGTTGTAAAAAGCAAATACCCTTTCCAAAGAAATAAGACGAGAACTACATAAAACTAGAACTAGTTTAAGTCACCTGTAATGAATATTTGACTTTCATTGGAAGTTGTAAGGTAAATTGTGCTGGCAGGATTCTCAGTGAAGTCCCGTACCACTCTCATCTGTGTACACACCAAGTATGTCACTGGAGAAAAAAATAAAACCTTCAGTTTTTTCCTGATATTTCATTGATTTTAGAATGTCAAGACTGGCACACACTGGATTTTATTAAGTGCTCTAAACAAGACATTTTAGTTCTTGACCCTACAAATGCTTCAGCATGTATTGAGCCTCTGATATAAATTCCCATATGGAGATAAAATTAAATTTTCAATTTAGTAACTGTGCAAGGATATTTCAGCAGACATATTAGTACTAAAGCATGAGGTACTTCATCAGGTAGGATATCAATGAAACAAATAGTAAAAATATGGTATTAGATGGCTGTGTTTCTTAAGGATAAAAAGCATAAGATCATGGAAAGCACAAGAAATCATGACATGCCACTGCAAAACTTCTAAATAGAGTACAAACTCACTCTTTTGTTAATATCTTAGTTAAACCTGCAATGTCATTCTTTGCCATCTCCCCAGAACACTCAAAATGAATACAGCCATAATCTTAACAGGGTTGTGCAGCTGGTCCTCCATCATATGATATAAAAAAATGCACGTGACACCGACCAGTGTTAATGGAAGGATGAGTGCTTGGAGGAGAAGAGAAAGAAGACAAGAAGAAATATTTAAAGCTCTTTTAAAATCCTTAATTAAGGATTCTCCAGTTTGAAATTTATCATTCTTAGCTCACATGCAATAACTAACACAGCTGGGTGATGATTGCTGTTTGGCCAAAAAATATTTATTCAAAGAAATAAAGCTTTTCCACTTTCACCTCTCCCTTCCTCCAATCCTCTTAAATTATTCCTGTCTATAAAAAAAATACTTATTTACAGGACAAAAGGAGTAACAGATTTGACCAGCTGCCTTCTTTATTTGCCTGTGATGCAAGACATGTTGCCCCAGGTGCTTCACTGAAGTTTCTGTTGAAATTAATGAGATCAGATGAGTGCCAGGCCCAGCTGTCCACCTATGTGTTTAGACTAACTGGCAGATTGCAATACAATAAGGGTTTCAAATACTTAAACTAATTTTTTTTATTTTTAAATTTTAATTTCTGATCAGCTATTTTCTGTTTGAGGAGATAAACCATGGCAATGTTTTATTCAGTGGCAATTATACTCAGAATTTGAAATTAGCAACCAACTAGAAAAACACTATAGATAATTATTAATAAGTATTATAGAGAGATGAATACTTGGGTGAATATGCTCGAACACATCTGGCTGAGAAGTTGCAAATATTTCCAGTATGAATGGTTGGTCTGAGGTCCCATCAATGGCATGTGCCCAACGATAGAGCCAGAAGTCTTCACCATGTTCTATACAAACAAATATTAAGAAAAATGTATAAGCATTTATTCAGAAGGTTTAAAATTGTTTGATAAATTCTGAAAGTCATATTTATAGAAAAACCTCTCTTTCTTGCTCGTTCAGCCCTTCCTACAAATGTCACAAGACCAATAACATCACAGGAATGATTGTTTGGCAAGCCATCCAGTTCTGACCTAAAATCAAAACAGAACAAAAATATGGGTATTTCCTAATAACAGAACATAAAGCTTTCTCAGAAACTTTTTGAAAAACATTTCCAACTAACATTCAGTGTAATGTAGAGAAATTTAAGTTCTAGCTTGACAACCAACAAAATTCTATTTTACCTTGTGATAAACCGATATTTAACTTCAGGTAATCCCCACTCTGGCTTAACCATTTCTTCTGGAATAATACTTATTTTAGTAGGAGGGTCTCGAACATTAAGGCTGATTTCTGACAAAGAAAAAAAAAAGTCAGTAACATTTAAGGCATGAATACAAAGGAAAAAAAAACCAACTTAAAATAAACCCCACAAAAAACCCAGGGTAAAGTTTCTTAAATGAAATATTGCAACTTTGTGTCACTGCTTGTGAAATTATTAATCAATTCTTCTGACTTTATCTTTTAATCAAAATAAAGTAAGGAATTCAGGTACAGCATTTTATAATCTCAGATTATAAACATGGTAGGAAACTTTCCAATTCCCTACAATTAGTCTGATCCAGGCAGATATTTTCAAAACCAGCAAGAAAAACTAATACTACAATACTGATTAGATACGAAGTACTTTTTACGCTAGCTTCATTCTCAAATGTCACTAAGATCTAAAACTGACTTGCAGACAATGAAGTAAAACAGAAAACAGAACTATCAGATTTGATACTTCCACATTTGATACCAGTTCAGGTAGTTATTACTATGATAGAAACACACCATGGCCATGGAGGAAAACAGAAAGTCTTCTCATGTCTATTCTACAGCACCTGAAAAATTTAATTTATTAAGCAGACTGTTTAGATGCTGAATAACATGGTGGAGCACTGGGGGAAGCAGGGGGTTATGCAACCAGATAAAAAATACAGGAGGAAGGGCTTCACATCTAGAATACACAAGGTGGTACTCTATTGTGTCTCTCATAACAAGACAAATGTTGCTGGTATGAAAAAGACAGATTCTGATGAAGTTTCTACAAGATGCTTGAGTTTAGGTAAGGGATTATTCAAATAATGCACCCAGAAAAGTAATTAAATAGGTATAAATAATGTATACAATTGTTTATATAATTATATCCAGCCCCTCACCTTAGCGGTGCAACATTAGGAAGGTGTTATACTTGAAATCAGACTCTCTACTTAAGAATTTTCTTTTGGCTGCTGCTTTCTAGAAAAGTATTTGGAGGACAATCGTGGTTTTGCATGTGGTGTTTTAGGACAGTATCTCAGAGAAAATTCCTGAAAACAAAACTTTCCCATGCATCAAAACTATTTATCAATTGTTTCATCATTTTGAGATTAGATGACAGCCATATACTCAACTCAGGACTATACCCTGGGATGATTCAGAAGCTAAGGTCAGTCTAGGCTATTCGAAACAGCAGTTTTCGTCAGTACCACATAAATTCAGTGATCCATGAAACGCACACGTTGCCTAGCACTGGAATTCAAGGTGTTGGTACTAACTATTTAAGCTCCAAAGGTTTTAGGTGCTGAAACAGCACCTGTCAGCATGTCACACAATACTGCAGCTGCAAACAGAAGCAAGCAATGCAAAACTCACTTCACAGAAATCTAGGAGTATGCCAGAAGCATACTGTCTTGCAAGAACTCTTAATCTGGGAAGCCCGTTCCCTTGTGGCCTTGTTAACCCTCCAGATACATTTTTACAGGTGAATGGTTGTAAGAAACACTGGAAAGTTGAGACTTGATGGAATTACAAATTGGAAATATATGATGAAAAAAAGTAATTGTTACTTAAGCAATTGTGTAATTGATTGCTTTAACTAACTAGCTGAAGAACTTTTGGAGCACTCATTGTGCATGCTTAAAAAAAACTGAAATATTGCCCCACACAGAGATATTTATATTAATGGAGTAATTAGTGAGGTAGTAAATTTCACTTCATCTGAACAAAAAAAACCCCATGCACCAGGAGTTGCATAAAATTAATTTTACACCTGCTCCAGAAATTTTTCTGGATATTCTGTTTCCTTTAGACTCTCTTCTTACAGGATATATAGGCAAAAGATCCATCAATGCATGGTATTATGTGCTTTTAAAGTTCATATTAAGACAAAATTCTTAGCTTTGTGCTGAGAAGAGAAATAAGTTACTGTACATATATTGATATGAAGCGAAGATTAGTCATTTGTACAGCTTATCCCCGGTCTGAAAATATACCATGGCACTTTACTTTAGACTGACTTTTAATTCTTTCATTACACATCTATTATCAGCCCATTGGCCTAATTTTCCATTTTGATCTCTTCGTTAACATTTCTACCCCAATAACGCTTGCAGAAATCAGTAGTGTAGTGTGAAGTTCATTAAAATGAAGTGATATTTGCCCATAGAGAAAGTCTCCTCAGACGGCATATTTTATTCTGTCCTTTTCCCATAGAAAGCTTTTGTGGCAATTATAATTGTTTTCAGGGCTGGCTTGTAATCATCATCAGCTTCCTTCACAAACTTCCATTCCTGGCTAAACATTTCTCTCTCCTGCCAAATCATCACAAACACTTCAGACATTAAGATCTGGTTTTAAGGCAAAGATACATTAGGCAGAGAATACACTGCTTCTGGCAGTGAAAATATTGTTTATTTTTGTGCACTGTAGCAATCGCATTAGAAAACTGTCATCGTCAATAAGTTATACAGACATCACCCTTCACTAACATGCATATTTGCTTGTTTCAAGGAAGTTATTTGAATTTTCTGAATGTTGGCTGTCGTTTTGTTCTGAATATAAAAGCACAAACAGGGAAAGAACTCATATTCAGCGAAGTAGGAAAGAAAAAAAATGTTGACCAAATCCAGTTTGAAAAGGCTATTATTGTTATATTGCAGCACTTGTACTTCTATAGCACAGCTCCTCCGAATATCTGTCATACTAAACAACTGCAAGTAAGAAAATACTTTTTTACAGCCAAGGAATATTCTTCATATATGTACTCCCACAGTACCACTGTTTCAGCACAGACAGGGGACATCAACACAACTTTTTATTCAGTGGAGCTTTGCAGATACTCTGGGCCTTGACCATACACAGTAAAATCTAAAGTCAGATCAGGTGACAATGTGCTTCAATGACCTGGAAGAAGGTGTGAGCGGTGCACAAACGATATCTATATTATTAATCAGGAAGTAGAATCAGATTAAAATTCAGGACCAGAGGCCTGTCTTTATGACCCCAATACTTGAAATCAGGGATTAGATTTTTTTTTTTTTTTAAATAAAGGTTTTAACTAATTGTGGCAACAAACTTTGTAGACATGATCCAAATATAAACAGGGAACAATATGAACTTGGATGCTAAGACACCTTTCAGAGATAATATTTAAGGATATATCCCTTATCAATTAGTCTCAGCAATGGATCACTTTCTAGTTTATTTCTATGAAGAGCTACCTTTTTACAGCTATATTTCATTGAATCAAAACAGATTTCTGCAATACTTAACCAATCGTAGCAAATCTCTTCATCTGTGAATCCCCTGGGGTTGGCTGTGTTTTAAATGGATAACTGGTTTTGATAGCATACTGTTCAAGAAGAAGTACCGTGCCAACCTTCATACTGTTATACCATTCAGGACATAATGAATTCCACAAGACCATTGACATCATGCCTGAACCATCAGCAACTTCAAAGTAAGCCTAAAGAAAAAAAAGAGACAAAATACATTCATCTTTTATACACCATCATTCTGGTATGTATTTATTTTGGATAATGCATCAGCTACTTGACTCATGAACAATTTCTCTGATGATTACAAATGGATACAGAGTATGTTCCAAAACTTGTATTGAATACTAGAGTTGAAGAAGTCCCTAATTTCCACAAAAGAATTCTTCCACAACTACACCAGCCCAAATTCTTATCTTTCCAGTGCTCAGTAACAGTAGGTGACGTCAGTCTCACTCTGTGGTTTTTGGAGGAGGTTGGGGAAATACCATGCACAAGAAACAATACTCAAAAGATTCTTCTTTACCAGAGTGAATGTTGTATTCAGAATAACATTTCAAAATATCCATGAAGGAAAAACAAATTTTGGAGGTTGAGATGTTACAAGACCATTTGGTAAACATTCTTGATCAAAACACGATACAAGTCTGATTCTTAAGCAAAAAAACCAAAAATGCAGAAAACAATCTGCATTGCAAACCACTATCTTTTCATTGAAATTTTTCTCACGACAAAGATTTCTACTCAATTTTTTTTTTAAACTGGGTGAACTTTGAATCCGTAACTAAGCAGATCACTGAGCAGTGAAAGATTTTTAAAGAGTCTTATAATGGTCTTAAAAGGTAGCAATCCACTGAAAAAAAATCTCAGCTCTATCAAAATGCTTCATTTTATCCATTCATCTGTCAGCCTCAATCATCTGCTTTTGTTCCTACTACCATCCGCTCTCTTCAATATATCACCATTCTTGAACATACCTAACACCGTATGTTTTTTTCCCCCTTGCTGCTTCTAAAATCCTCTTTTCCTTATTCCAAGTTCAATACAGAGATTATACAAATCAACACGTGTTAGTTCATTCTAATAGTCCTAATTAGTCATGAACCGTGCATCCTTGCAAGTATACCATTATATCACAGAATCTTTTGTTACCCCATTGGTTTTTATCTAATAACAGTAATTCAACACACAACATTATCTAAAGAAGGAATGCATAGAGCAAAAACCAGGTAAAATCTGTCTCCTAACTTCTTGAGCTAAATCAGCTCTGGGTACTGATTCTATAGCTAATACCAGGAAATGTGACTGATGAACTGCCATAAAAGTTATAGGAGTATTATCTAGACTGTCTACTGAGAAGCACCTCCAATAAAAAGACCCAGATTTATCTTCATGTGCAAAGGGAACGGAAACTTGGAATAAGAGAACACCACAGCCTTTCATTAAGACGTTTCATACCTCTCTCTCCCCATGGAAGAATTCATATGAGTTATTGGAGCTCTTTGTAAAGTGTTGCCCTCTTGTATGGGGTCTGGCTGGCACGGAGTTTATTTTCTTTGCACCAGCCTGCATGGGGCCACATTTTAGATCTGTGACTAAAATAGTGTTGATAACACACCAATGTTTTAGCTGTTGCTGAACAGTCCTTGCACAGTGTCAAGGTTCTTCCTCCGTTTCTCACTCTGCCACCCCAGCAAGTAAGCTAGGGATGGGCAAGAGGCTGGGAGGGAACACAGCCGACCTGAACTGACCTAGGGGATATTCCATGCCATGTAACATCATGCTCAGATATAAACGGGCTGCTTGTCTTCCCAAAGCACCCATTGTTCAGAGACTGGCTGGGCATTGGTCCGCTGGTGACAGGTGGTGAGCAATTGCCTTTGCACCACTTGCTTGCCTTTTTTTTTCTTCCTTTCCCTTTTCCCCTTCACCTTATTAAACTGTCTTTATCTCAACCCATGGTTTTTTCCTCGCTTTTGCTCTTCCAATTCTCTCCCCCACCCCTCTGGAGGGGGCAGTGGAGAGCAAAGGACCAGCTGGTGAGTGCTTAGTTGCTGGCTGGGACCAACCCACCACACCTCCTGTCTCCATTTCCAAGAAGCTCTACACAAGTAAAACATATTAGGAAAATCATTAAGAATTTTACAGTAAAACAACCTATCTGGAAGTCACCAGGTGAGAGAATTAGGGGATACAAATTGTTAAAATGTGTTTGCTTTTTTTTTTTTTGGACAAGACAGACTAACTCCAACTTCCAAAGCATACAGACCAGAAATATTTAGGTTGTTGAGCTGCTAAAAACTACAAATATTTTTTTTTCTTCACAGAAAGCTCAACTGAACTATAGTAACCAAAACACATCCACCAAAGTTTGCACATACGATCACTAAATTCACCATTTCTTAATCTAAAGGGCTCAGCATTTTTGTACAGGTAGCATTTTTAATATAAAATAGCTACAACACAAATCTTAACTTTATGTGCTTACTGTATGGGAATAATGATTTCCAAATATCCTACAGTTATTTGTTAGAGTGTTAACCTATGTATTTATTCCTCTTTACCTGATAAGGCATATCCAGTTTTTTCTCTGGTTTCCCGTAGTACCTTAGTCTAGATTTGTGCAGGACTCTCACAAGAAGTGGATGGAAGTGAACTCTGCTTCTCCAGGTCATTTCCAGCTGACCAAGAGAAGTCAGCTTGGAGACTAAGGTTAAAGAAGAAAAAAAAAAAAGACCAAAAAAGAGCATTCATGATTGAACATTTAAGTTTTCAGGAGTAAAGTGCACAGACCAGGACATCATATGTATTTTCTTAATGTTTCTAACACTTAAAAAGGCTCATTTGCTGATACTATTCACCATGAAATCCTGTTCTGAGCTATCTGCACACAGCATAGTTTTGTTTTGGTTTTTTGTTTTGTTTTGTTTTTTTTTAATCGAAAAAGAGAGCAATGACACATTTAAAATGACACAGAACTGGTGTCAGATGAGCAGAAAAGCTACTACAAAAGACGTAGGTGTTAGCCTAGAAGGGCATCACGCTTGTGCAGAAGTCCCACTTATACCTCCCTCCTCACTAGGCTTCGTGGACTGGCCTGAGCCCCTCAGCACTCACCGCATTTTGGGTGGCAGCTTCCCACGGACTAGCCAGGAGACTACTACTGGGACGGATGTTTTTGACACCTCAGAAGACTGGGTGCTAGCACCACGGCTACGCATTTTCAGTCAACGTTTCATAAAGTTTAAAAAACGCTCTCAAAGTAACACGAACACGTAAACTGCGATACGTATGGCACATTCGTATCGGTGCCTAACGCCGCCGGAGGGTCACTTCTGACCAGGGGGCTCGGCCCAGCTGCACAAGCAACGCGAGCAACCGCGCTCCTCATCTCTACGGGCGCCTGCGGACGGCTTCAGCAGCGCAGGCCTCCCTAGGGCGCTCGGCTGCCGCCGGGCCGGTTTCCACCTACATCCCCTTCCTCTACAGCCGCCTCCTCTCCGCTTACCGTCGACGTCCACCTGCGCCTGAGGCTTGTCTGCCACCCACACGTCTCCGTAGGGATCCTCGTTGTTCCACAGCGGGAGGTAGTGCTTCTTCTCCCCGCGGAGGGGCGGCGGGCGGTGGCGGGGCGGCTCGGCGGGGGGCCCGGCGCCCCCCACCCGCTCCAGCTCCTCCAGGCAGAGGAAGCCGTAGTTGAGGCGTTTCTCGTCGTACAGGTAGGAGCAGCGCGTGAGGCGCAGGCGCGCGCCGGCGCGCAGGTGCGCGCGCTGCACCAGGCCGTTGAGGCGCGGCGCCAGGTAGCACCGCTCCTGGCACGCGCCGTCCGCCAGGGTCACGTCGTACCAGTACTGCGGGGCGGCGGCGGCGGGCGGCGGCGGCGCCTCGGCCAGGTACCGCTCCACCGCCACCACCGTGACGGGGGGCGGCTCCGCGGGGGCCGCGCTCAGCTGGGAGGAGCCCCGCACTTCCTCAAAGACCCTCTGGAGCCAGGAGGCCCCGCCGCTCGACGGCCCCGCCGCCGCCCGTCGCCTCTCCTCGGCGGGGCGGGCGCTACCGCCGCGTTCCGGGGTAGGGTCCTGCATGACAGCTTCCTCGCGGCCCCTCCCCCCGCGCCGCGCCGCCGAGGGCGAAAGCCGCGGCCCGGGCCGCTGCTGGGGAGGGGGAGGGCGGCGGGAGACGGCGGCCTCGGCCTCCTGCTGTCACCGACTGAGCCAGGGCGCCGCCATGGCGCGCGCGGGGGCGGGGCTGGTGCGCGCGCGCGCCGCGTTCCATTCAAAGCTCCCAACGGCCGCGGAGGGGGAGGGGTGGAGCCGGCGGGCCGTTGCGGTGGGGGGGGAAGACGGTGACAGGAAGGCGGCGGGGCCGGCGGCGGGGAGAGCGGGCCTGGCTGAGGGGGGGCGTAAAGGAGGAAGCGGAGGCCCGGGGAGGCGGTGGGAGGAGCAGCCGCGGGGCCGCCGGCAATAAATAGCCGGGTAGCGGCGGAGAGAAGGGCTTTCCGAGGCGTTGGGTGGCATCCCCCCGCTTGTGGGTACCCCAGGGCTTGTTCCTGGGGCTGGCTGCTCGGTCGTTAGAAACCGAGCCTGGGGGCAACGGCAGGAAGGGCCGTTTGTCCATCTGCTCCGGTGCCGACCCGCTGCCCGCCCTCGTCTTCTCCGTGCGGTGCGGTGCGGTGCCGGGGGTGCCCCCAGCTCGTCTCGGTAGGGTACGGCAGGGCGGCTGGGCCTGCCCGCCTCCCGAGTAACGAAGAGGCTCTTTATTCCCTGCGTCCCGTTAGGGACTTTTTGCTGCACCTGTTCCCGATTCTGTTTTAATTTAACTGGATGCATAATACTCATGACTGCTTCTGCCTCAACACGAATGCATTCCTAGCTGCAACGGAAGCGTCTTGTGCTAGCTCGTAAAATGGTGTTTACCTTTTTTCATAGTTGCAGTGTGTTGGTGATAGTAATCATCCTGCTATTGAAGAAGTCTCTTCGGTCTTTCTCCTTTGCTGTTTCCAACAGCAATGGTTAAGTTTCCATCTATTAGGAGAAATTCTTACTAGTGGTCCCTAAGTGTGTGACTTTACTTTTTTATTTTATTATTGATTTTCATCCCACTGCTACTATCAAGATCATCCTGTTCTTCTTTATGATACTATGATCACTTATGATACTAGTGAAACTTCTGGGAATTAAGAACTTTGTATTTAATACTTTATTAGCTCTTGCTAATATATGTATTTTTTTCTATCAGAGGAAACATTAGGCTATAAAGCAGCAGGACAGTGAGGAGAGAGGGGTAAAGATAAAGAGGTGGGAAGAGGAAAAAGAGCAGTTTCCAATATTTATAGTGTCACTGGTTCAGATAGCCTTTGGAAATCCTGAAGACTAAAGTGGGGCTGCAGCTTAGGCAGAGCTGCTTCATGCGTTGGGCCAGAAACAGTTCTCTGAGCTCACAGCTTGGGAATGATTGTAAAGTATACTGCCTTTGCCACTGTGGAGCTTCAGGGAAATTGGAAAACCTGTTGCTTGAACCATTTAAAACAGACTGGAAAACAAGACAAGGGGGTATAAAAACCAAGCCTTTTCTGGCCTTTAGACTTCCCTAGGAATGGTATGAGTTTATGGATTTTATGTAACAGTGCGCTCTTTAGTGAGAAAATTTAAAACAAATCAGTCATTCTTGATGTTTATGTTGAAGCCAAAGGTATTGAGTAAACTTCAGCGTGGTGTCTTTTTTTTCCCGGTAAACACATGATCTGTTGTGTGGGCTGATAAAATGGCATTTATGATTTAAAAAAACGAACACAACTCAAATACCTTTTTACTGAGGTTGCACAGGTTGTGATTTCACATCACGTACAAGCCTTAACTGGGGAGCTGTGGTGTAGACTTTTTTCCAACTATTAAATGAATCTGTAGGTATAATGAGGAAATCTGTGGACTGTTCCCAGCTTCTCTCCATTTTTGTCTGTGGTCGTGATATGACTTGCAGAAGAAAAGTATTTTATTTATAGCAGAGGTAATTGTTACATCTGTTGTCAGGATTTTTAATTATTGTAAGTCACTGTGGTTTCAGTCATGAAAACTATGAAGCTGTAGCTTTTGTGGAGTGATAATGGGACTGATAGTAGAGTTAATACTTTATAACTTTGGATAAATTTGTATGCATTGCAGTTTCAGATACAAGATGGTTCCATCTCTCAGGAACTTAAGCTCCTGTTACCTTCTTTCTCACCAGCAGAGGTCTAGCTAACACACCAAGTTCAAAACTGGAAGAGGGTAAATCTCTTTTGCTGACGGCATGTCAACAGCACGTTTTAATGACTGGTTATGTCTGTGAGTTCCTCTAGATGTGATTTCCCGGCCTTGCCTGAGCAGTGGGATGGATGTGACTGTATTAGAAACTGGAAGTTCAGAAACACTTGGAGAATCAGTAATGAATGGCGATGAGCCATCAGCAGATGGCTGTATCAGAATAACGAAAACTAAGAGCTCAGTGTGTTACGTTGAGCCTGTTCCATCGGGGCATGTAAGAAGCTCATTGGAGACAATATGATTTTTCATATACCTACAACGAAGCGTGCTGAACTGTACCACTGTTGACCTGTGGTGAATCAATACATAGTCTCAAATTCTCAGACATAATTAGCAGCCAAGTATCAGTTTTTATGTACAATACACCTTTAGAAAAACAGCGTCAGTCTCTAGCAAGGCCAGTGAGGAATGGGCTGAGCTGAATAGGAGGACATTATTACATTCTGTTAAACATTGTATTTAATATATCTTGGAGAAATGAAAGGCACAAAAGAATAAAAGGTGATGCTGTAGATTTAAAAAAAATGTAGCTATTGTGCAAGATCATAAAGCTTACTGTAAAACACAGTTGTTTGCCACAAAGTGTTTTTAGGACAAAAATGGAAAAGCCTTTCTAATACATTTCACCATTATCTCCTAGGTGCTTTTGTTAAATCAACCTAGAAAATAACAGGAAGTGATTAAATAATGCTAAAATAACATTTGAGGTGATTACCCAGCATACATCCTCTTGCCCTTTAATCAGCTCTATGCACTTTGAAGAGCAGTTTAAGAAAGTGGTGGGCTATCAGCAGGAAGAGGTCTTACACTTTTATTATGTGGAACCACGATTTATTGCGCAGGTTTTAGAATCTATAGAAGTCTTTTATATAGATTGCAGGTTTGCTCATGTTTCATTTAATTTAACTTAAATGCAGCTGCCTAAACATGGAACTGAACTTGTAAGCTAGCTTTTATGACGGTCTTTGGAGAAACAATTTCATTGCAGAGCAATTTTGTACCATGAAACAAACTACTTTTAAATGTAAACCAAAGCTAAAATTCAAATGCCATTTCATTTGAGCTCCAATAGCAATAGATAATACAAAGCTATTTACACTTTGTTTGATATATTATGTAACTTGCGTTGTGTGTGTGTGTAGCTGTATTTTACTGCCTAGCTCTACTGTTTGGCAAATAGTTGTAAATTAAAGAAAGTATTTTAGTTTTTCGTATTATGAGACAAAACCCCAAATGTTTTCACTTTGGACTGTCATTGGTTTGTTTGCAAAAGTGTGTTTTGTGGTGGTGAGATATAAACTGTTTTATCTATGCCTTTAGGTGCAACATGGATAATACAACTTCATCAGTGCAATTCTACTGTCAAGTCACAGTAAGTTTGAAGGGCTCTTAAGGTGGGGCAGTTTCTGCCCGGGAGAGAGGAATTCTGTATGTTCTTTACTAGTGCCTGCTAACTCGTGCCTCCCCTTCCTGGCTTTTTCTTGGCTACTTGCAGATTCTATGGTTGCTTTCTTACATTGGATAAATTCTAGTGGTCATCACATCACATTATTGACTTTTGGCACCGATACGCTTTTGGGATCGATTTCGTGCAGCACCTTACAGAATGTACAACACAAAAAAGATGCAGACTTAAAGGTATGTAGGGCTGGAATGAAGTGTGTGTGTGGAGGAGGAGGGGACTAAGGAAATTATGTATTAGCTTGATCCTGGCTACTACCTTAAGGAAGGGCAAGTTGAGGCCTGGTCTTACCTGTTGATGTCAGAAAGTTGTTCTGGAGTCCAGTATCCACCTCTTCTGTGATTTTGTCAGAAGCTGTATCAGATGAATCGGTATACGGCTGGATGCTCCTGTGTCTCCAGGTGGGTTCAGTTTCTAGCAACTTGCAACCTTCTGTTTTCTTAATAGTATTTTAACTGAACAACTTGGGATGGGGAGCAGGAGAGGATCATGAGCAAGGATGATCAGAGAAAGACTAATTTTATTTTGTTGTAAATAAGTTGAGATTTACTTAGTAATCACACAAATGAGTGGCGTAGTTGGGCCCAGTTTGCTTTTCATTAGTCAACAGAATATTCCTATCTTTAAGGGTAGGATGAGATGACTACTTTTGATTGCTGGCACACCACTGATTAAATGGGTGTTGCTTGCCTACCTGCAGTCAATGCCAATGAGCGAGGGATGAGGGAGGAGATTTTAGTTACTAGCCCATGCAACAATTCCTCTGACATTCCTGAGAGCACCTGCCATGGGGATCAAGCTTAGTATATGTATCAGATAAAAATACAAATAATGTTTTAGTACTAGTCTAGACAGGGTAGATCAACCCTGTACTCGGCACTGGTGAGGCCACACCTCGAATACTGTGTTCAGTTTTGGGCCCCTCATTACAAGAAGGACATTGAGGTGCTGGAGCGTGTCCAGAGAAAGGCAACGAAGCTGGTGAAGGGTCTGGAGAACAAGTCCTATGAGGAGCAGCTAAGGGAACTGGGGTTGTTTAGCTTGGAAGAAAGAAGGTTGAGGAGAGACCTCATCGCGCTCTTACAACTACCTGAAAGGAGGTTGTAGCGAGGTGGGTGTTGGTCTCTTCTCCTAAGTAACAGCGATAGGACGAGAGGAAATGGCCTTAAGTTGCACCAGGGGAGGTTTAGATTGGACATTAGGAGAAATTTCTCTACTGAAAGAGTGGTCAGGCCTTGGAACAGGCTGCCCAGGGAAGTGGTTGAGTCACCAACCCTGGAGGTATTTAAAAGACGGGTAGATGGGGCGCTTAGGCACATGGTTTAGTGGTGTTGGTAGGGCATGGTGGTATTGGGTTGACGGTTGGACTCGATGATCTTAGAGATCTTTTCCAACCTTAATGATTCTATGATTCTAAGCCCCAAACGTAGTAAGTGCAGATTAGATTTGGAATTGCCTTTATTTGCTCTCATCTCTGGGCATTTTGTCCAGTTTTACTTTGCCTGCAGACTTCTATCAGGTGTCCCTTGTTCAGATTTCAGTAACTGCAGTTTCCTTTCTCACACCAGCTTTAGTGCTGTTTTTTGGCTGGGCTATGTGGTCTGAGCTCAGAATTGCAACTGCAGGAAAACTTCTTTCTATGACCCGGCCATTCAGGCTGGAGCAGCACGCTTGCTAGGAGTCTGGGAGATAGGCTCTTGTAAGAGGTTATATTGAGCATGTGTGAACATGCATTTTTACATTTTTAACTCGGCTGAAAATGGAGAAGTCTTAATGGGGATGGCAAATGAGCTTCTCTTTTCACAGGCTTGGTAAAAGGTACAAAGACCAGTTTACTGACCATTTCTCAAGTTCTGGTTACAGAAACTTTAGGAACCTCTTTATAGAAAAGCCTGCTAGTTTGCTTATCTGTCTCTTTTTTTGTGATGGGTGAAGTTTGTTTCCATCTTTTTGTAAGAACAAACATGGACAAGACAAATACTGTCCCTAGCATTTTTCCTGGAAACTGTAGAACCATCTTGGCTAAAGTTAAGGGGGGGAAAAAAATGAACTGGTAATAGTTAATACAGAAGATGGAAACTGTAGCCTGCTCTGAAAAATCTGACAACATTACAAGCAAGGGGAAAAACAGGGTCTTAAGAAGATCAGCACTTCTCACTGTACATGTTACCAACCTTTGGCAAGGTAACACACATCTACACTCACAAAACAATAAAGGATCCCCTCAAAAAGAGTAAACCCTTGGATCCTCACTTGCAGTTCTTTTCACATATATAGGGCCGAGTACAAGATTTTTCATGCTGGTTCTAGAAAACAATACTTTTTATTTCTTGGTAAGTTTTTTCCACAACATTAATGACATCTCCCAATCGACTAATAATGCATATATGAATCACTATACTTTTTTTTTATAGCAGAGCCATTGGTGCAGAATTGAATCACATGTGAAGCAGGAAGCCAGAATTCTTGCTCTTCTCTGCTTACTACAATTATTCCTGATTTTAAAGGAGGTAAGCAAATAAAAAGGAGAGAAAATCTCCTGTCCAACAGACAGAATTGTACTGGAACTCAAGCCTGCTATATTTCCTCTTGTGCTAGGGAGTGAAACTCATTTGAAATAACTGGTGTGGAATAACCCAGGTGTACAGTATTACTGAAGCTTAGAAATAACTTTTGGTGGAAAGAACAATAGTGACTGGCAAAACTAAGCTATCTACCCAATCAAGCAACCACGGTATCTTTAAAGTTATAATACAGATCTCACTCAATACATCAAATGCTGGAAACAACATGCTCTGCTAGCTTAAAAGAGATACAGTGTTGATGAAAGATACTCTTCATTTTGAAAAATAAAGAGAAATCTCGCCTCATGCCCTCACCCTTTCCAACTCCCAACACTGGCATAAATGGCAAATTTCCTAATTTTTAGTCTTAAGCTACAATGTGCTATCCCACCTCAACGTTATGTGTAGTAATAAATTTTATATGCGGCAATAAAGGCTGCATGAGCATACCTGAGAAAAAGTGAATTGGGCTAACCTGGCATTCAGGCTGATACACGTGCATAAAAGCCAGTTCTTGTAGTGTCAATGACTGCAAGCTGTCATTTCGCTCTAGTTCCACTGCCCTCATCCCACTGGGTATTTGTGTAAAGAGAAAGGCGTAAGCACAGAAACTCACTTGTGAAGCTCATTAGCAGCGCACACAGCACAGCGCCAACTGTCACCCTTACTAGCACTCTGCCTAGGTTGAACTCTCACACCGATACCTCAACAACTTTACCCGCTGCAAGGAAATATATTCGTTTTGTCTCTACAGGCAGGTGTAGATCTTTCCCTAGGGATACTGACTGGATTTAGAAAACAATAGCAAAGCTTTCTATGATTTTTACAATAGCTTATGCCAAGGTAACAGAATTTTACAAGCACAATACTAGTTTTGATTTTCAGAGTATTTTTTATTACTATTATTTCAGTTGTACAATTTCAACATTAGGGAACAATACATAATGTACAGTACATGGCTTGCGTTGTTCCCAGGTTTTAAAGTCATGTGTCAAGGTTCAGGCTGCAGAATAGAGGTCACCATTCCTAAAATGAAAGCAGGCACATACAATACTATCTTGCTGCAGTATTAGCGCAATCTTGTTTGGCAAATATAACATTAGGAGCACCACCTCCCATTAGGATACTGCATGTACCAAAGGATTACTGACATGGATCCTTACTGTTCTGCCCTTCTGCCCCTATAGCATTTGTTCACATCATAGTGACATCACGAGAAAAACACATTGTTAAGCAGTTCACTCCTTGGTTTTAAAAGTTAATGAAAGGGTACGGCTACAGAAACACCTCACAAAATGAAACTACAAATCTGACACACATTTTGCATAGTTAAATTTATGTCAGGATAAACTTGGGTCTCTGGACTTCCCCCCCCCCCCCTCCAGCCTTTGAACTTTTGCTTTGAGCTGAACAGTTACTCAGAACACTCTCTCATTCGGTGTTCAGACCACCCGGTCACTCCAGATAGATACCTTTCCATTTCTTTGGTTACTTTCTTTTCCTTAACATCTCTTAACCTTTTTTTATTCCTCCTACAGCAATACACTGTTCCAGACATCCACTCCCATCCCTTTGGCTACTCCTGTTTATTTTCTTCAGCTTTTCCCTCCTCTTCAGTCACTTCCACTCTCTTCTGTTACTCTTCTCAACATCTCTTGGCTCTTTCTCATCTTCAACCATTCTGATTTTCTCTTGTTAAAGAGAAAATGCCACAGTCTTCTCCTTGTTGCATCCAGTTGCTATTGCTACTTGCAATACCGCTTCTAAATCCTTTAAAAGCATTCACCTCTAAGGGCCTCATTCCTTCCACATTTACATATGGATGTAACCCCAATAATTCCAATGGTTTTACATGCAAAGTGACAGATGAAAGTCCAACCCACTGCCTTGAATCATAGCTGGAAAGAAAAGAGAGCTAATAGAAGGAAACAGAATGAAAAATTAAAATCTCAATGTAATAGTGCACCTTCCCTCTCTTGAACTTGCTTTTTTTTTTTTTCCCTCTTGGTATGGAGCTAAACGTCTTTCTAGTGTGTCAACTTACTGTCACACTTTTCTGTTACAACAATATTAAACAAATTTGAACACATTTGCTTCTTTAATCTGTTGATATGGGTTGTTCTAAATTCCCACTGTTCACTGCTAAATTCTTTTTAACTAGTGCCTAGCATCAGGAAAAATCTGCCTCCTACCTGTTGACACCAAAATGGGAGAGGGAAAAAATTCACATGCATCCCATGTAATGCAGAGGGTGCTGAGATAAGCACGCTTTAAAAAATATTATAGGGCAGCCTGGATCACTGATTGCTTATAGCACGAGCAGTTTTGCAAGCAATTTTTGCACATCTACTGGGTACAAAAATGAAAGCTGTTCTTTCTTCACAGTCTCTAAGACTTTATTTTAAGTCAAAAGCAAGTAAGTTGTATTTCTGATTGTCTGCAAATTATTTTTTGCCTGTAATTGTAACTTTCATCTCTGTTTCTGTAACGGGTTTGGGTTTGTTTGGTTTGGAGGTTTTTTTTTTGGTGAAAGTTGAACAAAACAAGCCCCGTGTTCAGTAGCATAGGAAGCCAAGCCATGATTTGCTCATTTGCCCCCGTCCTAGCACTGGCAACAGGTAGGAACGTTACTACAAGTAGACGGAGACCTCCTGTTTTCACAAGCTCCAACCGAGCACAGTATACCATTCAGATTTCAAGTCTGCACACAAGCCGATGACTTGCATACATTAAGAACCACTTTGAGTATTTAACTGCACATATTTTTAGTATGGCCTTAGGCTTATTTTTCTGTAAGTTAAAACATTTGGAAGGAAAATACCTCATAAAAAACACTCCACATTTTGAGATAAGCCAGTACTCGTGAAAAGTGCTAGGTTAATAACTTTGGAAAGCGCAGTCCTCCACATAGCCAAAGAACATAGATAGCAACAGTGTAGGGCATCTCTGATCTGCCTGCAGCAGTTGAGGTGCCAACAGGGGGAAGTGGGGGGAGGGTGATTAGCCCCTAGTTTGATTCTCTGCTGACATATACAAGGATACCAGTTCTGGAGCTGGTGGTTGCAATCTAAGCACCTGTCAGTCACAGCATGACTGCTAATACTAACTTAACCTGACACACAGAACAAAACAGCTACCAGTTTCAACAACTTTATTTTTCCCCTTCTTAGTCAACTTTGAACCATCAGTCTTGAGGTAGACGACCAGATATTCCAACCCACTTCCCCTGCACCTTTCAGTATCACATATTTCAAGTAAAAAATATCAGTTTTCAAACACTGTAGCTAGCGATTTCACTTTTGCCTACAGCATCATCCATATGTATCATGTCTGGAATGAGCTCTTTTGTATTACATTTGATGCTTTACATTTCCAAAGCACATCCAAAAATCAGCTAAATGAGGATTGCATTAAACCCTAAATTTAATCATAGTATATGATTATATATAGTATATATATATATATTATATCTGTATAGTTTTATGGCCAAGTTACAAGCCCCTGAGAACAGAGTTTATGCAGAAACACTGGCACCAATAACACTAGTGGATGCAGCTTTATTTAGAAGTAATTAGCATAGAAAGCACCTGAAATTATTTATATTTTCTATTTATAATAGATTAACTCTTTGGATATTTTCATAACTATATTAAGAATACATTTGTTAATCTTAACATCCATTGTGGAAAGATTATATTTACACACAAATACATGAAGATTTGATGCTGAAAGAGCAAGAAGGGAAGAAAAGAAGGTGCCTGATCCTGTGCCCTTATATACATGGGTAGTGCCTTTAAATCAACTCATATGAGTGTGGGTCCTGTGTTTGGATAGAAGTTACAGGTTCAGGTTCCATAATGCTTTATGCATATATGATTTTGACAGACTACTATTTAAACTATTTTTACAAATACATTCTACAGTAACTGTGTCTACGGGCTCAGGCATCCAGCCCTGAGAGAAACATGAAGTCTGTCCCCTGCATTTTGTAAAATCTACCAGATAGGGCACACGTCTAGAAGTAGCTGCTTTTACAACTCTGTAGTGAAATGCACCTCTCTACCTAGCACAGGATACGATCCCTCAAGCATCCCAAACTGCATTAGGCCCCATCATGAACAGTTGCTATTTCACTGATTATAAGACTTGGACAAGTGAGTCTTTGTGAAACAGTAACAGCTTGCTTAAAATGCAAAACAAGCCAAAACCCAATTCAAAATAAAGTAGACTCCAATTTGTCACCCAATTTGTTTGTGTTTTTATATCTACCTACATATGTTGCTGTCCAAAAAAGAAAGAGACTTCAGTTCAAGATAACAACGTTACATCATCTGTGAAAATGAAACTGTACACTTTTCAGAATACAGGAGTTTCTTATATTGGCTACATTCTTCATTAAAGTTGTTCTCTCCTAACACTGTGAATACAATCTTGGTTTGCAACATATTTTAGAAGACAAACTAAACATGTTTGCAATACTTTGACAAGAAAATGGAATTCTTTCCAAGCTGAAAGAATATGAATTTAGTTAAGTTAATAATGACACAATTTTTTATACGTAAAAAGTGCAAATTTGTCTATATTACCTCCAAGCATTTTATACTGCTACCTAACAGGGAATTTCAAAGCATCCTTCATTTTGATGTGATTTACCAGTTGAATAGTACATTTTGACCGAGAGTCATAAAGTATATTTGACTGCTGCCTCCTGACTGTACAGATGCAAAGAACACCTTGAAAGGGGGAAAAAAAAAAGATATGCTACTGTCAGTTTACATTTATGAGAATATTTTTAGCCATACAGGAAATCTGAGAGAATGCCACAGTCCCAAATACAAAGGTGTGTATATATATATATCACAATTCAATTTTAATCCTATGAGAAACTTTTTAAAGTGAAACTGTGCTTGTGGTACAACTGGGATATATATTTTAGTATATTTCTTTTCCTATTTGGAAAGACTCAAGACAACATTTTAAAATAATTAATCTAAACAGTTTTGGGGCCCCAGTTTTCGAAACATGTCAGTGGGACTAAGCAGGTTTCACAGAACATTTATCAAGAACTGCTATATGCAAGAAATCATACTTGATTATCCATACTCTAGTGCCTGCAATATCTCAAATTAATTAGAGTGCTGGGTTTTGTTTCCATGATGGCTGCTCTGAATTGCCTGTAATTTCAGTAGCCCAGGAGAGGCAGTCCTGTAGTTGGCCGTTATCAGGGCTGGCTCACTAGCCCTCCCCACTACACCTGTTGTGCTGGAGTCTGGCCAGTTAGCAATGTCTGTGTTTGTTACCACCTCTGATATCAGTTAAGGCTGGGTGGAATAGGAGTTATAACAGAGCTGGCTGAAGTAGGGTGGTGTGAAAGTGCGGCATATCCATAGTGAGTGCTTTGTGGGGTCAGTGACTACATTTGCTTTGAATGGGGAAGTTATACTAAGGTAAGAAATAACCGATGTAAAAACAAAGTTACAAAAATTAACTGTAGTTAATTAGTGTAGTTAAAATTAGAGTCATAGTCAACTATTACTCATTTTTGCTAAATCACCACACTCTAGTCATCTCTGTACCTTGTCATTTCTTTCACATAGGAATTTTAGCTTCTGTGCTTTCTTGTGCATAAATACTCCTTCCAGATTTCCTGTTTCCACAGAGCGTAGTTCAATTGCCTTCTCTCCCCAGCCCATGACCTGATTAGATTGAAGGTAAGCTAAAAGGGAAAAAAAAAAAGAAAAAAAAAGATTTGATAGTATTTAACAGCTGAAAGACTGATTCTTGCCTCATTTATGTCAATATGGATCTGAAGCATTTCTCTTTGATAACAATATATTCTGAATTATTTGTATTTTAAGTTTATACAAAAAGCCTTGGGAACAGTAACTAAATTTCAGTTTCTCCTCTCAGACTTATTTTGGACTCTAGATGTAAATCTTAAGTGTGCTATTATTGTATATTTTAGAATCACAAAAGGTTGGAGGAAACCTCTGAAGGGCATCTTGTTAACCCCTACCCCCAAAGCAGGGCCAAATTAGACAAGGTTACTCCAAACCTTGTCCAGACATGTTTTGATGGATATTTCACAACCTCTCTGAGCCCCTGCTGCAATGCATCACTACTTTCAAGGTTAGAAATTTCTTCCTAATACCTAATTGGAATTTCTCTTGGTGCAACTAGTGCCCATTTTGCCTCTCATCCTTTCACTGTATATGTCCAAGAAAAGTTTTAACTGTCTTCTCTATACCCTCCCATTCGGAAGTTGGGTTTGTATTTAGTACGGAGTTCAGCTTAGCCTGAAACCTAAATTCTTTTGAAAATCAGATTATGGCATGATTAATTTGGTGTCCTTAGCTACTGTCTTCCCATCACTGGTTACATGCAGTATCTCCAAAACCAAAAGAAGGTACTTTAGCACTGTGGAAGCTTACTGTGTTACTCCTTTTGAATCTGGCAATTAGATGAGAAATCGGAATAGTGATGAAGGAGTTAACAGCACAGATTTCAAGTCAGGCACAGTTTCAGTGAAAGCCCTCTGATTAGTGCATGTATGGGCTTCCAAGGTAAAAACACATTAGTTATGCTCCATTGATAGACAATGCTCAGAAATTGTTCTTTTTGCTCAACTATGAATTGTCATCTCATTAGTCCAAGAATTCTGGTGCTCTGAAATGATGTAGAGGCAATGTGTGCATTTGACTGGTTTTTAGCTTCAGTGGACAGTGCTTGCCTGCCCTACATTATTAGTAGCAACATTAGAGCAATGTTTGTTCCTTAAAACCTTCCACATTGATTTAGATTTTTGTCTAAAAATCAAACTTTTAATACACACCGATACAGGAAGCAACAGCCTTGCGATCCTAGTTTAGAAGGACAGCAGAAAATAAAGGCAATATGCCTGAGTGACTGTATATCCTTCTCCTAGCAGCTGTTGATTTAATATTAACTTGGAATCCTTGCTTTATAATTCTTGTCAGAACAAATGTATGAAAATTATACCTCCTTGGAAATATGTGTGATTTGGCTACGATGTTGTGATTTTAGTTCCCTCAAAGTCTATGAATTTCCCCTAAATTTGTTTAGTATACTTTCCTTTCAGTTATTCTTTGTGCACACTGAAGGCTTCCCTACCACTAGAGCTGAGAGCAAGAAAATTCTTTCCCAGTATCCCAGTCATGTGGAAAGAGGAAGAAACCATCCTGTTTGAAAGGCAAAACAACAGTGAGCAACTGAGGATAAGTGGGAGAAGAAAAGGGAGAGGTATTTTCTAAAAATCAAACACCTGAAATCAATACATTTTTAAATCTTTTCTTTATGCTTCAGTTCCTAGGCTGTACCACAGGGCACTGCTGCTGTAGGCTGCGAGGAAGACTGTCATTAACATTTCTGAATCACCGCAGCAGTAGCATGATGAGCACCAGGGCAGCATCCATGCAATGTGCAGTTAGTATCTAAAAAGGTAGGCCCGGACCACACATAAAGCGAAGAAGATAAAAAATCATACAATACTCAGACATTTGCTATTTTTTGTAACATTAACCTTTTCAAACTTTGTTTTTGAACACAACAGAGACAGAGGCACACTGTGGTTCTGGGGGGTGGGACAGCGAGGCAGGTGCGTACATATAAACAGCATGAAAGCATTCTATGGCTACACTATTTAGTATAGGTCACACAGGTCCAGCAACAAAGACCTAATCCACTCGTAACTCTCCTTATCTTTTCCACTACATGAAACCTGCACTCAAGTTGTCAATACGCTATGTCTGTATCAGCTGTATCTGCCTTTGGCAGATTTCAATTCGAAAATTGAATTGCACCTCTCAGTAACAGCTTAATTGGGCTTTGTTGCAACCTCTAGGTGATCCGGAATAGAAAGCCCTGGATGACTAGAGCGCTACTGATATGTTCAGAAGAGACCTGATCTCCAAGCAGTATTACCGTAGAAATATAATAAAACAGATACACCAGTTCAGCAACTGATGCTCTGCTGGCCGGCCAAGATACTGAGAATTTGTCGACTGACAATGACAAATTTCAGTTGAAGTACAAGTAGCACAAAAATTCTTGTAGCAGAATCAAAAAGTTCTTTCTCAAATTGTATCTGTGGAATAACCTGCCAACAAAAAGGCCCCATTATACCATTTGTGGGGTTGTCCAGTTAGAAGGATTTATCTATACGTGGAAATTAATTTGGAGGATAGCAGGCTGTGAATTCAAAGGTCAGTACTGAGTCTTGATAATCTTCCCATGTGGGAGCACTTACAAATGTTTCATGTGAAATGAATTGAGAGCTGATTAGATACTCAGAATAAAGTTGTCTTATTCTGGAACAAAAGCTCCTATACCATGAGCAGTTATTTTGAGTTCACTTTCCACCTCAACAAGCTTTAGATAAAAATATCTTGTGCTTCCAGCTGGCAACATATAATGGTGTTTATATTACACACAATGCAAGATTGTACTGGTTTCTAGCAACCCTAGACTTAGACAGCCAGTCTGGTCCTTTGGACAGTAGCTCAGCAGAAAAGGCATATACTGACTCGGACTGATGTGCCAATATTGCTTAACGTACTAAAACAAAATTATTCAGAGTTACCTGAAGCTCCCCTGCTTCACCCAGATTACCACATATCTTAAAAGACGTAGAGTTGTACATGACCTGTGGTTCTTGTTACACCATTTACACCAGCATTACTCCCTCGACATCAAAGAATATATGCTATAAAGTTAGTATAGCAAAGTGAGCTCAAAATCAGTTTCTTAACATCGTGAAAGCATTAGCAACGCTCTAAACTTGGGGCGAGACTTGGTATTTCCTGTTTACACTGTGTATTAGCATTAAGTTGAGTAAAGCTCCCATTCAGGGAAGTGACTGCTTCAAGGGGAAATGGTTGAGGGAGATAGGAAAGGTGAAAGAAATTACTGAGCCATATTGGATCCATTAACTTCTATGAAGTGTCACTGACATGAGCTAATGATCTCAGTCACACACCAGCAGCATGCTCACAGTCTGCATGAGACAAGTGCACTTGGTACCACAGAACCCAGGTACTGCTACAATCTCACTTCCCTTCTTAACCTTTCTTTTCTTTTTTAAACTCTTTCCCTTCAAAAATCCCTTTTCTGATCTCATGTACTGAATTTGGCTCACTGCCCTAAGCAGTTATTCCCAATTGACCTCTGCATGAGAGCAGAATCAGGCCAGCTTTTAGCAAAATATTGTAAAACTGGGCTTTTCTGATTAGTGTTACAGAAATAGGGCAGGAAAGGACCTTAATGCACCTTCTCTTCCGTCTGTATCTCTGTGCCACATCAGTATCACTTCTGACAGTTGTTTGTCTAACCTGACCTTAAAGACCTGACGGAGACTCCAAAAATTCCCCAGGCAACTCACTCCAGATAAACCAAGAAGTTCGAAATGAACAAACTGAACATGAATTAAGAGTCTGACCCACTTTTGCGTGCCCGAGTCATGATATCAAACTCCATTTCACAGGGTAAAAGAGAGTGTACGCTGAATTCCTTTTTGGAGATAGTCAGTATGTACATAGGTGAAATTCAGTGCAAAAAAAGCTACTGAATTTTGCTTTTGTATACATGTTTGAGAAAATTGCTTCAGGCAAGTATGCAGCTGGGCACGAACATAAAAAGGACAATATCCAGTGATGACTTCACTGACAGTAAAAGATACCAGCTATTAGAGACCATACAGATCTTAAAACTGAGAACACTTCTACAGAACCCTTCTTTGGCCCTTCAGTCAAACCCAGTATGCTCTATGAAATCACGACTTTTATTGGTTCCCCACTCTTTGGGGAAAGCATGTTTATTTATGGGGAATGGAAATAACCCACAGAGATACCAACAGTGTCCTGTGATGTAGCAAAGCTTGTTCCCACTGAAACCCAGCCACAAGCTCTCCAGTGATGCTGCTGATCACTGATTAGGGATTAGGGACTTGCATGTACTCTGTCTGTTGCCCATGCTTTAAAACTTACTGCCCCCAAAGTTAAGCAATTTTGGGTAGGAAAACTGAGGAAGGAAGGAGTCAGTAACTTCTCTTGTGCAATTCTGCTATTATTTATGTTACCTGGATAGAAGTGGGTATTTTTCTTCCTCCAGTCACAGCTGTGGAGAACTTTTACTAAATGAGAGAGGCTAGAGAGTCAAAATCAAGAAGGAAAAAAAAACTTAAGGCTGAATAAAGTCGTAAATGGACAAATTAAGAAATTGGCCGTGGGAGGCAGGTGTTTTTCTGCTGTATGTTTTGGTTAGATTGCACGGGACAAAGGGCTAACACATACAGTTCCCTAACCACCCCAAGCAAGCTAGGAATAAATTTATGACTAAATCTTTTTTTTTACCCCTAAACACATATGTTTCTCTGCATCTCTGTTCCAAAGCTTCTCTGCTCCCAGTTTTGCTCACTCCTTTGTAATCCAGTAGAACTGATAACCCAACCCAGAAATGTATCTGGGGTGACAGTTTGCTTGTTTGAAGGATTTTTGCTGTTTCCTGGGGAAAAAGTGCACAGGAGATCTGACCAACCAGAATCATTCAGATACGAGCAGGCATTTTCTGTGCATGAGCTGGACAGCAACTGTTTCAAGACCTGGTGAGTATGTTGATCGAGCACTGAGGCAGTAATTCAACCACCTTTTGCTAATGCCGTCTGTTTCTCTACCTAACATCCTTTTTGCTTCTAATATGTACACGGCAAAGGAAACAAGGACTTTTATTGGTTCACCACTCGGGGAATATCCAGTTTTGTGCCAAGCCTCTAATACTACATACTGTAAATAATTCATTACTCACACAAAAGGGCAAAAGTGCTCACAAATCTTATTAACTTGATGTTTCTTAAACCCTTTTTTAATCCTGTTTTATAGAAAGAAAATATTACAGCTATATTTGTATTTAGCCCTACATATGTGAAATATCTTTCAGATTAAACATACACAGAGTACTTCTACAATTTTAATTTCCCACAGGATTTGAGTTTCCTTTCTCCGATTTCTTATTAACAGATCGGTCACAGAGGTCCCAACTTAAAGACTATGAGAGTAAGCTATATTTAGATTCCCTGCCCTAAATCCATCAATTATAATACAAACGATTTTTTTTTTCGTAGTCAAGATATTCTCACCAACTACAAAAGTTTTCTTTCAAAATAATTGTTTAAAGAAATCAAGACGTGAGCAAAGGATTACTAGAGAGCGCCCTGAGGTCAACCCAAGACCCTTCTATCTCTGAAACACAGAGTGAGAATCTTGAGATAAGCTCATACAGGCTTTAGGAGGTCTGAAATGGGCCTGGAAATTACAGGAAAATGGGATCTCTCATGAAACTTTCAAGTTCCCCCTAAGTTTGGCCATGCAAATAACACAGTTATTCACACTTCTCTCATAATAGTTAATGTTTTTGTCTCAAGCCAAGAATTTCAAAGGATCAAGAAAATTAATAGGAGCTAGTGGGAAACAATTATTAAAATAATAGTTAACAGAACTCTTCGTTTAAAGTTTGAGTGTGTGTTGTGGGTTAATTTGTTTTTAGTGGAAATGTGATTCCAATCAGAAGTCAAATTAATCTTGTACCACATCACAAAGATTAACAATTTCTGTTCCAAAGAAATCCTTTTCTGAGATACCAGAAGTGCTGCAGCAGCAGCAGAAACACAAGGGTTCTCAGGCTAATATATTGGAAAATTTTCAAATGACAACTGAGAGGGGCTGTTTGGAGACTGCCACCCTTCAGCTGTGGAATCTGCAGAAGTATAAACAACGAAAGAGACGGATGGATGGAGACAGACACCTCTCCTTCCAGAGAAAACCTACAGTCTTGCTTTCTGAGCGCCGGGAGAAGGTCGACAAAGAGCTACCCGATTTACTTGGCTCTCGTAACCTTACCATCCAAAACATTTCATCTAACTCGCCCTCTGCTTCCTCAGCAGGATGTTTCATGACACCTGTCCTCGCTACCTGTCCCTGGATGGGCACCACCTTCCCATCTGGTGGTGCCCATTTCTCTAGACTGACTACAGAGAAAATCTATTCACAGAGAGATGACTCCTAATCTCTATATAGTAAAATTCACCAGACGGGATGCCACCCTCAGAAGCATCTTCTCCATCCTCTTCCTATTTAACTGCCCTAAAATACTGTAACAAAAATGCTTAGGCAATTTTGTACTGATAGCTTTCCATGCAAATGATTATCGTAGTGCTGTGCTGAAGAACAGGAGAAATAGCTGCATGGGCACGTGGAAAGGCAAATGTCCAAATGGCATTCCTTCTATTGAGATGTAATCAACCTTGAGAAATTGAGAATATCATACCTAGCCGGACGTATACCAAAGGATGTTTTAAATTAGAGTAATTAGCTAGCACAAAAGATCACATTTTCAGCTGGTCCAAAGTGGTGAACCTTTACTCACTTCAATGCCAGCTGGGTACGTGCAAGGAAATTTTTACTGAAGTTAAGGCAGTGCGATTTTCAGGCTACAAGAATGCTTTACAAACCTCTCCCTCATATCTGTAGGTTTGATGATTCGGTACTTTCAGCAACATTAGGAAGAAGGACTTAAGCTCTCTCTGATCCACTTCTGAGGCATTCCTGCAAACTCTATCTAGATTAAGTGAAAAAGCTTTGAGAGCAATCAGTGCCCAGTGACACAAACTGCAAATTTCCAAGTAGGAGTCGTACATCTACGCGACCCTTCTTGCAATATCCCCCTTCCTAAAGCAGGATGTAAGAAAGCCCTTTATTCCTTCTCTATCATCCATCTTTAAAACACACTAGCTAGTAACAGTGACTCTTTAGGACATAGCATATACTAAGAATAATACAACTAGAAAAGCCTAGTGTTACAAATGTTACAAATAACATCCATGATTTAAAAAGTATTAAGCATGAGATTAGGGTTAATCTCTGGCAAGACACTTATATAAATGCAGCTGATTTTAAAATTGTTTCTTCACCAGGCAGGAAAAAGGAGTTCTAACCGATGAAGGACATGTGGGAAAACAAAGGAGAGTTTAAATATTTATGAAAACCATATATCATATATGCACACCAGAAGGTGGGTAAGACATTACAGTTTAAAGAAAACGTTCATGTTAAGCAAGCTTGCTACTTTTAGTACGGCCTAAGGAAGCACGTCCCATAACGACATGCTTCTTGAAAGCTTCTGTCTCCTTCAGATAGCATTCATCAGTGCAGCTTCTAATTACGTTCAATATTTCTCATTAGAACTCTTCTTACCCTGGCTGAGTAATTGCTTTTTGATTATTGATTATTTCTTATGGTGTTTCTAACATTAGTTCAGAAGGGACGTAAAATTTCAAAATATCAAAGACCATTAGATATTCCTATGAAAAATGGAGAATTTACTTGATACATTTTAATTACGCCCTGTAGCTCTGCATATGGGCTGAAAATTGGAGATAGGGCTATTCAATGAAGCAAAGGAAAGACTATATAGTTAGCTTATAACCTTATACCTGGGTTTTTTTGAAGCAGTTTTGTTGCTGAATTTTATTGAACCAGTGCAAAAAATAAGTTGTCTTGTAGCGATTTGTGTTCCAGAGGTGGGCTTCTTGCCCTCAGTACTGTTGAAAACCCTCTACAAATGTCAAACCTGGCATTTACTCAAGGGTGTTATTCTACTGATTTTAATGGACTTTTCCTAAAACTAGCCGGCTAGAAGTGAAAGGAGAAAGGTGAACATCCTCGATTTTTCACTGTGGCATCCAGTTTCTGCCAAGCTAATATGCTTTTGTACAATCTAAGTGTCTTGGGCTTTTTTTGTTTGTTGGTATGTTTGTTTTAAGATGCAGAAGAAGAGGAGTGAGCCAGAAAAGAAATTAAAAGCAACAAATAATAAAAACAAAAATCTGCCTGTGTTGTTCTTGGTTTTCCCCACACTGTTAACTTGAAGCCCTCTAGGGAAGGTGAAACAAACAGCTGTCCTGGCTACAATACAATCAGAATCTCCTCCTACAAAGCCAATTGCAAGCACAGAGAGATTGGGAATCTATTAGAAATACCCTGGGCTGGCAGCACTGTGAATTTAAAGTGATAAAATTAAGGGGCCATTTGACAGCAGTTACAGACCTCTTCAGTAACTGACGTCCCTATAGCTGTGAATTTTTACATAAAACGCTATGGGCTATGAACAATCAAAGTAGGAAGCAAAAGCACCTTTTTTCCCTCTGTAATTCACGTAATTCTCTCTGTGAAAACCGGTGGTAAGCTGCATCCTCAGTGAAGTTTGGCTGTATAGTCAAGGTATGATGCAATGAACAGTGTGACAAGAATACAAACTATGATCCAAATGTGAAGACCCTGTTGCAATCATTGGCTGTCTTAACACAAACATACATAAATCTGTTGACTCTTTACACATCTGGTTTGCTCAGAAGTTGCTTTATGTGCCATACAACCACTTTCATATGGATACAAACCTCATAAAGAAGTCAGGCTTCATGCAGCAGAATCTTATATTTAATAAAGTGCTATTTTTCATACATACCTACAGATGCTGGCATTTCTCCCCACTGCAAAACAGTCTCCTTTGTGAAATGCCCATATATATCAATGTAGATGCCTTCATCTTCATAGGTGAGTAAAAGCTCCATTCCGCTGGTATTCGGGAGGATGATAATGGCATGTGGGCGAATAGTCCCCTGGATCTAGAATAATATTTTACTAAGATTTATATCAGAAAATGGACTGCAATTTCAGTGACTACATCAATCTAACTAGCTTGGCAGAGCAATAAAGAGAACTAGCTCATGGCTCATGGA
This sequence comes from Calonectris borealis, assembly GCF_964195595.1. Lineage (NCBI taxonomy): Eukaryota > Metazoa > Chordata > Aves > Procellariiformes > Procellariidae > Calonectris > Calonectris borealis. Next base: position 16,379,145 of record NC_134324.1, read on the forward strand.
AAGTGAAAGAAATGCCTGTTTTCAGAAAGGCTGTGTAGTGTGCTAGCTAGCCTCCGAAACAGGCTTTCTCTCCTCCTCCCCCCTTTGAATACGACAGTAGGTTTGCAAACAAATCAACGTTCAATATTTCACTTTATATTTACCAGTATTAATTGGTCAAGAAGCCATGGAGCCACTGAGACACAATAATATTTACTTACTCACTCACAAAACACTTGCATTACATAAATAGAAGAAAGGTGAAATAAATTTGAATTCACAATTATTTCAGAAGATGGAGGAAGGACAAAAGCTTCCACATTCCAGGAAATCAGTGCTTTCACTTTCCATGATATTTCCCTATCCCCACTCACAAGCTAAAACCTGTAAATTTAACAATATTTACAGCAAGTTGAAAAGTTACCTGGACCTTTCAAATACAAGCCACTCTCTGTCCTTCCCTTCCCACATCCTTAACTAAGAATAGTTCCGCATTTAAATGCTGTTCAGCACACATTTTCTGCATGCCACAGGAACAGTGCATTTCACTCACACAAATTATTTTAACAGCTGTTCAATGCACTAGAATCTCTCCCAGAAGCCAACATGTCCCAAATGAAAAGAAGTCTTAAGTATACAACCATGAAGGTGGGGTTTTATGAAAGCGTTTTTGAAAGAAAAAGAGGACAGCCTTAAAAAACAATAACAAAGCATTTCCTTGTTTAAAGCACTCCTCAAAACAGGATGCTAAATAGTAAATTAAACCACTACGATTAATATTTTTATAGGAAGCATATAACTGGGGTTTCTACATCATTTTCACAAGCCAGCAACACACAGATCTTTTTTTCTTCAAGCACATACATTTATGCACACCGTAAGGGCACAATGAACAGTAAAAGAAGCACTGAAGCTGTACTTGCCAAACTGAATACACTCAGGCCAACCACTTGACTCCGTGCCTCCGCAACAACTATCCGTAACACTAGAACGGGTATCCAGAGTCGCAGAGCAATTTTAATGCGTTGCCTTGGTACTCGCATGAGCGATCGAAGCAGGTAAGAGATGAAGAAAGAGGTGGGGAACCAGGAAAAGAGGCTACCAGAAAGCAAGAGTATCTGAAGTCAGCCTGTTAAAGTCTGGTCTGTTGCCACCACAAAGCTCCTTGGGAGAATCATCCAATTCTAGCAGATGCTCTTTAAAATAATAAAATACCGAAAAAGATAGAGCCACTGTAGCAGCAGATTTATTTCAGGTCTAAGAATCTAAAGGGAAAATATATTTTTAGTACATGCTAACTTTTGGCTGAAGAGCACACACAAATGGAGTCTGTCTTAAAGGTGCCCCACATATTCAGGACAGTCACCTGGGAAATCTCTCTCATCAGGTACGTAATTATATTTGCAGCCTGTTGAAAAACTAAGCCTCTAAGAAGGTTCACTTTTTTCTTTGCCCTTCGTATCTTGGGCAATTATGCTAATGATCTTTTTGAGGAGTCATTATTCACCTTGCTTAGCAACCAGCTTCCAGGGATGGTATGCAGGCGCCATGCTTAGATTGATAAACTGACGTGAATTTGTCGTAGTTGCCTGGTTAACAAAGCTACTAATTGGCAGATTAAAATAAACCCTCTAACAAAACAAATATTAAGTCCCTTAAAAAAACCCAACACAGAAATAAACAGTACGAGCTTTTAGCAGGCGATTCAACAGTTTGTTCCGAACAGGTAGAAAAGTTATTTTTTAATTAAGAGAAGTTTATAAACTGAACAGCCATCCTCAAACATTGTGTCCATCAGAAACACAGGTCTGACACAATTTGAAGGCTGTCACTTGTTCAGGGCAGCAGAGTGATCAAGTGGCTTGCACGGGAGGCGTGGGTTTTCATTTGGTTTGAAAACGTGGGGCTGAGAGTGGAGAAAAAGAAGTTAAAAAATAAAAGGGTTCAAGGCACAGGCTGCAACATGCAGATCTGGGATGAGATTTCTTCAAACTCTGGGACACATTGCCTTGGGATACAAGGAGGCCCTGGCACCCGGATGAGCTACCCCTCTGCCCCTACGGACCTCTGTTGACTTCAGGGAGGTTTTCAAGTTTCCTTGCCAGGAGCCTCCCATCAGACCAGAGCCATGGGAACCTGCTAGTTTTCTGGACTTAAGCCCCCAAGTTTCTCTGGCTTTTGGGACTCACAGCTTTGAAAAGAACTATCTAGAACAGCCAAAAATAAGCAAACAAACAAACAAAAAGATTAAAACCATAGCACAGACTTCATGTTGGACAGCCCCATGCCAGTCATTCACTTCTGCAGGGGAATTCCTTTGCTGTTATATGAGTTTAAGCAGGAATTTAGTGATCACCATCACCTCAATGAACAGATGCACAATGCAATACGTACACATCAACCTGAAATCAGCATCTTCATGCCAACTTCTTGACAATTTAATGAGAAAATCCTGAGGAAAATGTAAAAATTCTTTTGAATTTAAGGACTGATTTCACGGGCAACTGAACGGTAAGAAGATCAGCAAATTTATTTAGTCGGGAAGTTGGGTTTCTGCAAAGTCATCGCATTTTGCACACAGAGCCTGGATCTGTAATCATGTGAAACAAATGCAACTTTGTTCCATGGTGAAGAAACTGTGATTATTCATGGGTGCCCATGTATACCTGGCTCCTCTAGCTGCAGGTACTCATTGGTGCAAGGGTCACATGCTTGCAGTGGATCAAGATTAAAATATGTTGCAACAGTCTTTGTAATCCAGGCCAAATTTCAGCTCAATTCAGTGATAATTTAATCAGCTTGTTAGCAAGAGTGAAAAGCACAGTGGCAGATGGTAAAAGTCACCTAAATTCATGTAGATATTATTGTGTCTTTGATTGCTTAAGAAGTCCTAAACTTCCAGGATAAATCAATTAAAAATAGTACTGTCCATACAACAGGCTTTCTGACATTAAATCGTTAAAACTGATATTCTAAATGTGATAAAAGCCTTTTAACAGAACTTCAGTGTTATAAAAGCATGTGAAAAGTGGTTTTCTATTAGCTGGCATACAATAATTATTCTCTTACCCAGTCTTTTGAAATACAGCACAACTCTTAACCTGCTCATCATCACCATACAGCCCAAAAAACAGAGGCATTTATGTAATTTTTTGGAGTATCTTACGTGTGTTGGAAGGTACAGGTCATACACAGATCCAGAGTCCACATCAATAGCATGAAAGCCTACTAGAGAGCCATATATGACTTTTAATCTTTGCCCATTTTCAACAGTCAGGTCAACTGACAGTGGTTTGTGATGAAGTGAGGTAAAGGACTGGAAAAAGAAAAATACACCATGTAACACAATAAAGCTCACATATATGATCTTAAGAATTTTCAAAACTCAAAAGTTAGACAGCTATTTTTGTTAAATAGTACGTTACATTTAAGGAGCTAAGTATCCATCATCCACTGAGCTGCAAGGACAGCTGGGTAATTCACCTGTGTTTTGAAAAAAATCCAGATTCTAGAAACGGACTAGGCAAAAATTAGGCTGAGTACCATTCATGTTCAATTTCCTCCTCTTTTGAGGGAATTAGCATCAACTTTGTGAACTCAAATGTACATTTTGGCACAGCACTGAAACAAGTTATTCACATCTAACAGAATCGTGAGCGACAGTTTTATGCCTGCCATCTCCAATGTATGTCAAATGAGCTACATTTTCTTTAAAAGAATACTCATTTTATCTTTAACTAGAATTAAATGTTATACAAAGCAACAAAAAGCAAAAGCAAAGAGCAGATGAGAGACAGTGAGAGACCGCGATACATCTGAACCAAAGTGAAGTTTTACTTACCTTAAAAGCCATGAATTTGTGATAAGGCTTTGGAGCCCAAGCATAAACCTCCACTGAGTTTTTCAAAGCAATTACAAGGAATTTGATTCTCTCATATTTTACTGTAATACAAGAAGAACAATTCCTTAGGTACCAGGCAGACACTTTAATCAAAGACCATCTCATCACATGAAATAATTTCAATGGACTACTTGTAGAGGTAAACATTATCCAGCAAGGGAGACTAATGAATTCTGGACATCAATGTTTAATATCACCAGTGACAATACCTTGACTGAAAACCTATAGTTCATTTATTCTCAGTAAAGCCAGATTACTGTTAACAACATTTATATATTGCTTTTCATATATCTATGGAAAAAAAACCCCATATCTTACTAGCCAGAAAAAAAGGTCTTGACCCTACAGCTAAGCCAACCTACTTTATTTTTCAAGTGTGAACACACACCAACGTCGCTGGTTGTGAATCAGCCACTTTTGGAGGAATAGTGGTTGTTGGCTGAACAATTCTGTTACACTCTGCAGGATGAATTTTAATTTCACTGTTTGTGTGTGGGGTTAAATCCCCATATGCTAGTGTGGGCGAAGGACTCCCATGTTCTGAGATGAGTAAGCATTTAAGAGATGAGCAATTTCTCTAAGTTGGTTAGGGTCACGTTGGGCCCATCGAGAATAAATGAAGAATCATGCATTGAAAATTAAAGCTCCTTTGTACATTGTGTTTTCACTCTGCCAGAGACAACCACTTGCTTTGGAAACAGAACGCTAGGGTATCGCATCCCAACGCATTCACCCTTCATTTTACATTCAGTGCCTGCTTGGCAGGGATTTTTAAATGATGCAGGTGTTACACTACAGAAGTAAAGTTTGTTTTCTGTGGAGGAGGGCTTGATCAGCCCTTGCTGCTTACAAAAGGAGCAGTTCACACTGGCCAAACATACAGCAGAGGCATGAAGAGTGGATAAGGATGGACACTGGTCAGGAAAATCTCACATAGGCAGAGAAAGGAAAAAAAAAAAAACAACCAAACAAACTCCACCAAAATGCAGAGCAGCACATCCTTTTCCTCTTCTACCTGGACAAATGGCTATAAAACCAAAGGTCAAGATACAAGAAGATTCACCAAGAGAAAAACAACAGCAGCTGTTTTGTCAAAGAAGTAAGTGTGGTTTGTCATATGTAAACACAGAAGCTGCTTCCAAATGTTTGCCTAATTTTAGGATAACTATTTTTTTAAAAAAAAAAAACCCACACCAAACCCAAAGATGAGCAACTGAAGTGGAATACGTGGGTGCTTAGCTATAATCACAAAGAAAATAACAACGCACATCTGTTTCACATTCTTTCTTGGATTTAACCCTTGCCACTTTTAAAGCTGTGAGACATAAAAGCAAAAAAAAAGTCAAGCAAGGTATTTATGAGAGCCAGCCGCCTCGCCGCCTCCTGCACGCCTCTATATAATTTCTCTATTTGACTTTGAAAAAAGTGCCACTTTCATATACCATCTTTCAGCAAAGCAAAACTTGCGCTATACATCACACCCCCTCACGCAGTTAAATGACAGAAACTATCACAATACTGATGTTCATCTTCAAGAATGAACTGCCTGAAAGCCAAATAAAACCAAAGATGGTTTTTCAACTGCTGCGGTACCATTTCCAGTGTGTAAGTTTAAACAAAGGTATATTTAGGTCTTTATGATCTAGAGACAGGGATGAGATGTAGCACATCCAATCTGATCTACCTATGGACAACCTACAAATACAATTTACTAGCACTTTACTAGTCCAGCTTCTTAGCAGTTACCCAGGGCCAGGAGGGAAGCTGAATAGTATGGAGGTGGAAAACATCAGTCTAATTAAAACCTTAAGTAACTACAGAACTTCTAAACCACCGACTGAGCCACAGACCAGGGCTGGCACTCCCTTCCAGCCGTCACAGGGAATACCCGTATCATCATCCGATAACTGCTGCGAGAAGAGATGCTACCTGGAATGACAGGCAGCAAAGCATCTGCCATGTAAAACAAGGAGGTTTGAAAGAACTCAGAGATATTCAGCCCAATACAATCCTGAAACAGAGCTGAAGAAAAATGCTGGTGTCACGAGATGCAAAAGGATGATTAAGCAGCTCTTCAAGGCAAAAACAAAAAGTCCTTACCGACTTTGTAGTGCACGCAGCCTTCCAGGTCACCCACAGACACCCAGCCTTGCCGCTTCTCCACCTCAGGATCATTGCGCAAAATTTTATTTCTCAGCCATGATAAGTAATATACCCTCAACTTATTCTTCTTCCCTAGGATTTGGAAAAAAAGACAGACATAACGCTTTAACTCACTGAAGTACAAACTCTCCCACACTTACAAAAAGCCGGAGTTTTGTGACCCTGAGTACAGCGGCTCTTTGTGCCTCGTCAAGGTGAGAGAAGAGTCCAGCAGCACAGAGGAAAAGCCCTGTGTGGTGGTGACGTGCAGGAGGGAACTGGAACATGAGCAATCCTATGGCATTTGGCTCACGTGCACTTACCTTGTGACTCAAGCTTCATGCAAGATTTTCACACCTGACTAAAATTCTTCCCTAAGGCCAAAGAATAGGTCTCTATAGATGCATGCATTACCAGAAATAATCACACTATCTGCCAAAATCGCTATATGGCATTTACTCTTTGATGTAAAGGAAGGAACACTGGTATGGCCTACATTTTGGGTAAGTGACTCATTTAGTTCTAATTAACTGACAATCTTCATTCCAAGTAGCTATTTTCTTTTGGATGCCTTTCCAGGTGAGAATTACTTTGTCATCTTTCATCTCAGTCAATCTTTCTGTTGCTTTAGTTCGCAAGAACATACGGTCAACAGGAGTCTGGGATGACAGGTCAGTCTGAAAGAGAAGGACTGTGTCACATCCGAAACTGGACCTGGCAAAATGGGACAAACAGCTCTCGCCATCGCCTACCACGGTGAGTCTGGATTGGAGACAAGGAGCTGCCATTCCTTGCTGGACCTCATCTCTCGCCTGCTTACGTACTAAGCATCCTTTGAGGCCGCTCTTATCCACGGGGAATAAGGGCCTCAGTACCTTGCAGGGCAGAGCCCAAGCTGTTTGTCAGCAGAGGTTGAAGACGCTACTCCATTTAACGTTACTGATGCTTTCACAGTGTAGATCACTCTCGTGTTACTGCTCATACATCTTGTCGAACACAGAGTGAGGTTATTTAATGATATTTTAATAGAATTGCACTTAGATAGATGCTCACCCATCACAGAAACAAGCAAACAGACTGACAAACTATAACTTGCTGAGAACCAGTTCATTTTAAGGATATGAAACACTTCATACTTCCCACAAACCACTTACACATTAACCAGGTAATGAAATATCCCAAAGCCTCACTGAAATGAGAATGTAAATTTGAAAAATTCAAGAGAGTTTTCCTATTAACAAGAATAACTGTGCTGTGATTTTCTGTAAGAGGAAATTCCTCAACCTAGTTTATAACCTAATTCTTCTTTTTAATTGTTCCAGCCCCAATGCAGGTCAGATACTTTTAGACACTGAACTAACCTGATATAGTAATTAGCACATTGAGTCCTTCCAGAACATCCATTTGCTGGAATCGCCTCCTTGTAATCAGGGAATAAACTCTTCCTTGCCCACTTCTGTCCAGCAGCCACAATCCATTCTCTGTTCCCACCAGTAAATTTACTCCTGTTGATACAAGGAAAAAAAGCCTACATAAATTACCTAGTGATTCAGAGGGCACCGAGTGTTCATTGTTTTGAGAACTGATTCTTATTTAGTCTCACTTAATGTACCTGATAATTTCTCTGTTGCTCTGTGGATGACCTCCCAGAAAAATGAATAGAAAAAAAAGGATCTCACCATTACAGTTTTTCCCCAGCAGAACACTTATATGCCCATATAACTTGAAGGATGAGTAGTTCTGCTGAAGTCAATGTTGGTTCAAACAAAAAGGAAAATGCTTTGTGAACTCGAACTTCTCAGGTGACCTTGGAAAGCGCCTGTGGGCACTGCAGAAGTCCCAGTCCAGCACCACTCCACTGGCACACAGGAAATCCAACTACATGATCTAAGTGTCTCTACCAATTTAAAAAAACCCAACCAACCAACCAACCAAAAAAATCCCTTTCCCCAAATACAACACTCAAATCACAGGAGGACCAAACTTGTGGGAAGAAGGGCTGCTGTTACAAGGAAGCGGAGTGTTTGTTTGAAAACGGTCTGTGTTTTGCAAGAACGCCTTCAAATGTCAAATTAAAGGCGTGGATCCATCTGAAACCCAACTGCTCCCAAGGAAGCCAAGGCTCCAGCGGGTTGCTGACATCAGAGGATGTCAAAAATTGTGTTCGGCTGGCATGACAGCTACGTTTCCTAATCAGCAGGTTCTAAAGAAACAACATGAGGTATCCTGCTCTAACAAGCAACCTCCTCTAGTGGCAATGCTCTGACGAGTACCTGGTGCTCTTCAGCCTCAATCCACATTTAATTACAGACCTTGCCACACAGCTCTGTTCTTAATTTAAAATCTTGGACTCCTACAAACATACATTACACAAAATCTGTGAAGCTGTAAACTGGAAATCTACATTTCCTTTGGATAATGTTTCATCTACTTCATTCATTTTCCATTCCAGACTCAAAAAGTGAAGAGGGGTAAAAGGCTGGGTGAGCCCCACAGAATACGTCTGTTCTTCTGAAGTAGAAAGATGGTTAAAACAACTCAGTGTGAGACTGGGACAAGGTCTACAGTTGTTGAAAACTGGTCTGACTACACTCTCTTTACACCATGTGAAGCTGACCCTGTAAAAAGGGTGATCCAGCAAGGTTCTGAGTAAGCACTGACAGCAGGAACTAAGGAAGCCAAGCTTTTGGAAGGACTGACGCCTGACCTGCTTCAGATTCTTGGAATACCTAACACACATGACAGCAAAGGCTTCAGGTTTGGATTATTTCCACTGGGTCAGGGCTCAGTGTGATCAGCTGTACTCGTATGCAGCTGAGACAAGAAGAAGTATCATGAGCCGCGTAAGTTACTAAAACATTTGCAACTTTTGGCTCTTCCAACGAGCACAGTTTCAATTTGGTGCCTGATCAAAACATTTTCTCATTCTGATGCACAAAATCCTTTGCAACTGTAAGTCATCTGTTTGCCATCTTCTACCAGGAAGGCAGCGTCATGCGAGTGACGCCGGTATCTACTCAGTGATCCACTCCAGGACTTTCTGACAGGAGAGGTGCAATACAACTGTGAAATCTGCCTGGCGTATACTGCCAGCCGCTCCTGCTGCTGCCTTCCCTCCATACACATGCCCAAGTACTTCTGAGCTTACCCCACAAAGCAGCACAAAGGACCTCCGAGTTGAATTTCTTCTTGTATTTACGAATTTCTGGACTGTCACTCTGCGGGCGGATATTCGTTGGGTTGACGTTGACAACGGAGCCCTTCCTTGCATTTTCTCTCCTGACAGGCTCAGGTTTTGCACTAGATGCTAGAATGAAAGACATACGCAATCATGAAAAATGCGAGTGTTTGGCCACATCTCACATTTGACCTGTTTATGGCAGAACAAAAGAAACCCCAGAGGAGTGAGAAAACACCTCGGGAGCATTACATAGTCAGAGAAAGAAACCATACAACTGGAAAATTCCTCAGGCATTCCTGAGTAAGCCCTGTGGTAACACAGCGGCAGAGTAGAGCAAGCCACATCTGGAAGAAGGGCAGAAGCAGGACAATGAAAAACCATAGCGATGTGGGGTTTCAGTTTCTGGAGATGTTACTGACGGTTTCCATTTCCAAGCAATAGGTCCTCCCTACTCCCAAAAAAAAAAAAGAAACCAGGAGACACATTTTCTGAGAAGGGTAAAGCATACTCACGAGAACTACAGGAAGGTCCTACTGGACTGGTGGGAGGGGTGATTGGCAGAAGTCTAGGATCTATGAATGAAGTAAACGATGTTGTAGACGACGTACTGCTCTTTGAAGGTGTGCTTTCAGTGCACGGGGTCTACAATGAAAAACAAGAGCTGCTTCAGGAAGACGATGCTAGGGGAGCAGACAGCACACAGCAATGCGGTGCCTCTGAGGATCAGAAGAAATGGCATGTGGCATACTTAGACATGATGAGCAGTCTTAAAGCAGCAGATACATGGAATAGCAGTAGAAATCCAGTGACAGAAGAGGAGCCTGAGCAGGCAGTTGTGTCGGGATGCTGGCCAGGCACTGCACTGCACTGAAATAACCAGTCCCCAGAAGAAGAGCGCGTCGATCGCTCCCTGCTGTCTCGTCTGCAACGGGGCATTGCTCAAATCTCTTTGCAGCAAGGACGCTGTTGCCTCAAGTAAGGCAGTTTAGGACGTGACCTGACAGAGCTGTTATCTGCCTCCAGTGGCACACCTCTCCCCAAGAGACCCCTGTCTCACAGCGGTGTTAGAGTCCCTTTGGGGCTGCCGGGACATGCCACCCCGGCCCCGTGCATTCCCACTTGGATGGAAGAAAGCCAGGGACAGTGAGCAGAGGCAGACGAGAGTGCTGCATTGCTGACACGACAGGTAAAGGAGCAGAGGGTACAAGCCCTTCTAGCTTGTGCAAAAGGGGAGGAAAAAAGGAAGGAAAGAAAAGGGAGCAGAGAGAAAGATGGGGGCAAACAAGTGGAACAATAAAAGCTGTTAGGGAGCTCAAGATTTCTTATCCGTCCCCTAGATACAACTTTTAAAGAAGAGAAGGGATGTGATCTCATAAGAGACAGGACAGATGAAGTTAAAAGGCTCTCAATCTCAGGCTCCTAAGAGCTAGAGGAAAATGATGGTACAATTCATCCAATCTATAATTTATCTCTTACCTTATTCAGAGGTTTGTTCTGAGGTTCCTGGCTAGTCAGTGGCACTTTTGGTGGGTTCACAGAGGAGTCTGAAATTTGGCTTTGCTGGAGGAGATCTGGCAGGAGATAGTTCTGGTTGTTTACGCTCCAGAGGCCTTCTTGGGTGCTAGAAATTTGTTTCCCTAAAATCTGATCCTGAACATGAGAACATACAGTTAAACTCCACATTTAGCATACCTCCAATGCACTATGCAACTCCTGTAAAGTAGACCAATAAATAATGAGCATATGGGGAGGGGTGCTCTGCGTGATGCATCATGTAAAGACAAACCCTATGGAAAGGTTGAAATAAAAAATTAAATACAAAAGTGTGTGGCAAACACCTGAGACATCAACTGGCTTCCATTCCCAAAGTGCTCCACAAACGTTCCTCATCTACGTTACCTCAACCACAGGTAAAGAAGCAACTTCATCCTCAGAGACACTTGAGACAAAATCAAATGACTTGTCCTAACGTTACAGATCTGACCTCTACCCACCACAGGCAGAAGTAGGTACTTCTCGGTTCTGGACCTGCATTTAGTTCAAAGCCCCTTACCATTCATTTCATTGCTACTTTCCATTTACTGAATTAGGAAACCTCATTCTAGAATGATGACATTCAGTAAGATCCAGTATCAGCATTTCCAGTACAATGACGTTTGGTACGGCAGACCTCTTTACAGGATCACACCAGCTTCAAGGAAATACTTGTAAACTATGTAAGGTGTGAGGCACCACACCAGCTCTCTTCCCAACAGCACAAAATACGGAGTCGGAGGTTGGTTTCTGGGAATACATGGCTAGAAGCTTTGAGAGGAAGAAAGATGGGATGTGTGAAGCAAGCGGTGTCCCAGATGGGGAGGGCAGTGCAGAGGGATCTACCCCTGGCCGTGATCGGTCAGGGCACCTGAACACCATCGGCACTGGAACGTAGAGAGTGACAGGAGCCAAGCGCTACACTAGAAAATTCCTCCTGAGTTACACCGAAGCAAAAAGTACCACCGAACTCGAGCAGCTTCTGGCTGGCTGAATTCAAGGCAAGTCTGTACATTGTACTGACTTTGATAAACAACCTACTGAAATCAGATCAGCTTTTTTGAATGCTGGCCAAAATATGAAAATAAAAAAAAAAAGTAGGCAATTCTAAATAGAAGACATTTGCCTTTTAAAAGCCAAGTAATTAACTAGAAATCAAATTGATGCTCTAAGTGTTTTACATTTTAATTTAGATATAAAAAAACAAAACCAAAACATACACATCAGTATTTGAGATTAGGGAATCAAGCCAGTATGGGGCTTTTTCATTCAATTTTGAGTCAGATTCAGCTGAACTGAACCAAATGCCCATTTGAATCATTTGGGCAGTTTGGTACACCCTAACCACTTCAAACCAGTTCATGCTCATGGGCTGGGGAAAGGAATGTTGGAAGAAGTCGTGGAGACTCATGATGGCTGTGGTTGGTGAAACAGAGGTGGGAGGAACGGACAGCATTCTCCATAAGAAGGAGGAGGAAGACTGGAAGGCATCAGAGGGATTTGTAAGGAGAGGTGGAAGCCATCTGTCTCTTCTCCCCCCAGCATTGTCCTCCCCAAACCCACCAGAAAATGTGACCTCTGTTCTTTTCCATCCTCCCTCATCCTCAGTCTGGGCCTCAAAGACCCCATCCTCCTCCTTTCCCTCAAGCAGCCTATTTCCAACGCCCGGATATCAGGGGAAGGGGAAAGCACCGGGCTGGTTTTGCCCCAAGAAAAATACTGGGTTTGCCCCATTTATAATTCCTTCTCCGAAACAGGGTCTTTTCTCCTCAAGGATGGTGGGATGAAGGCAAAGTGGAACTCCTTCCCCAGTCAGGAAGGATGCCACTCTGGTCTGAAGCTTAGAAATCACACCAGAGGTAAAGAAAACTCCTTTTTCATCCTAGCCCTGCCACAGCTCACGCAAGCAGCTCTGAGAAAAACACCAGTTTCACAGCAATTTGTTTTCCCTATCTGAAATGAGAGTACACTCAGTAGTATGTGAGAAGTGCTTTGATGCAGAGTGCAAGTCTTATTACTGTAATTTTTTTTGTTTTCAATCACAAAGAACATTGTTCTGCTTTGTCTGTCTTCATCTTTTCTGCACTAATGTTTATCACAGGGGAAAATCCACATGACTTGAAGTCTCTGCTGGAAACTACAGCTGGGAAGGAACCACAACATGACATATGAGCAAACGTATTTTTGCTAAGCTAGCAGGGAGAGATGAAGTGTTTTTCCCCTCTTCTGGTATATTTTAAGTAGTAAAAGGTAGTTCTCTTTAAATTGGAATAAAAAAGGTCAAGATTTTTAAAAATAGCAGCAATGCACACCAACAATAATCAACAGTATTGCTTTTTGCAATCTGCCCAGTGCCTTCAAGAAATACGTTGACATCAGAAACTACTACCAGGTCAATAACAAGGACAAATAAAGAAGCGCAATTTCATACCTAAATGTAAGCATTTTTATAGGAAGCACAAAACTTGAAACTACACATTTTTTCAAGGCTTATAGCTATAATTTGCAATGACAAAGTAGAACTTCAGAGTGAAAACGCTGCCGAGAAGAAATGGATACAGCGTTTATCATGCACATTAACGATCTGACTCCCCCCCACTGTACCCACCCCCTTACAAATGGCCAAATTACCTTCTGTTCTGCGACGGTGCTTTGGGGTTTCAGTTCAATTCCATCTGGTACTCTCGTCCTTGAGAAATCTGCCACTCTGCTGCTGAGCAGTTGCCTGGTAACAAACTCTAATTAACAAACAGAAAAAAAAGAGCCCAAAAACCAAAAAGCAAAAAAACCCACATATACGTGTTCAAAAGTGAGCATAATTAACATTCACTAGTTACACTTAAAGGTTCTTGTACAAAAACAAGCTGATTAGTCTGTGGACGTGCCTGAACGGACTCGAGCCTGAAGACCACTCACGCACAGCAGGAAGCTCTCCCCAACTCGACGGGGAGCATCCCTGCATCTCCCTGCATTTCACCCATCACTTTTCAGACACTGCATAGCTCAGGCAAGTGAGAGCTGGTCCTTCAAGCTGCCATTTGAGAAGTGCCTACTTCAAAACTTCTCCTCTCTCCCCTCGTACACTACCCCCTCCAGAGAAAGAGCATCAGCTGCACTTGCAAGGGGGAGAGCCGCTGCTCCACTATATGCTGGTATCAGGGACCTCTCTGCCTACTGGGACAGGCTACGCTGGAATTTCATACTGTGAATCAGTCCCTGAAACATGGACATCCTCACCTCACGTACAAAGAAACAAAGAAAATGTTGCCCAGTGCTTGTAGAGACAAAAGAAGGTGAGAGCTGCTGGACTGGCTGGGGCCAAAAGCTCACCTAGCCCAGTATCCTGCCTTCAACAGTGACCAAAAGCAGATACCTAAAGGAAGAGTAAGAACAAGGCAAGCATCTGGTGTAATATACCCCAGCATACTATCACTTCCTACACAACCAGTGGTATCTTTGAATTTTAAACTTTTTCACCCAAGTGGAACTGCCTCAAACTTCTGTCAGCGAGGCTCTGACCCCGTTTCTGCATTTCCACTCTTCATTATTTATTTATTCCACTTATTTATATTCATGTATTTATTACTGCAATCCCTTTAAGCCTATTACATTTCTGCCTCCTTTCCAGTAATTATAAAACTGACTGGATTCAAGGTGCTGGTGTGAAGGGCTCTGCAGCGCTACGCCACAACTCGCGGGAGAGTACAAGGGTTTGGTTTTTTTTTTAAACGTTGCCCAATGCGATAACAAAGACAGTTTGGTGAGAAAGCTACCGACTTAAGATGGTTGTGAAGTAGAAGTTTTTGCGGCTTTTTTCTGTTGTTTATTTTTTGGTTTTGGGTCATGTCCCCCTGCCTCTATGGGAGGAGTAAATATTTGCATAGTAAACTTAGAAGGATTGGCAAGATATGGACTAGGATCAATGGAAAGCGCAAGGACCTGTTCTTATCAGGAAAGCAAGCAGCAGGTGATCTTAAATGATGTCAACTTCCCACTTATTAGGGGGAGAAAGTAATTCCTAGCCAAGCACACACCTGCACCCACCTTGTTCAAATTTTGGTACGGAACAGCATACAAAGAGCCAAGAGAAGAAACTGAACTATACAAAAATGAGTCCCAGCAAACTCTGTTTTAGGGGGACTGCGAACGCTGCAGGCATCGGAGGAGGAAGCACTCTCAGTAGCGTAGGAGGAAATTAGCATCGATGGAATAGATATGCTATACAAGCAGATAAGATGCTGGATCACATACACTGACATGCTTTCCTTAAAACAAACACCTGGTGTGTGTGAGGAAGAATTCTGGCTCATCTTACTGAAAAGAAAAACAAGACCAAAGGTTGTTTTACTGATGAAAGACAGATGCCCTTAGTCCTGGCTTCCTCAGAAATGAGCCTTCTCAGGGTGCTTAACAGGATTCGTCCAAGAGAACATGAAGCTCTTTCTCTTGCATATGTGCACGTCCCAAGCCTAGTCTCACTGGGCACCTCCATGAAAGCTGGAGCATGGACATCAAGAGCTGTTCCACAGCCCAGGCAAGAACAAGAAAACACAGATTGTTTTCAATACCAGCTAAAACTTGCCCCGAGGTGTCTCAGCCAAAGCCCACACAGCAACACTCCTACAGACTGCAAGGGGCTTCAGATCCTGCATTCACATGCTTTAGATAGCAAGAAAAACAAAAACCTTCACTTTATCCAGAATATGCAAAGTTTCAATGCTGGCTGCTGCTTTCACTTTGATCGCTATCCTTTTTGCTATTTACTTGGTAGTAATCAGGATATATTTCCCAAAGCATCTATCTTTTAATACAAACGACGTTCAGCCGAGGTGAAGGGACTTTGTTAATAGACAAGATTATATTTTTGATTTTATAGGAGTTTTTGCGGTGGCTGTGTGCACAGGAAGGCAAACCTGACAGGGATCATCCTGCTAATTCCACTTTTCTAGAGGACCGGTGGATCTCACACACAGAGGAGATGCAAATAACACATGCAGATTTCCAAAGGCAGTGATACCACTCCTTCAAATCATTACAGCATGCAAGGATCACAGCAATCTAACACTTACACAGCAAAGTCATTGCTACAGGGCAAATCCGTATTTTTATGCAGAATCTTTCTGAGGTCTAGGATGAATTCTACGACCTAGAGTGAATAAAACTTTTTACAGATCAGAATAAGGTGGTTTGGAAGAGGAGCAGTAAGAAAATAAAGGCATTACAGTAAAAAGACAGCTCTTTCAGGTGCACTGAATAAGCTACAAGATTTTTAACGTTCTCCCTTCTCATCCCTCAGCTTTGAAAATGAACTTCAGAAATGCAAATCAGGAGCATATGCAGGCGCAAAAACTCTACCTTCTTCAGAGCAGCACAGGGGAAAGGACTGGTAGCAGGCCAAGGCAATAGCTTGCCAACGGTGCTACAAATCTGTGCATCTCTTCCTGAAGACTGACAAAACTGCATGTGCAATTATGTCAGAAGAGCAAGAGCCCCATCCCAGAGAGCTCTGTGGCCCTGTGATGCACTGCAAAGTAAATCCTAGAACTTGAATTAAACTGAAGTCTCTTTGCAAGAAAATTAGGAGTTTCATTCATCAATACTAAAAAATAATTCTGTTTGCTGTTCCAAACAGCTGGGCCGGGCAACTGGTCCCCCGAGTCTCTTTCGCTTGGACTAGCAAGCTATTCACGCTCCATTATTTCTCAGCAGAATACACATTTTGCATGACAGGTAAAACACCACAAGATGTCAGTCACAAAATCAACAAGAGAAACTGGAAAGCTAGGGAGAAACAGTTCAGGTGAGATCAGTTTGGTACAAGCCACAGCATCATCTGGCAACCACAGCAATTGTGCAAAATAAGAATATTAAAAATACAGCAAATGTTACAAAAACAAATCCTGCTTACACTATCCCCTCTTTATCAACAGCCCTGGTGAAGGAATCAGCTTTTCAGTGGTAATTATTTCTCCCGGAGTGAACAGACTATCTGAATACAAGGGTCATGTTTGCCTTGCTTTTTTCACTGTAACCTGTGTTTAGCATGAAGGTGTACAGGTTTCTTTCTCTGTCTTTTTTTCTTTCAAAAATTCCACTTAAACATAGATCAGTGTGAATTAATCTCTATAAACGCACTACCTACTGATACTCAGTTAAAACAAGACATTTCCTCATTGTCCCATTGATAGCAAGTCATCAAAGCTTATTACACTGCGTATATCTGACGGAGCAAATATCTACCCCCGGGAGTTCATTACAGTGCAATTAAACTGCTTAATTACAACTGACATAAATGACTGATAGTAACTTCAGAGGAGAGGTAGTATTTATGTATGCCAACTTTTTCCAGATATTTATAAGTGTGTAATTAAATAGGAAGAAAATAATAATAATAATAAAAAAAAAACCAAGCCAACCTTGTGTGGTTCATGTCATCTTCATCGCTGCTGCTGACTTCGTCACTTGATGAGGAATACTCTGCCGCTTTTAAGAATGCGTTGGCACCGTCCTTCCCCTTGGCAAAGGAGCCTGGACTCTGAGTAAAGAAAACGCTGTTGATTTTTTTTCTCACAGAAGAACCCATCGCTGAACAGCATGTGCAGTATTTTACTGTCCCAGCGAACACAGTTATTGTCACTTCCACACCAAAAAAGCTTTATTAGGAAGTTGATGTTGGGTGATTTCACACAGGAAAGTGACTTAAGCCAAAACACCTGATTTTCCTAAAAGTTGAAAGGTGACTAGCTTTAGTCAGTATGTTATTTTGAATCTCAAACACTTATGATTCAATCTTCACGCTTTACAGGAGCACAGAAGTATTTCCTTTTTCGCACAAGAAAAGGAGCGCTCCGCACCAGCACTAGAGGATTTCACCGGCTTGAGTTTCGCTCCAGCCCTGGACTACCCCCAACCTGCGGGGCCATGCCCGAGCACCCGCTGCGCCTGCGCAGGGCGGGCACGAGGCGCCTTCGGGCTGGAAAGGCAATGCCAACACAGCCACGGCTGACGCCCACGGGGCAGTCAGACACCCCAGTCCTACGGGAACTCGTATATATGCCTCCCACATCATTGGCAATGGCCTAAACACAGAGTCTTCTTCAAACCCCCAGTCCCCGACAACCCAGAAGGGGTTGGGGACTCTGGTAAGGTCAGCTGTCCCCTGGAGCCACCCGGGCCTGCCTGCCACGTTCTCAAATGCCAAGCATCCCGCAAACTTTTAAAATGCCAAGCATCCCACATACGAGCTCCTGCACAAGGCACCGTGAGCCCCAGTTGTCTGACAGGCATCCCCCCACGCTCCCCCACCAAAAACACTACCAAAGAGAAGAAACGCCTCAGTAAATAAGACAGAGGAGTAGCAATTATCCTTTCCATCAGTGGCACCTCAGCGAACGGCGAGCCAGGACAGTCTCGAGTGCGTCACAGCCTGGTAGCGCATGTTCCAGGCAGTTACGCGCTGGATATCTGCAAGCCACAGGCATGGTCTTGACTTCTGGGTTGCATGACAAGTGGTCAGTGACTCCCTGAAATATGAGAGACATACCCTTCCTTTCTAAAGATTTATCATCAGGCAGGTTCAGGAAAACTGAACTCTCTGCCGACGACGTGAGCTGGACACAAGTCAGACCTGGACCAAAAGCTGACGGGACACGTTAATGCAGCAGTAAGCTCGAGCCAGCCCCACGCGGCCTCTCAGATGGAGTCGTTAGCTAGCGGGCTCAAGCACCAACAGAGGAGCTGTCTGCATAGGCATGCCCTCACTGCAAACTATGAACAAACCAAAAATACCAGTGGATTTAAAAGAACCTACTGCAATCTGGCCTGGATGAGAAGCTTTTTCAGACTTCTTATGCAGCTGCAAGTGGTTCTGGGACAAAGCGTTCTCTGCCTTGGCCAGTCCTGGATTCCCTGGGTGAAAAAAAAAAAGTTTCTTTTTTTAAATGCGTGTGCAGCAGAGTGAGCGAGGGGACCAGTACGACAAGCACATATAGTTACCACCCAAAGCAGACACCAGCCTCTGCTGACAAACTTCTTTTTTCTCTTTGTTGCAAAGGGAAATCTTTCTGCTTGTTTTCCAGTCGTTCTGGATGCCACAGTATTATGTATATAAATCGATACTGGTGCAGTTTAATGCTGCAAGAGTAAGACAAGCAGTCCAAAAACCTGGCAACATACTCCCACTGCGCACCAGCAACAGTTCCATGGACTGGAAGGCAGCTTGCAAGGGAAAAGGGTGAGGGCAGGCTAATCCCTTCCCCTGATCCTCTTCTTGAGGGGAGACAGCTCATCGTATCAGCAACTGCTGGGTACGTTCCAGCACTGAAGGTGCCACCCAGCTATGCTCCTGTGACTGCAGACAAGGAGAGGGGATAAGAGCCTGGGCCCCCGATGCACACTTTCATGAGCAAACAGACGTGGTGCCAAGATTTGGCCTTCATAAAATTGTTGCACAAAACCAGTCTAAAGGATCTGATTCTCTAAACCCAACTGGGCAGGGGCCAAACAGCTGCACTAAACTTCGCTCACGAGCATGGGGTCAAGCTAAAAGCAGATGAGGATTCACTGCTTCCCACGGCAGCACAGGGAGAACCATTTTCCAGTCCCTGCTTCCCTTGGGGCACACGGAGTGCCACTTCTCAGCTCCCACTTCCACTCTGCGCCGTGGAGAAGTAGGTAATAACAGCCTGCATTTTTGCAGAGAGAACTGGCCCCCGCCGCGGGCCAGCGCAGCGTCAGGTGGCTCCTCATGACACTCTGCCCAAGGTCAGGTACGGGTGGCAAGGAACCTGCGGCACTGTGCTTCCCTCCCAGGTGGCTTGGGGACCTACGCTTGCCACCATGCTTGTGCAGCTATCGAATACCCAAGCCAACAAGACTAGAGGAGCTGGAGTCCACCTGCACATGTTGATGCCATGTTAGGAGGGATGCTTGCAAGTAATTAAGCGAATCTTCCCTTTCAATGCCCCCACTGCCAACAAAGTTACCTGGGAAGAGCAAAGGCAGCCTTGGAGAGATGCTGTCTTCTGCACACAATTCCTGAATCAAGCGAAGGGAGGGAAAGCAGATGCGCCCTCACCCTGCCACTGGGACACACTAGCCAGCTCAACGTCTACATCGTTCAGCAATTTCTCCCATGACTATCCCACTGCTACCAACAGGACTCCTTGCAAGTTAAGGGGGGAGAATTCAAGCTCACACAAATTAGGATTTGTATTTGGTAATTCAGATAGTTCCATGTATTCATGTATTTTGCAAAGCTTTTAAAATTCAGAATTCCTTATTGGTCAATAAGTACCTAAGCAACTCAGCAGAAGTATTAGCTTTAAAGTATTTATAGCCCTTTCCTGCCCAATTCATTATCCCTGTGGGTTTGAGAAAGCAACAAACTCTTTCTGGAACACCACATGCCAGAACTAGCTGTAATTTAATGGCACTTAAGAACCCAAGGAGACAGTTTAAACCACAAGGGAGGTTTTCTATTCTTTCCATTGCTGGTGAGATTTTCATTTCCCCATGCCAAAATAGCACAAGAGTTACACATCACACAGACATTGCAAAGTTGAGCTGGGCTGTTGCACGTTCTTCATCTCTATGCTGTTATTCAAATATAAAATGACATAAGAGCAAAAAGAAAGAAAACCCAAGCAATTTAAAGTGTGCTTTGGATTTCCCTTGAAGCAAAGCTTCCTATTCTGTGTAGTTAGTGAAAGCAAAACTGGCTGGATTGTGTTAAGTGTAATAAATAAGCAATTTGTTCTTCATTTATCAAGGGCTTGCAAATTAACAATGTGAGCCTCAGTTTAAAAATAAATGACCTCAGCAGCTCTCTGGTGTGGTTTCAGAACATTTCTAGCATCCACCCTGCTTCAAGTTGGGCGTGATTCCCCATGTCGCCCATCTTTAGCAGTCAACCTGTATGCAAAGCGTTGTAACACACCACTGCTTTGCAAGGAGCTACGCAAGAAACTGCCCTACAGCTGACCCACAGAAACGCCCTTAGGAATAACAATAGAGGAACAAAGCTGTCCACTTCTGCTCCGTGTCCCCATCTGCCACAATCTCAGGTCATGCCTCAGGAACCAGAGTTGGTACTGCAAAAAATCTGCACAACCATGAGCAAGCCCACTGCGTTCCTACACCACTACCAGTGATACCAAGACAGCTTACAAAGTTGCACTTTGCTTAAACTGGATGAGACTATCTCTACCTTTCAACTTCTTTTGCCTTTGTTTTTTTTCAGTTCCACTACCCTTCTGCAAATAAAAGAATACTGGAGGAACGTTTCATAAGGTGCTGTACAGTCTTATACTTGCTTCAGCCAGTATGTTATTAGAGTGCAGAAATATTAGTGTACAGCAACTGCTCATCTGTATCATCTTATCACAGGCAACGCAAAAAAGCAGCACACAGTTATGCAGAAAATGCCAGTGGGTGAACATGAGTATTGAATTACATCTGTATGTCTGTAATGTTGGCTCTGCTGAGCTTCAGTGGTGTCAGTAAGTGCAAGAGAACTGATTTTTTTCAATTCTTAATTGAGGCAATTCAAATTTTCTATATGGAAACATGTTCACAGCCACTTTTTGATTCAAAAGAGGAAGTGTTTATATTTTAGGAACATGGAACCATAAAATCCAGAGGGCTTTCAAAAGCCTATCACCAGAAGACATTGTTAAAAAAAAAAAAAAATCCCATTTGCAGTGCAGCACTTGACACTCTGCAGAAGCCCTGGAATTTTGCACGTTTTGACTAATGAATCTTTGACTTAGGAATCACCTGAGGTTGACCGGCTGCTCTGATGAGATCCCATCTCCCACTGCTTATTGCCAGGAGTGCTGCTGCTGCTGCTGCTGCTTAGCTTCAGAGCGTGTCCCCCGGGGGATGACTGATGAGTGTTACTAAACAGAAAGACAAAAAGCAGATCAGACTATCTTGCATGCAGGAACACAGACTGGAACGGACCTCCTAGGCCACTAAATCGAGTT
This sequence comes from Calonectris borealis, assembly GCF_964195595.1. Taxonomy (NCBI): domain Eukaryota; kingdom Metazoa; phylum Chordata; class Aves; order Procellariiformes; family Procellariidae; genus Calonectris; species Calonectris borealis. The sequence goes on from NC_134324.1 coordinate 16,400,866, forward strand.
CCCTGCTGTCACTGTATGACATAATACTCCTGATAAACAAAAATTTTATATTCATTGCTGCTCCAAGCAGGGCCACTCAGTAGTGAGAGAAGAAGATGGAGAGGACAGTTTCCTCTGGGCAGTCATTCTGGGAGATTACAGAGATTCCCAAGTCATTACAAAATATCCTACTATATGTACTCCTCCCTTGGCCTCTTCAGATCCGTGTCAGTCCTGATTCCAAAATCTCACGGCTTTTACAAATAATGAAACCTGCTCCGGAACCCTCCTAGAAGATACATCATCACCCACTTACCGATGGAGAAAGGAACGCGTCGGTAAAACAAGCTGCCAAGCCTGTGAAGTAAAACAGCGGCTGACCCAGAATCCCAGGCTCGGAAGCCACTCAGTTGTAACACTGTGGTTTACTTACATGTTTGTTTTCTGCTTTGCCTCCTCTAATTCCTAAGCAGAGAGCATTTAGGGCTTGACTTCACTTGAAAGTTATTTCAGATGATGTTTCTGACTCTGGCTCGTCAGAAGTGCTGCACATTATTTTGTTATGTCAGCTAAATCTACTTCCCTTTCAAATCTCTCCAACCCAAGTTTCTCACAGCATTATGTTCCCTGATTAGACATCCTGTGGGGGCTACCCTTTATCGTTGAGCTCTCTGCATCCTTGGTCTTTTCTCCTGGGATATGAAAAAAGTACACTAGCCTTAAGGGCAGACTGCCAAAATAATCAAGATACATCTATAGACAGCATATTTGCCTGTTCAAGCTACTACCAGGCAAAACAAAGCTACAGGCACAAGCTTCACAAGCTCTAAGTGCCTATACAGGGAGTTGGGGCCAGACCCCCACTCCCCAAAGTATCCAGGCACCCAACTCCCCTTTGAAACCAATAACACCGGCGCTGATGTAGAGCATCTGCAAGAGCATCCAGGCAGCCCTGACCAGCACCACTCCCTCCTGCCATCACCAGTGCCAAGAGGCTTGGATCTCAAGTAACCTGCACCCTCAGCAGCCACTTACTCTAACGTGAAGGGAAAGTAAAGCATCACCAAATCACAAGAAGTTAAACGACTGCACAACATGCTGCCCCTTAACTGGGAACCGGACACACAGCTTGCATGCAACCCACTCGGGCATGCCAAACAGGCTGAACCAAATGAAACAACTCATTGCAGGAATTATTACAGATGGAACAGCCCTTATATATTAAAAATACTGCTTTCCAGCAGAAGACAGAACCACCTTGCACGAAAAGGAGGAGGAGATCTACAAGAGGCTTGTTTCTCTTTAAATCAGTTATGTCAATCATTAAAAGGAAGCTGGCTTAGATACCTCCTTCAGGTTTAAGATCAGGAAGTTTGGTTAGTTATTTTTGTGGACAAATTGACTCAAAAGACAAAATAATTGTAACTGCTATTAAACGAGGTATGAACCCATGTCACTTTTGGTGTTACTGAGGTTATGGCTTGGTTTTTAATAAATTGGCTTTAGTTTTCCTACTGACAATAAATCAGCATTAGTATAAGCATAAAACGCTTAAGAGCTTACCTTGAAAGGCATCTCTGATGGCCAGGCTGATCCCTGCTGTAAAACTTAGAGGTTGTCCTTTCTGGAACCTTAAAGATTTAATCAAATGTTTTAAGGTTGCTACTCATATTTTAGACTCAGTTAATAAACCTAATGCTTACCCTGTATCAATGCAAAAATAAGACTAACCAACATAAATGAACAATGCTTCAGTGGGACCTGTGGAGAGGTCTTCCATGATATCAACACTGGAAGCTGCAAGTCAGCAGCAGGTGCTTCCAATTTGCTCCAAGCCTGTGCAATCTATCAGGGTGCAGACTGCAAGCGGTTTGCACCTTTCCCTAGAGTCAACATTATTCTTGGTCAATATTTAAAGCAGACAGGGAAATGCACCTGCAGTCACTTAATACAGCTTTCCCTAGGTGGTGGATTACCTTATGTTGCTACCAAAGGGCTGGGGGAAGAGACAAACACCCCTTTCCCAGCTGCAAAGTAATAAAATGAATACATACATGCATGCACGTACACACCCCCACACAAATATTTTTGTACTTGTTCTTAGAAATCCTGTTAAAAAGAGAAATACACCATTGAGAAGGGCAACGAAGCTGGTGAAGGGTCTGGAGCACAAGTCTGATGGGGAGCGGCTGAGGGAACTGGGGTTGTTTAGCCTGGAGAAGAGGAGGCTGAGGGGAGACCTCATCGCGCTCTACAACTACCTGAAGGGAGGTTGTAGCGAGGTGGGTGTTGGTCTCTTCTCCCAAGTAACAAGCGATAGGACGAGAGGAAATGGCCTCAAGTTGCACCAAGGGAGGTTTAGATTGGACATTAGGAAAAATTTCTTTACTGAAAGAGTGGTCAGGCCTTGGAACAGGCTGCCCAGGGAAGTGGTTGAGTCACCATCCCTGGAGGTATTTAAAAGACGGGTAGATGTGGCGCTTAGGGACACGGTTTAGTGGGCACTGTGGTGTTGGGTTGACAGTTGGACTCAATGATCTTAGAGGTCTTTTTCAACCTTAATGAGTCTATGATTCTATGATCACCTGAATGACACAAACTAATGAGCTTTTCTGCAACAAGGCAGATTTTTCACAGAAAGGGCAGCTACAAATAGTTGGTCTAACAGAAGAAGTATATTTGCATTCGCAGATCCCACAGATATTATATACATACACATAAACTCAGAACACTGACCTGCTTATCAATTCTTATCTTCTTTCTAGATTACTGAGACCCAGTTAAGGTACAAGCAAAGAGATTTTCACTGAGTTTCGTGAAGTCCAAAGGATGGATACGACACAGCACAGGGGAACGGAGTGGAGTGCTATTAACCATCGAGAGTGCCAAACACCCCGAATTTCACATACCTTTGGGGGTTGTTCTTCGTTTTGACTCATGCTCCAAAATACGTCATCTTGCACAGGGCTGAGTGGTGTCGTCACCATATCTGACAGTGAACTGCTGTGGTACACATCCTTACTAGCCCGGAAATTTTCACACTTGAAACAAATTAAATACATGTTGAGTTGTACTTCCCTGCCTATGTAACAGGTCCCAATCTCAACAGATATCAATGGTTCTGTTTGTGAGATCACATTTTTAGTAAACATACAAGGGTACTGTGTTTGGATACAGCCCTACTTACCTTGTTCACTGTGAAGTAAGTTATTCATTTCCAGCATATTAGCACATTAGGCACAAATATTTCAAGGTGAAGGATACAATAAAAAGAAATAGTAAAAACTTCTATGCTGTACATATATCTCCCCTTCTTAAATCTATGGAGAAGCTAATAGGTCATTGGCAATGCACAGCGCACTGCTTAACTGGATGATGCAAAAATCACTGTTGAGTAAGAATATTTCATTCAAACCTGACCAATGCTTCCATTTCAGAATTTAGGTAGTATAATCACTGGGGAAACCCACCTCCCCTAAGTTAGATGTTGAATTCCAAACTAGTCTTAGCAAGCCCACCATCAACCTAGAGTCAATGGAGACAAACTGCCAGCTGGAAGCGCTTTCAACTCTCCAATGGTTATGAGGGTGCCCTGGCCCTCCTCTGTAACAGATTTTTCAATTACTTGAAAAAGAATCAAACTTGAGAATGCAGTAAGAAAGAAAGAAGAAACTATGCTCAGACTACACCTCATGGGTAGTCATGCCCAGGTGCTCCCATTGCCACTGTTTAAAAAATATCTTCAAAGGTATCAAATTAGAGCATTAGGATAGCAAGTGCCCTAATCACCGGGTGGGGTGGGGCGGGCAGAGGAAGCAATCAAATCACTTCCTTACAAAGTTTTCATTCCAAGGGAACGACAAGTAAGTAGTGTAAAACAGGAAAGGGAAGGAGAAAAGAGAAAAGAGAAAAGAGAAGTCCCTTAAATTCTACACACCGGCGTCTTCCAAAGGGGAAGAAAGGCAGAGAGCTAAAAATGTCAGCTGAAGGTACTGATCCTCTCTGAAATGAGAAATCCTCTTGGACACAAGACTGAGACAGAACACACGGAAACACTGTGTGAGCGGGGCCCGTCTTGAGGGATTGCTATGCTAGAACCAATCTGATGTTACAGAAATAGAAAAAAAATTAGAGAAATGCCTGAAGCTATACCACTTTGTGCTTCATCTTGTCAGAGCTCCCACGCAAAGCAAGACCGGGGCTCACCGGAGACACCCACAGCCGGCAGGAACGCCACGGGCTGACGTCCTTCCCACGTCGGGAGGGAGCCCGTGCCCCGGCACGCTAACACACCTCTGCTGGGAGGCACCTCTTTCTCAAACGCACGGCAAGACCAGCATCCCCACCACTTGCAGGCCTAAGACAATTTTGGCAATTTTTGTCCGAGTCAAAGTTCAAACTCTTGCGTCCCAACTGAGTTACTGCCACTCAGATCAGAGGCAGCTGCAGTTCAGTTTCCCCAAAGAATGACTCAGACGAATATTTTATTGATTTATCAGCCCAAGTCTATAAAATTCTCCAGTTCCCCAGTCTTAAAAAGTAAAACACAGTAACTGAGAACTGTGCACAGCTTTTCAATAATATAATATGATTATGAACTCCCTATAACTCTACAAGACTAATTATTTCATGGGAACAATGTTCAAAATCACTTAAATATTGACAGGTAGTAATTCTAAAACTAGTTAAAGATGCCAAACATCCATTCAAACGTCCCATCACAACCTCCCAGACCAGCATGGCAAAGTCAACTGTCAAAAAACAGTCCTGAGAAGTTCACCTAGTTAAATATTCAGGTGCTTTTTCTGCCTTTTTGGGACAGTATGTTCTGTTGACTCCCTTTACAGAAAATAGCTTTTTCAGCAGTTATAACATCTCATAATCCATGTCCTTTCATTTTGTCAAAATTACTTTTTTGTCCAACATGATTGTCACTAATAGTAGTTTTTAGTTAACCAGAATTATTATTTCAACAGCAAAGTGTTCCCCTGAAATGATTCATCGTGGGTACAGGAATAGGTTTTATAGCAAGTGTATTATTATCAGAATATAGGAAGATTTTTTTTTCCCTTGCCACTTTTTCAACAAGATACTTACATTTCTTCCTAAATTCCAGCTTTTGAGTCCTGCAGACTACCAGAACACTATTTGTGCTTAAATGCACGGATGAGCTTTGCCGAATCATGATATCAGTGACTGGGTGAATCCAAACTCTGCAGAATCCACATACCTTCTTTGGGCAGAGAGAGACCAGTACACCGGTTCCATGTAAAGCCAAGAAGTGACACCTACTTTTAGTATGATTTCTGTAGAACCTACAAGACCTTGCAATTCCACAGCAAGCCAAAAATGTCTCAGATAACCCCCAAAATCATAGTGCTTGATATCCCCCTTAAGTTTTACAGATAAAATAATTTGTATGGGGGAAAAAAAATTCTAAAAAAACACCTAACAATGATTCTAAACTACTCAGACTTGACCCTTAAATTGTTTTTATTATAAGTAATACTGAAAGAACAGCAGCTCCTCTCGTGCACAGAAAGCACTGGTAGACAAAGTGTTACCTACTATGTGTCTTCAAACCATAAAAGCACACCTAAGAGCTAAGGAAACAGACCCTTTGCTTCCTGAAATTGTAACATAATGTGATATAGTACAAAAGAGTGATTATAGTACTAGAAGAGTTAGTTTAAAAAGACTTAGGAGCAAGAAGTGTTAAAAAGACAGGCTGCATTGCTTTTTGGAGGGTGCCTAAGTTACTAATTTGAACTGAATCTACGTACAGGGGGTTGATAAACGCAACTGTAGTAGGATTTTCTTAAACTTCTGAGCAGATCTGCTCTGGGATACCGGTCAATCCATGACCTAATGCACAGCTAGTTCTTCTAATATTGTTAGCTTTCTTGTTCTGATTCAGCCACATTACTCCAGACAATAGAGGAGATCTAGCTAGCAAATCCTACAGGAAAACCACAGAGTCAATTAAAAAATTGAGTTCATTTCAGATGTGAGCTAAATTCCTCCACTAGTCAGGCAGCAGGAGACGCTGGGTAGAGAGACAGACTCAGTGACTTTGTTCAAGAAGTCTCTGTGAAATTCTGCAGGTAGCCCAGAACAGCTCATCCAACACCACCACAACCAGAGAGCCAGATCTGCTACCGCGCTGCAGCAGACACAAAACCGGTACAAACCAGGTGGAAATGGTACACCCTGATCTGGTAATATCTCACCTTTCCCTTACCAGACAGATAGGATACAAGACACTGATCTCTGCACCTCAGGGGCTGTGTTAAGATTTCCAGTGAAATAATTTTGAGAGGTATTTGGGCAACCAGGATGTGCCACAAAATCTCACAGAATATGATCGTTTAAGAAGTCATTTTTGTCTGAGCAGAGCAGTGATGACAGATGATCCTGCTCTGATAAACCCGGCTGGAAGTTCTTCAGCAGAGACATCTGTGATGAATTCAGCTTGCATTTTAACTCCACAGTTCATTTTCATTTTAAATCAACAAGGCACCCACGTATCAAACTTCACAAGTATATTGCTGTGAGTCTTTTAATCTGCAGGTGACTACTGGCCCATCGCTCATATTGCCTTAACACTTCATACAGTTAAGGCAGGCAGCATATCCAAACATGCTATTAGCGTCATCAGCCGCTGCCAACCAGCAAAAGGAAACACAACCCTTCAGAGGATTTATAAATTACCCATTGAAGTTCCTCTGGTCTCCATGCTAACACAGCAGGTAATAGTACAGACTGGCTTCTCCCTGTCCACACAGCCTCCATCAGCTGGAGCACCCACTTGTGAGTGGGTAACAGGGCAGCTACCAGCAGGGAGTGAAATCACACAGTAACAACTGTGTATCACTTGCTGCTATTATCCTTAAGTAACACCATCACTTTAAACAGCATAAAATTTTTATAGTGTAGTGTTCATCAAGGAATGTGAAAGAGGTTGGTAAATACTGCTGATTTCTTACACCTGGGGCTGTAGATGACGAGATGCTATCTGGAGGGACCTGGACAAGCTTGAGAAGTGGGCCCATGTGAACCTCATAAGGTTGACCAAGGCCAAGTGCAGGGTCCTGCACCTGCCTCGCGGCAACCCCCAGTATCAACACAGGCTGGGGGATGAAGGGATTGAGAGCAGCCCTGCCAAGAAGGACTTGGGGGTCCTGGTGGATGAAAAGCTGGACATGAGCCAGCAATGTGCGTTCACAGCCCAGAACCGTATCCTGGGCTGCATCCAAAGCAGCGTGGCCAGCAGGTCGAGGGAGGTGATTCTGCCCCTCTACTCTGCTCTGGTGAGACCCCCCCTGCAGTGCTGCCTCCAGCTCTGGAGCCCTCAGCACAAGAAAGACACGGACCTGTTGGAGCGGGTCCAGAGGAGGGCCATGAAAATGATCGGGGGAATGGAACACCTCTCCTATGAAGAAACGCTGAGAGAGTTGGGGTTGTTCAGCCTGGAGAAGAGAAGGCTTCGGGGAGACCTTATTGAGGCCTTTCAGTACTTAAAGGGTGCTTATAAGAAAGAGGGGGACAAACTTTCTAATAGGGCCTGTTGCAATAGGACAAGGGATTTAAACTAAAAGAGGGTAGATTCAGACTAGATATAAGGAAGAATAGGTTGCCCAGCGAGGTGGTAGATGCCCCATCCCTGGAAACATTCAAGGTCAGGTTGGACGGGGCTCTGAGCAACCTGATCTAGTTGAAGATGTCCCTGCTCATTGCAAATGGATTGGACTAGATGACCTTCAAAGGTCCCTTCCAACCCAAACCATTCTGTGACTCTATGATCTTCCATGCAGGATGTTCACCAGAAGTTCATGCCAAGCAAGATTTCGGTGGCCAGCAACGAGCTTAAGAAAAGCTTGCGGATAATACAACCTAACCTCATAGTAATAACCCATAATCGCAGGTACCCTCAAAGTACACAGGCCCACACTGCTGCTAGGGCTCAGCATGACATGCTCTGAAAGCAGCTGAGCTGAAACTAATAACCCATCCTCCCCTGCAGTCTGATCTTCCCCCTTTGGCTCCAAGATCCAGCGCACACAGAAAAGAGGCCACAAGATGCCACAGCAGCACACAAACACCGCCTAAGCCTGATCCAAATGCCGCTCTGCTCTGGGTACCACTAGCTAAATCCCACAGAAGCAACTGGAGAGATGGATCAGAAGCTACGTCCATCCATCCAGGAGTCCAGCACAAACTGAGAGCTGCCAAGAATAAAACAAGCGCTGTGATTGTATATCCTCACTGAGGGGATGAACGAATGCACAAATGAAGTGCTGTGGGGAACTGTAAAGGCAGTAAGGTTATTCCTGCCACTGCATGTTTTCAAAGCAAGTGGAGGTTTCCAGCTTAAATGAGCTGTGCTCACACTTTATTCCATTTCTACTTGCTGTCTATCTTGTTTTTCTTTTGCTTACACATGCTTACAGTCCCTTCACAAGAGACTGGAGAAAAAAGTAACTGCGGTCTAAGCTACTTATTTCATACACTGTGAAAGAGTAGGACGTTGAAAGGAAGCCGAATTTTTGGGCACACTGTCAGAACCCTGAATCACCTCTCCCAGAACTGGTAGAAATAGCAGGAACTAAAATGTTTTGAGAGAAGGATTCCAATGCAGAACTTGAGTGCTTTCACTGTTTAGGTACCACTTCTACCTCTAATACTGAAATTTTTCAAGTCACAGTACCTTCTGGGCTCTATCCACAGGCAAAATCTGACTCAGCATTGGTGCTTATTGCATCTCCATATACTTCTAGCTTATTTCATAAGATCACTAACAATCTTGCTTGTTTATATGGTCTTCAGGGATAAAAATTCTGGCTTTGGACTTGTTTTGTAAAGTGCGACATATATTTATGGCGCCATACAAATAATACATCATCCAGGGACTGCAACAGCGCAGTCATTCAGGCTTTCTGTGAAACATCTAAGAGTAATATCATGGAATCAAGTATATAAAAATAACTGTTATCTAACCCTGATCTGCAGAGCCTAAGTATAATTCCACGTAGGACTTTGCAGCATGTGGTGGCACTAAAAACCTCTGAGCCGGTTTGCACAGGCTTCAGTCATTTGTGCCAGAAGCGAAGAGAATCAGGTTTCCGATGCTCTGTTCTGCTTAGAAGCACCCATGCTTTCTCCTCCCCGTCTGGGGCAGCAGTACCGTACCTGTACTAACATGGCTCTCTGTGGTGCGGGGGTGCAAGGGCTGGAACTGCTGCCAGATCCCATCCTGGTGTGTGGCGTGGCTTCGTGCCCCAGCACCGCTGGCCACTGGAGGGAAGGCTGGATGCTGTCACTTTTCTTTTTTCGGTCCTCAGCCTGAGAAGGAGAAAAGCAGCAGCATGTTGGACACTGAGCCTCAGGCTTTGCAGCCTGGATGCTCTCCAACAGCAGCACAGTGCGCATCAACTCTGATGGACCTCCCCGTCGGGGAGAGGTCAGCCCTGGCACAATATGAACCATTATTGCCTCTCCATTTGCAACCCTTCCTTTTCCATCAAGTTTCCAAACTGCAGCTAGGAAAAGGGCCTGAGTTGCCATCTGCTGTATTCTAGGCCATCCCATTTGCTGCAGGCTGGGATTTTAGCTGGGAGGAATCATCTGTCTGTATTTACTTATCTTTGACAACATGCAGCCTGTTTTGCTGTGCATTTATTACACCCTTCTACAACATTGACATTACTGCGTGTTGCTTTCTACTTTAAAACACTTTTAACACTCTATCTTTTGGTATGTTACTTGCACTATGGAAAAGACTGAGGAACGTGATCTAGAAGGAATAAAGGTCCCTTTATTTCCTGAGGATATTGCTCATTACAAAAATCTTTATCCTATGGTTTTCACCCCACTACTCTTTCCAGTTTCATTCAACATGACTAATTCCCATTCTCTAGTGCAAATCTTGAGCATATCCTCCGATTCAGCAGCCTAGAAACAGCTCTACACAGTAAACCAGAAATTAATGCTATAAAAACACACAGCTATCTGTGTCTGGGTGGGCATTCTTAATGGTATCTCTCACTATATCTGGATGTTTGTGCCTACACCAGGAAGGTAAGCATATTCTTAACACAGCCCAGCAAACTGCTGAGGAGATGGAAAATGATTCCACCTAGTCTCACAGATCTCGATTGGGGGGAAAAAAAGAACACCAAGAAAACCCAAAAGAAACCCTTATTAGAACAAGCAACCACAGCCAAATACCATGAAATTCTAGCCCCCGTGAACTCAATCGTTACACTACTCTTGAGGCCAGAGTTTCATTACTTGCAACTCCTAATAATGAAAGGTAAATTTTACCATAAGCAAGAAAATGTAAAAGCTAGATACAATAATTTACCTGCCACCTCTGTGCCCAAAGGGTGCTTGCATGCAATATATTATGACTCAGATGCAAACTCATGCAGCTGACACTTTGGGCTCCCAGAACTGATGCCAGCCCCTATCCAGGCACTGAACTACTGCAGCGTCAAGTCTAGGAGTCCTTGTCTCTCAGCTCCTTAGCTCCGGTGCCGGTGGGACCACGTACAGCATAGAGTGAGCTCACATCTGCGCAGACCAGGGGAAACCCACCCTGACCTGCCTGCGACAGGATGAGTGCAATGGCAAAGACAAGGAACTCCCAAAAGAAAGGCTTCTGTGGCCCCAAACGTTAAACTTGGGGCTTTGGAGGGCTTTAAGGTTTTTTGTTTCTTTGTTTGTTTTTAATGCCTCAATGCAACAGTAATTCTGCAGTTTTTGTATATCAATAATTGGTCCTGCAAATGTCACTGAGCCCTAAAAAGTATGCAAACAAACTCGCTCTTGAGTAGGCTACCTCTCTCCCTGTGTAGCTGTCTCCCAAGAGAAACTAGCATCTCTTTCACTAATAAACTGGGAAAGATCAACATCAACAAGAACAAATTCACTGAGTTATCACTGTTAAAAACAGTCAAAACTTTAAAGCACTTTTAAATTGTTGTGAACAATTATGACTGCTGACATAATTACAAAGTCTCAAACTTCAACCAAAAAATGCAACCCTGCACCACCAATTATGATTTTAGTGGAAGGAACTGCCACTTCCAAGAAGTTCTGAGATTAAATAAGTAATACTGTAAAATAATTTGTCCTTAAAACTAGAGTATATTATGGTAGCCATAACGACAAAAGCCTCGTGCTGTGAACCTAAAAGGCAGGCAGCACTTTGTCTGCAACTAGTGATATTTTATTTCCCCACTAAATTAAAAGTTAACAGTGACTGTACACTAAATTCTATAATACATTTCATTCTGCTACAAAGGGGTCATTTACAAAACACATGCCAAAACCAGAGATGAGTATTTAAGCTGACATTTTGCAGTTCTTTTGACTTCTAACTACAATGAAGTAGAAAAGAAAGTTAAATTAACTCAACTGAGTTGCATTTTCTCCCCACCCACCGAAAGCCTAGCAAAGGCAAAGCATTTCTATTGACTTTAATGTTGTGTATTTAGCAAAAGCAGCTTACTTCTCTGTCCACACCCAATTTACTCCCCAGCTGGAATAAGACCCAGCCCTCCACCATCAAACAAATACTGATTTCAAGAGGAGCTCATTCCAATTTCATTAATGATTTGTTTGATCAGTCAAGGCAATAAAGCCTTTGGAGCTAGGGCATTTAGTTTTTTGACAGTTAAGTTGTACTTCAAACAGAATTGTCCTTTTGTTTTCACAAACTGCTACTCTATCAAGGAGTTTAATATCTTTTGTTTTCCTGATTTCATATTGCTGCTTAGCTGTTTGCTGACTCTACTCAGTTATTAAAATTCATCATTTCAACAATCCTAGCAGTTTCATTTAACTGTTTATCAACATCAAAAATTTCAGCTAAGGGAACCAGTTGCAGCATGGGTGCACACATGCGCACACACAAAGAGGGGACAAACAGGGCACTTGCTTAAAGACTGCAGCAAGATGTTAAGAAGCAGCGCTCTGCATCCCTTCTACATACATGTGCATGAGCTCTCCTCATGCCTTTGCTTGGGTATTTTGGGAAGATGCTTTGCCATGAATGCAGAGACCATCACATCCACTGTTCTACTTAGACACAGCCACCCGAGGAGGCACCTGTGAGCTGCTGAGATTTTTGACATCGACCCAGACTTTAGTAACACAACAAATCACACCGGCTGTAGAACTGGGCTCACAAGTTGGGATTATAGCAAAAAGAAAAACAAGTGTGCTAGGAATGATGAGATAGCATACGTGAAATGGACCCGTAGCTTTTCACAATATGATAACAGTAAGCAGAACAAGTTGGTGGGCAGAAATACTTTCAGAGCTAGCAAAAGAGTGAAATGGCTTACAACTCTTAATCAAGGACTATATGTGGCTACCCCTGATCCATCAAACCTCATCTACCTAAAATCCTGGGAGACAAAGAACAAGAAAAGGCATCACAGCCTGACATTGGGGCAGGCTTGAGATCTCTGCTTGGGAGGCATGATGCCATTCTGTGTCTGGGTCAATTTTGTGAACCCTAAAATCGGGCAAAGACATCTGTTCAACCTCAAACATTAATTCATTCCTCTTTGGAAGACAAGGGAATGACACCTGGTTGACCAGAAGGACCTTTTTTCCCCATTCACCAGTCAAACCCTTCTCTGAACTCGAGTAGAAGCGATACACCAACATTTCCTTTCCCTTATCCTCTACATTAATGGAAACCAAAGGCTTTACTGTAGCGTAAGTGCGTAGTAAGACACAGGTCAAGCTCCAGATTTAGGTTTGAAGATCAGTCTGTTCTCTGCTTCAGCGTTACCACAGCATCATAAACTGCAAAGCACCGAAACGCTACATTGGCCGAGACGGTACCTCTTTGCTTGTGCTGCTTGATGGAGGATGCACTGCTGAACTGGAACTCTTGGAAGGCTCCTTCTTCTTCTGCTTGTGATCATGCTGGAGAGACAGCAGCTGTGTCTGATCTTTGGGGAGAGTTCGATGCACCTTCCTGTTGTGCTGCACATCTTCCACCTTCTGAAAGCAAAGAGTGATGAACCTCAGAGAGAAGAATGCCTTGGCGGACAACCAAGTTGACCACTGGAAATACTGGCTTTTCAAAGAACAAAGTGAGCACGATCCCAGCAGGGCTGACAGAACAGTCACAACCCCGAGCAATAGGAAGCATAAAGTGACCCCAAACACCCTGTGTTTGGCTTTTGAGACAGCACGTCAGAAACCGGTATTTTTTCTTTTTACTTTTCCTAAAACCAGAGGGCTTTAATCAAACACTCCATGCTTCTGTTTGATTACAAATCAGTTCGCTGCTGAAACATTAGAAAAACATTATGGCCAAGGTGCCAGACATGACAATGAGACTTCAGCATTAAAATTAACCTCTGCTCCATTTTTATTTGTGAAAAAGAAATGGTTCTGGTTACAACCTGAACAGAAACTGGAGACTGGAGATTTAAGCTTAGGTTGAGCTGATGCTGGAAGCTTTCAGGGTAAAGATATTTTAAATCAGATTGAAGTGACTGAAGACCACTTCAGCACGGAGAAATGGCAGGGACAGAAGTGGGAGGCAGTGCCATTGCTGTAGATAAGGAGGATGACTCAGTAACACGTAAGTTAACTTACGTTAATGTTAATCTGAGAACAAGAGGCAGTAAATGCATTAAAAAAGTCCCTCTCTGGTCTGTGACTCAGAGGATGGGAACACCCGCAGGGAACTGAGAAAGACATCAGCTACAGGAACAGGGAGCTGTGAATTGCTGTCAGTAAACACTCTGTTCATACCTGCTTCTTTTCTGATTTCCTCTGTCCATCTACTATGAACCGTTCATCTTCCACAGCCCTTTTGTCTTCTTTACACCTCTCCTCTTTCCTCTGAAGGGCCTTAGCCTCTGGCCACCTCTGCTCACACTCCTGCTGCCTTCGTAGCTCCTGCTCTCGCCTCTGATGCTGGAAGAGAGCCAGGGAATAACATTGCTTATTTTACTTTACTTTTGTACCCACCAATTACTTATGCCAGTGTTCGTTAATCACAAGGCCCATCTCCTGCTACGCAGACACTAACGGGATACCCGATACACTGCGCAGCAGAAGCCGACAGCCACAAGCTGCCACCACAATGACTGCCAAACTTGAAGTGAAACCTTTGCCCTTTTGGCAGCCCAGGGCAGATTTGCCATTCATTTAAGCAGGCATGCGAGATCTCTGTGATGGCTGGCAGCTAATCTAATGACTAATATCTTCCCGTCATTTTGAGAAGGAAGGGTTTTTCCAGAGTCCCCCCGTTTTGCTGGAGCAGCACCACTATGCTTCACAAATGCCAGCTCCGGAGTGTTTGCACAATGCTTGAATTTCATCAGATACTCATGAGAAGAGACACGTTGGTGATTTAGCAATGCCTCCGACACCATAGCGTGTCAGACAGCTGAAAAGGCAGCAGCTATCTTGTAACATCTTAAACAGAAGCAGGGCCAGGACTCTGCATCAGACAGACAGACTCCAAATTGGGCAACGCACATGAGAAAGAAATCGGGATCTCTCATCCCATCTGCCCGGGCTTCCACCACCAAACTCAAGCAAAATGCCCTTTCTCTTCCGCTCCCAAAGGGCAGGTTGTCAGCAGGAAAAGGACAGAGCCTGTTTAAAATCATTTACAATCATTGTGTTCAAAAGTTCTCCCAAGGCTAAAGACTACAGTCCAGGTTATGCCGACAATTTAACACAGCCTTCTTGCCTTTCAAAGCCTACTCTCTACAGGCACATCTTTTATTTGTGATGAGACATGGAACAACAACAGAAGCCAGTCCCTACATCCTCCAGCCTCCTCCTCTGCTCCTTCTGCTGCTCGATCCTTTTCTGCCGCTCTGTCAGCAGCTGCTTCTTGTATTTCTCCTGGTCCTTCAGCTGCTGCTGCTGGCGATGAGGGTCCGAACGGTTTTTGTTCTCCTGCTGCAGCCTCAGAAATTCACGGCGCAGAGTTGACTCTCCCGGGAGATTAACTATGGAGCTGAAACAAAGGGGAGGTTTCTACATGACTAAACATAACATTAAAGAGAGAATACAAGGTGCGTTGGGAATTGCTTGTTGTCCTGTGTTAGCAAATTAAGATGTTCCAATAAATCTCCAGCATGTTGACTATGCATCCGCACTTTCTGTGCTACAAAACAGCCTGAAGCCGATTATCGGGTCCTTCATTTGAGAGTTTCCTCCCTACTGCAGGGGAACTAAGCAGCAGCTTATTACAGACATCTTACACTCAGCAGTTACATTTGATAGCTACAAAACAGTTAAAATAGTAAATACCAGAGGGGATACAGGAGAGATAAGGGATTCAGAGCAAGTTAAGAAAGCCATTCTGGCTGAGGAGGGCTGCCTTCAATAAGAACAGCTCGGGCAGTCAAATTTTCTATTCCAGTAACAAAATTAACCTTGGTTCTCCTTCATCTTCATTCAGATCATCATCTTCCTCCTCACTTCCACTGTAATCATAGTCCGTTTCTTCTAAAAAAGAGAACAATAAACAAACCCCAGTGGAGGATGCTGTTATTTAAGATACGATCTTGAACTTTGTTTCTGAGCACTCAGCCTGAACTACATGTAGCTCAGCAGGAATTCAAAAGCCACAGGTTGCACTGGGAGGCCGAGGGGAGGTAAGGTATCCACATACATAATTCAAAATCTAGTTCAGATAATGTTTCAGGACAGCCCCTTTACACACTCCCACCTTTTCCCTTGACTGACTGTATTGGTTTTGCAAAACTAACCTATTTCCATGATCTGAAATAAATTAGGCCAAACCCACAGAGAAATCCAACCCCCGTAACACCACCAGCAGAGGGGTTCTTCAGAAAGAAATTGAGATAGGACATAAAAGACTTGTTCTGCCCTTCTCTGCTGTTGTATACCTGTTGTATGGCTAAGCTGAGGCCTTCAGTAAATCCAGGTTTCCTTTTGTATTAAAATGAATAATTAAAAAAAGAAACAGGGATAATAAATAAATGCTAGTTTTAGCACAGCAGTTCGAAGAAGCTGACCCACACTTTTGAAGTTCTCTTTAAGACTAACATGAAGGCACCTTTTAAGGGAGAATTTCAGGTCCTACTCTGCACTGCTGGCGATATGGCATGCTAAAGTGGGACTTAATCTTTTCTGAAGTCACTATTTTGAAGTGTATAGTCTGGCAATTTCACACTGTTCTCCCTTTCAGGGGAGCTTTGATTAAAAATAGCACTTTTCAGGTCAAAATATAACCATCTATCAAGAAGCGATTGTTATCATTGCATTTCCCCCCGCCCCAAGGGCATTTGTGAGAAACTCTAACTCGCTATCTTTCCATTCGAATGTGTCTTGAGATTCATAGCTGAAAGAGGTGGCAGAATTTTCAACTACTATTGGAGTCAGTAAATCTACATTGCAACAGCAATTTCATTTTAGGCACAAATATTCCTGTTGTCAAATCAATACTTGGAGTTTATAAGTCACTTTCTGACTGTATAGTGCTTTCCGAGTTTGCCTTCATAGTCACTGATTTTCACAGTGCACCTGCCAGTATAAAATACACAGAAGAAGAAGACGGGAGAGGGGGCAGGGAGAAAAACAGGCTACGGCTCTCCCCCCACTTTGCACAGCCCTCAGTCTGCTGCGCACGGGCATTTACACAAGAATCATCCCTGCTCCAGCATTGCTTCTTCCAGGTTTCGCTCTAAAGAGTAAGGCTAGCATTTGGAACAAACTCGGATTTTCTTCAGCCACCCTGTGAAGTAGATGATTCATTATACCCATTTGTGTTTTGCTGGAGCCTGGAGGCCTTCTCGAGGTCTCTTTTGTGCACTCCACTGCAAAATGCTTAAAGAGCACTTCTGCCTCCAAAGAACTCATAAGCTAAAATGATACGGAGATGCAATAGGTAAATTAAATGGATCAGGGACAGACAGATGAACTAAGAGACTAGGAAACGCTCGTTGAGTACTACTTAGATACTCAAGAAAGCAGGGACCTAGACTTTACTTGGACTCCTCACTCACGTTAGCATTAGGGTTCCTCTCAGTGAATCAGGGTCAGTCAGGTTCCAAAGATTTTTGCACTTAAACACCATTAAGGACCTGGGCTTTGGCAAAGAGAGCTTCAAAATGGCCCCACCGCTACCAAGGACAACACTTTCTCACAGTTTTCCTGGTTCTAGTATTTCAGTTGCATCTGCCTTGTACTCTGCTGCCAAGCTTGGAAGAGGACCTACTCTTTGCGGTGTCTTTTATTTTGTTTTTGCCACAATACCTTTTTCTCCTTTTTTCTTCCTGGTCCTGTCCAGGTGGTCTTTCAGCATGATGCGCACTTGCCGTTCATTCTGCATGTCTCGGATGAAGGAATGCTTAAGCAAGGTTTCGGTGGATGGACGATGCAAATAATTTTTTACAAGGCAGCTTTCAACAAAGTTTAGGAATTTCTTTGACCTGAAAAAGATAGAAAAGTGGAGGAAAACAATAATCCTTCTCAACTTGTGCGCCAAGCACTACCCCTGGTGATGGAAAGCACTAACTTTGCAAGGTTTCCTTTTGCCCTGGAAGTGCGTGAGACAATTTGCCTTTTGCCACCAGTGTGTCTCCTGAGACCAGCACAGCGCTGAGGGCGAATGATGGGGAACTCCACCTCAACCACCCTCTCAGTGGAGTTACCCTGAATTTACATCCAGATCAACAAAACCACAATCTGGCCAAGGCAACTCTTTCAAAAATGCCCTTACCCTTTTGATATGGTGAAGATTTTCTTCATACACTTCATTTAAAAGACCAACTAATTCTCTGTAGGCCACCGTGACTGCCATTAGCCCCACAACGTCCATGTAGTCTTCTGACAAAGCATGGCCCCAAGCAGCCCACCTAAGCCTCGCCTACGCTGCAGTTTCAGCCACCCATGCCAAACTTTAGCAACTGCAATGACTGCCGCAGTTTAGGCAGAGTTCAAAAGAAAGGTGTTGCTTCCCAAAGGTAAACTACATCTGCACCCGTGGCTTAACCCAGCACTAGGAACAGCCTAGGAAAGACCTCATAGATCACTGTAGGATTTAACAAGATCATTGTCTCCAGACAAGACAGCTCAAAATCCTCCTAAGCCCCATGCAGCAAAAATACAGTTTTTACACATCTCTTTACCATTTTCTGGATTTCAACTTTGGGGGCGGGTTCCGTGGGATGAGGAAGAGCGCTCTCATGGGGTGCATGTCACACAGGGCTGCAAAGGAAACCACAAGCTATTGAAGGGTGCATGTCCCCCCCCGTGTCCCTCCCACAGCCTGACCACGCTGACCCAGCCAGGCCAGGAGCCTGGTTCTCCCGAGAGGAGCAGTCCTCCACAAACACTCCCACTTCCAACAGCACAGCATCCGCCGCAGAACCACACCATTAGTCAACGAAATTCACACTACGGCCAAGAAATAAAGTCTCTGAGCACAGAGAAATCTTTCACGGCCATATGCTGTTATTGCCAGTTAAAAGAGACTTGAAAGAAAGGCTGCATGGCAGGAACAAGTACAACTTTCTTAGTATTTTTTATATATAAGGCTTCAGAAGGACATAAAAAAAGCTCACCTTTCTAATACACCAAAGGGTGTTTTCACATAAATAGAAGCTAAAGTTGGGATTGAAATACTTATCTAGTTTATTATGTCTGGCTTATGGTTCAGATAAATGATAAGCTAAATTTTAACCAAATTCCTGGCTACATCATTCATGGCATAAGAGAAAATGCAGGATGAAGAAAACCTGATGCGAAGCGGAGAGCTCATAAACCGCGTCACTGGCGCAGACTGTAATGACTAAGCACACATTTCATCTATTCTGTGTTTCGGGAGTGTGAGCACCATTATTAGACAATCTGCAACAGAATCTACTCAGGCATTCAGAGGCTGGTTTCTCTCCAGCCCAATGTACTTCTCTTTAGTGTTACTGTTGTGGAAATTTGAAGCTACAAAGAACTCTGCAGAAAGTAAATACTGTCACATCTCATCTATCCCAGGCATTTTTTATGGAATTATGAGTGTGCTCCATCTGTCACGGAGAAATATCAAGGGTCAGAGGTCTTCCTTCACAAAACAGAGCTACTGAATGACAACTGATAGGAACTATATAGAGGCTGATTTCTTATGATATACAGGTGTTCAGCAGTGATTCTCTTAACAGGAATGGACTTACTGCATTACAGAACTAGTAAAAGTGAGAAGACTGTGGTCTGATAAGGCCTTTACTGCCTTCTATTAATTTCTCTGCCTGCATCCACCTGTGTCATTTCTCACATCTGGGTTCTGGCTTTTTCCTTTGTATTTTCAATAGCATGTGATGTATCACATGGGGATGGGGGATGGGGGCAGAAGAAGTCTGGTTTCTAGCTGTGAGTCCCAATCACTGTTGCACTACAGTAAACAAAACACAATGCAACAGAATATAATCCATAGCATTTCCCTGCCAAAACTAGTGAAAACATCAAACACAAGTGGCATGAGGAACTAGCATGCAAAGCTACAAAGTCTCTCTCAAGGAAAACTCCCCGCGGACCCATGTCTCAGGACTAAGCTTCAGCTAGGCTGAAGCACAGTGCCTGAAAGTGCTCCCGAACTCCAGCTGGCTCCTGAGCGTTGCTAAAAACCAAGTCTGACGGGAGAACGGCCAAGTGTGTTTTTTAAAAACACAGCCTACGTGCTCTCAAGCTTAGGCCAGAGTATAATTTATTTCACCTCCTGTGCTCTCAGAGTGACCGGATACCCCATCACATCACATCTGCTTTGCGGGCGCTAGGACAAAGCAACCGGTCCTCCACGGAAACAAAAATGCACGAGGTCTTTGCATCCACGCTGCAGCCCCCGATCCCTGCCCGATGCTGCGAGAGGCTAAGCCGAGGAGCGAGGGGGGCAGCTGGCAGGCGAGGGCAGGCTGTAAAACTATGGTTGAGAATGTGGTCGTGGACCGAAGCCATTATGTGAGCAAATACAGTATTCATCCCAAAACCTGTGAGAATCAAGTCAGTCCCAGAGTAAAAACATAACCTTTAGGCCTAGCTTCTCCCACTGCCATATTTTCTTTTTAGTGACCTAAACCCAAAGCCACTCTTGTCAATTTTTCCTGCTAACGTGTCAATCACTTCTGCTTAGCTGTACCCACAGGCAGTGATCAACAAAGTGATGCTAACAAAAGCTCTAAGAAAAACTGTTTTGTTTCCCTAGGAAATGAAGGCAAGGTATCAAAATATAGACTTAAAGGGTCTAAAAGGAAGAGGAAAGCAAAAGATCCCAAATGAGAAAAAGTCATAGATTATTTTTAAACATACAGCCAGAACCAGCATTTTGTACATCTGTGCATTAGCCAAGCATGAGTTATTTTAACACAGAACATGTTCACACAGCGCAGACACCCCCACCTTTATACCAAATCACTTACGAGGAGCTCCTTCGGCCATTTCAATAGCAGTGATTCCCAGAGACCATAGGTCACTCTGCAGGAAAAGAAACATTGCACATTGCAACTTGCAGCATTCAAGCTTTTTTTTTTTTGTTTTCTTTTGGGTTTTTGGTTTTGGGGTTTTTTTGTTTGTTTTTACAGTTTCACCAGATTTCTCCTGGATCAGGTCGTTTTAGTTGGAGTGACATACATTCTGCTCCCTCCCATTCCCTACTGAGCTTTTAGGAAATGTGCTAATAGCCAGAAGCTTCCCATTTCCCATGCAGCTCTGAACAGCTGATTCATCATTTAAGCAGCCAGCCCCAAAACGCAGACCTTCTGCTTTCAAAAAACAAGAGCCAGAATATAGCAGGCACCAGTTAAATATATGTCTTAAATGTTTTAACCTGTTTTCATAAGGCAGTGAGAGACAGCAGTGTCTCACCCCCCTGCTCCTGGCCAAAAACATTCTTGGTCTTAATGCTTATTTCAGAGCAGTTATTGCTGAGTTTCTACACTGATGGAACAGAAATTATAGTCAGGCCTTGGGGTCTGACTTCTTCTGTCTCCAGAGTCTCCAGTCATATGTTTTTGGGCACATGAAAGGAGAGCACATCATGCAGTCAGATTTACGCCGCAGTATATGTTCAGCTCAGTTAACTTTGAATGGAGTTTCCTTTATCAGCTTATCTGGATGCAAAGAGCCAGGTTTTGATCATGGAAGGTAAATTGGAAACACTACCAGTGACTGCAAAAACTTCACAGGTTTCCACTTCATTAATCATGTGCATTATTTTACTATTTTTTGTGTCTAAGTGTAGCCAAATGACAGGCACGTGACCAAACCAACTTGCAGGGCTTCTCTAAAACTATCTGTTAAAAAGGGAGCGACAGAAGACAAACCTTCAAAGATTAGAAGCAATATACCATTAAGGAATAGCAGCTCATACCCAGCCTGGCACTCTAACTAAATTTGACTTTATCAACAGACCCTTTTCAGTCTAGCTGCTCTGAACTGCTTTACACAAGCTGAAAACCAGTTTGCATCATAGTTTGTGGAGGGATTTGACAACAAAACTGGTGGGAATTTAATAGATTCACAATCCTGACTTGTTTTTAAGTAAATGATTGAAAATTAGAAGTGTCTTCTAGGGGTAGTACCCCAGGTTTTGGGGACAATGGGAGAAACAACCAGAGTACCAAGAATTTTGGTTTGGAGCTTCAAAGCATGAGAGGCAGACGGGTGGAAAGGAGGATGACAGCAGTGTTTGTAAAGGTCAGTGTGTGTATATACATATTTACGCCTATATATTTTTACTCGTTTGTTATAATCCTTTTTTTTTTTTTAATCAGAGCTGGAACAGTTACAGAGTGGCTTCCTGCTCCTTTCCTCACCATATCAGCTATAAATCTCTGTAGAAAAGACCGGCCCCATGCCACCTTCTGAGTCACAGCACTGTCTGCACAAGTGCTTCCAAAACCCTCCACCGATCAGTTTTAAACTACCATCTGCAGAATCTATTCGGAAGCAAACATAAATGCATGCAGATGAACTGTGACTATTACCGAAGGCAAAGAAACCTCAGGAATTAGGGGTGCATGTTCCTAATGCTTATATCTTCTGAAAAGTACACATTCTGAAAAGGCAATCGACCGGGGACAGGGAACGAAGACAAAAGATTAATTTCTTGAGGTTTCAGTAGAAGATTTACATGGTATGAAAAATAAAATAAAATCCAAGAACATTCTTTGGTCATGACTGACAATCACACAACGTGACCTCACTCTGCCAGTGCAGCACAGAAAGTCACAAAAAGGGAGAATCACAGCCTCTGAATCACTAGAAAATAGAAGCAATAAGAAGTTCTTCTAATAAATATTTCTGAAGCCACAATTAGAATGAGAGGTGCAAAGTGGCAACCAAGAGAGCACCTGAACCAAGAGAGTGACCGAAGGTCACTCAGAAGGTGGCTGCTCAGAAAGCCATCCCTGGAAAACCACCCTGCATGATAAGTGTAGACAGACAAATGACAACACTGCTGGAAAGAGGCCAGAGGACAAAGAATAAGCTTTGCGAGTCTCTTTGGAACAGTATCAGCATATTATAAGAGTTAAGAGGAGAACAAGAAAAAGTGCTTGACAGCTGTTCTTGGGCTCGCCAGTACAAGGAAGTCATGGACATACTGGAGTGGGTACAGCGAAGGGCCACAAAGATGTTTAAGGGATTGGAGCTGGGAGGCTCTGGGCTGAGAGAGATGGAACTGTTTAGCCTGGAGAAGAGAAGGCTCCGGGGGATCTCATACATGTGTACAAGTTCCTGATGGGAGGGGAGTAAAGAAGACCAAGCCAGACTTCTGAGTGGTGCCCAGAGACAGCACAAGAGGCAATGGGCACAAGCTGAAATACACGGAATTCTGTGCCTTCTCACCTCAGCCACCTGCGAATGACCAGAAATCATTCTGGGATGGGAAACTTCTTGCAGTCACATGCTCATAAGTGAGTGAAGTGATACTAATTATTGCCAATTAACACAGGTTTCACAGCTGAGTACAGAGTAAAACAGCTCTATCACAGAGGAGAGCAGTAGCTTGTCATATTAGTATTACACTATTTCAAGTATTCCTTCCAAATTTACCTCTTCCTTTCTTTTCTATCCTGACCTGCAACCTCCATATATTAGTTGGGTTTTTTGGCACAGAAGTTCATGAAAGTGTATTTCATGTATTAACAATTCACAAAAAAATATTCATAACCAAACTCCACTCTTAAAAAGAGCCACCACCCACATATTACAAATACTTCTATTTGTACAGTTATAATATTATGCAGTTTAAAAGGAAGGAAGTCTGAACTTTTCAAATGCAGCACTTGAGCAGGATTTCAGCAATAACCTGCACGTTTTGCTACCTTATGCAGAGTTGTAACACTTACTCTGTAATCATAGGTAGAGTCTGGGTTCTCCTCGCAAGCAATGACCTCAGGCGCCATCCAATACGGTGTGCCAATAAACGTGTTTCTTCTCCCAATAGTCCTATCCAGTTGAGCGCTTACACCAAAATCCACTGAAAAGCCAAGCAGAGGTAAAGAAATTAATAAAGCGTTGTATCCACGTGGCAGAGTGTTTGCTTGGTTACTTTCAAACTGTTCAGAATACCAAACCTTTGGGCTACAATGCATATCAAATCTGAGTTCCTCCAGTACATCTTGTCCAATAGTTGAAATTTAACTGCCTTTTTTTTTTCTTTTTGACAGAAGGATCAAATAAACAGCAGGCTAAATCTGCCAGGCAGGTTACAGCAGACAGGAATTGCTCTAGGAAGACATTACAGAATAAACTCGAATACTGTGTTCAGTTCTGGGTCCCTCACTACAAGAAGGACATGGAGGTGCTGGAGCGTGTCCAGAGGAGGGCAACGAAGCTGGTGAAGGGCCTGGAGCACAAGTCTGATGGGGAGCAGCTGAGGGAACTGGGGTTGTTTAGCCTGGAGAAGAGGAGGCTGAGGGGAGACCTCATCGCGCTCTACAACTACCTGAAAGGAGGTTGTAGCGAGGTGGGGGTCGGTCTCTTCTGCCAAGTAACAGCGATAGGACGAGAGGAAATGGCCTCAAGTTGCACCAAGGGAGGTTTAGACTGGACATTAGGAAAAATTTCTTTACTGAAAGAGTGGTCAGGCCTTGGAACAGGCTGCCCAGGGAAGTGGTGGAGTCACCATCCCTGGAGGTGTTTAAAAGACGTGTAGATGAGGCACTTAGGGACATGGTTTAGTGGGCATGGTGGTGTTGGATTGACGGTTGGACACGATGATCTTAGAGGTCTTTTCCAACCTTAATGATTCTATGATTCTATGATTTTTTACTAGTATCTGAAAAGAAAAATAGTATCTACGGGCAAGGCAAATTTGGATGAGTCTAATATGGCCATTTGTGAAAGCTGGAAATAAATATCATATCACTTCATTTCGAGGTGTTTGGAATAACTCCTTCCTTACATTCATACACTACCTTAGAACAAGCTGGAGAGTATACTAGTTTATTCTGGTCTTAGACTCATTATAACGAGAGAATCGTGTGCTGCTCTTTGTGCTGAAAAGGGTGTTACTTTCATCAGGATTGTACAGCAAAATGGTTTTATTCAGACGTGAAGATGGGCCCATACAACCAATAATTACGTGACTGTATTTTTCTTTGAACAAACCTCTAAGATACACTAATTGGATCCACAGGGCATAGCACTTGAGTGCTACTCACAGAGAAGACAAAGTAATAGGGAAAAGAAAGGACTGAAAGGAGACAGCCCGATGGTTACCATCAAGGAGCAGAGCTTCTCACTTATGTACCTCATTGCAGATCATCTGCAAACCTCAGTCATTTGTACCACTATAATTTAATGTGCCTGTTTAGCAAACCTTCTCCAACAATAAGTTGTACCTGACCTTTGGGATCATCTTGCACTCTGTGCTTCTGAGGGGAAGTGTGCACACTTACACTGAAGTGGAATGGAACTGGACTGAGGATCTCTTGGGTTTCTAGCTTCTTTACTTTAAGACAAACGAGCTAAATCTCTCTGGAAACAACTTTTTTTTTTTTTTAAATTGTTGTATTTAGTAGATCTGTTTCATTTTTACCCAGAGTTAGAAAGATTTAACTTTCTTGTCAACCATGTGAAGAATGGTGGGACTAGTAACTATGCAAGACCGTAAATACACACAAACCCCCTCATCTTGCCAGTTTTAAGAGGGAACAGTTAAAAACTAGTACATATCTTTGAGAGATACAAGCAAAACCCTGCCTTCATTTAATACAACAGCAAAACTCCCTTTGACTTCAGTGAAGCCAGGATTTCGCCATAAGGTTAAACCATAATGAGATTTAAAGTACTTATTTTTACTTTTGCTCCAGCCAAACATCCTATCCCACATCCACAGGCCATGATTATTTTTGTTCTCCAACTCTACAGTGAATACTTTCAATTAAAGAGATAGGGAGCATAAAGATCATCCCAAATAAGAGAAGTGCTCTCCTTGAGACTGCTCCTTTAAATCATTGCCACGTGTTCTCTGTGATGTCTCCCCAAAACATGAAAGACAGCCCCTGCTCAAGAGAGATATGTCCTTGAGTTTAGTCTTAGGAAGTCAGAAGTTGTCAACACTGACATGTCACAGCTAGAACAGGAAATAAGTAAACTCTCCGACATTTTTGAGAGATGACTACTAGTAAGAGCTACTCTTCAGTGGTAGCCCTTACGCATGAGTAATTTCACCTGTTGACAGATTTATGAAAATCTCTACGACCACTTCCCTTAGAGAAATAGATTCGCATAATTTATTCCCCCAACTTTTTTAATTTGGAACGCTTGGCATGCCAGGATCTGCTGTGAAGGCCTGATGGTGCTGTGACTTACTAGACAGGTTCTGTGTTTGACTGCCCAGAAGTAGCTGTATTCCCCACAGGCTGAGTGTGACATCCTTGCAGAACATGTCACATTTTCAGTTCTTTCTACATGACAGACACCTTATAAACACAAGCATTAGTGCTACTTGACATATTTGTTGCTCTTAGATTACTGAAGGTTCTTTCCGAGACAAGATGGAAATCTTAAATTTTTTACGAACAGGTTTCTAGTGCACATTTAAGGAAACTTACCCAGTTTTACTTCTGCATTTTCTGTGAGAAGAACATTCTGTCCTTTAATATCTCGATGGATGACATGGTGAGCATGAAGATGTGCCAAGCCCTAGAAGAAAACCAGACTTTCCTTATTCTTTCTTCCTATCATTATAAAGAGCGTGGCATTGTTGGCATTGTTGCCTTTACACTTTTACCCTTCTCAGACTTTATTCATAGGGAAAGTCCTTTAGACGTTATTAGCAACATGAAGACCCTGGTTTCTGGGAGGAGAGAGGACAGCAACCGCAAATTTGATTGTCCTCTTCACCCACAGGCCTGACAGTAGTGGAGCACCTCTGAAGTCAAGTGTGAAGAGAACAAGGTAGCAATATTTTAAACTTCTGTCTCAGAATCAAGGGATGCCTCCTTATACTACGTGTTAAAAGCAAGCAAAAGAGGGAAAGAGCAATGCAGAATGCTCTGTATGAGGACCAGAGACAGCAGCTCGCTGGCCACAGAGGCTTAAATTCTGCATTCAGCAAACCGTGTTCAATGGTAAATGGACCACAGAAAGTTCAAAATACCATGTCAGACCTCTTTTTGAATGCAGCAAATCTTGTTTTCATTCAGCTAATATTTGCAATATTCTGTCTCCTCCTTTGTTCCAAAATTGTCCGTGGTTAAAATAGCATAAATATAAAGGAACACACTGAAAGAATACATTCTAGTAAGCCAGGGGATGCTTCACACAAAATTCTTAGCCTCTGTAATATTAATGGCTTCAAACAGAGCTTCCACCCAGCTTCTAAATTTTCCAGAAGGAAACATTGTCAATCCATATGCGACTGGGTCATTCTGTTTTGAAACAAGCATGATTAAATCCAATCTCTTGTTTTATACCAGCATGCTGTTACAGTTTTCAGTTGCATGAGTGTAAACCACATGTTTTAACATCAGTTGCTTTAATAGATATTATAGCCACACATAGGAAGATCAACCTGACCAGACCATTAAGATTTTTTTTTTTTTTTGCAGACGAGCTCTCCCCACACTCTCCAGCTATAGCTATTACAATCTGCAGTCTAATGCCAAATCCTTTTAAGATGGCCAACGTTCTCTACTGAGCACGCTTCTCAACTCCTCTGCTCCAGAAGCAAAGATTTACCCCTATTCAAGCACTACTTTGGCATGCCATTTGAATTCCAGCTCCCAGAATACACATTTATCTTACCATTATTTAGAAAAGAAGTAAAACTCCATTACAAGGAGGACGGATCAGTAACTCTGTAATGGGTTTTGAATTTAGAATGACAGGTTCCAACATTTTTTTCTTCCCCCAGGCTAGTTCACTAGATTACACTTGGGAATTGCTTTATCCTCTGTACTTTCCAGGAACAAACAAACAAACAAAAAACCCAAAAAACAAAACAAACAAAAAAAAGCCCTAAGCCTGCATAGAATGAAATATAGCCCCAAGAATTGTCTTGGGGAATATTGCCCCAGCAGGGCCACCTTTGAGATTGTGGAACACTTTTTAGTCAACATTGCTCCTAATAGTGCAGAAAAGAGGCCCCTGAGTGCAGGTAAAGGAATTATGAACAGAAAGATCTTACACAGCGTGAACAGCTGAAGCAATGAGCAGTAAGATCTCCCGATGTGGAGGACAGACTTACTGAAAATGTATTTACTTTTCTAGATGCCCAGAATCTGGACTTTCAGAAGATGACTATTTGCCATAGGAATCAGGAATTTTCTGTTCTTCATACAGAAAATGGGATTAACTACAAAAAAATGGGATGTCAAGCAGCTATCGGTCTGGCTCTTTGGGCTCTTCTGAACTCAAGGACCACAGCCCATGAGCCCCACGATCAAAACCTTTAAACAATAATGCTCATTAGTGACCTATGTTAGCGACCAAAGGAAGGCCTTTTTGTCGCAAATGAGCAACAAAGCTCCGTTGGCAGGACTCACCCTGAGAACCTCTCTGCAGATGTATGCGATCCAATCTTCCTTGAAACAGTTCCCTTTTGTCTTCTTTACCAGGTCAGTGACAGAGCCCGCACCACAGTACTCCATCACCAACTGCAGGAAGACAAACGCAATACACCTTTACCGCAGCGCGGACAGGGTTGCCAGCAGACACCATGTGCAAACACCCACTCCACCACAATCAAGGTGTGGCAAACTACATGCGACCTTCCCGGATGCCAAGTGACATAAAATCACATTTCCTGAGTCACACACATTGCTGAATAAATAAAAAACCTCAATAGTGCTCCTCTCCTATTGCAGGTTACGGGTACATTTTTTTTTTTTTTTTAGAAACTACAAAATCAGAAAAACAAGAGCTAATAGTACTGAAAAACATGGAAATTTTTTCAAAATTTGAAATTTCTCATTTTGCTGCAGAGCTTCAAAAATCTTGCAGCCAAAAAAATCGGAGGATTCATTTTTCTTCTTTGCTTTATTGCCAATTCCTCTGTTCCCTTTTTTATTTTCCAACTGAAAAAAGGAGAGGAAAGCAACAAGAAAAGAGAGGAGGGGAAGAGGACAAGCTCTCCTTCACTTTCATTAAAAAAAAAAAAAAAGTACAGAAATGTTTAATTTGGGAAAAAAAAAAACCCTCGAACAGCAAATCAGAATGACAGCCCAAGTCACAACTTTATGCCCATCCTCAAAGGAAATCACAGGGGATGGAAGACGTGTAGGGGGGAACAATTTTTCTCTTTTATACGTTATTCTTCAGAACAATGACTTGAGAGTTTCTCTGAGACAGAGTCCAAGCCAAGCATACTGGAGCCCTAAAGAAAGGAGCTGTAAATCTGATGAACAGAAATGACACTAAATACTTACCCAGAGCTGATCGTCTTGGCCTGCAGGACTTTTCTTTACAAATGCACCATAATATGTAGCGATATTCCGGTGATGGGAGTACTTTTTTAGCATATTTATCTCCAGCTTGATTTCCTCCTCTTCATTCTGCAGCAAAAGAGAGCAGAAGGCTCCTTAGGGGACCAGAGATCACTGAGCTCCAGGGCTGCCCAGAGCTGCAGGACAACCCCTGTCTTCGGGGGCTTTCAACCCCCAGCTGGAACCAGCCCTGAGCAACCTGGTTTGATCCCATAGCTGACCCTGCTTTGAGCAGGAGGTCGGACCAGAGACCTCCTGAGGCTCCCTCCCCCCTGAGTCATCCTGTGATTATGAGACTGCAACTGAAGGACAGGCTCTTAAACCAACGACCATCGGCCTAAAACAAGGAATTGCTAGGGTTTGACCTAAAGAATCAAAAATGTCCCCATTTGGGTATAACGATCTCATTGACTCCTCAGGGGCCTTAGACAGGACCCACTACTTCCCCATTGGGGTTTCTGTATGCAGTAATTTAGTCTTGGAAAAATTAACCAGATCCAAACAAAAATAAAAATATTCCTAACACTCCATTACTTAAGTACTTGGAAAAGCACTTAGTGCACACATCAGCCAATTTGTCTTCCCAGTCCCGTGGAGGGTCTTGCCGGGAGGAAATCAAAGCCAAGAAGGAGGCAACAAATCAAACTCCAGAGCCAGCGCAGGGTTAGGATCTGCTCCCTCCCAGCTGTGAGGCTACCCCACCTGCACCATGGAGTTTTTTCCCCCCTCCTAACATCAAGCCATCAGTTAAGTCTCTGGCGTGCTGGGGGCTAGCACACCCCTAGACATCTCCTTCCAGCACTAGCCAGCTCTGTTTTCCCACTGTCTTTGTTTCAGTCTCTTCAGGGCAGGCCTTCTCTTCTGCCCGGTACAGCACCGTGCACAATAAGACAACTAATGGAAACGCCAGTTTTAATATTACATTAGAAGGAAATGCCCTTTTTCAGAGAGAACTGCCTGATCTGAAGAGGTCCTCTCAGAGCTAGCCTGCTTGCTATGTTGCCACCAAGAGAATGGTGCACAATACCCAGTGAAACGCATGTGGATTTTGCTGTCTCATTTGCTTTACTAGGAAATGAGTGCTGCAAGGTACCCTTGTATCGGTTAAAAGGAGTATGACAACGCTGAAAATTAATTTACCTTGCTGCAAGACAAATTTTTCCCAATCAGCACTTACTAGCTGAAGGGAAAAAAAAGAGGCAGCAAGAACAGCTCAGCCCCACAGGACATTTTTCTGCACTTCTCCACTATTTTCCGGTAGCTTTGCCACCGAAGCATTCCTTTAACCATCACAACAGACTGCTTACAAAACCAGCTGCGTTGCCCTTTCTACCTGTAGCAAAACATTAAAGCCTGACAGGCTGAAGCCAAATTCCCTCAAGCAAATGCATATGATGCTTCTTATTAAACCTGACCGCACAAAAATCATTCCCAACAGAACAGAAGGGACCAGTAAGTTTTCCCCAGTAACATCAATCCACAGGAGACACGTTACCAGACCAAAGCCTAATCGTCTTAAGCTTTAGGAAATGGGAAATGTAAAGTAACTCCACTTGAGGCAAAATGAGCTACTTCAGGTTTCAGAACAGCCCCTTTGTTGAACACAGGCTCTCAAGCTGCACACATTCACTAGATATTTCATTTATCTTTTGTTTGCAATTAAGGAGAAAGGAGGACC
Organism: Calonectris borealis; assembly: GCF_964195595.1. Taxonomy (NCBI): domain Eukaryota; kingdom Metazoa; phylum Chordata; class Aves; order Procellariiformes; family Procellariidae; genus Calonectris; species Calonectris borealis. The sequence goes on from NC_134324.1 coordinate 16,431,463, forward strand.
CTTAACCCTCAGCCTGATACAGCCCTGGATGTTGTATGGCTTAATTAGCGAGGGTAAGGAGGAGCCCGGTGCAGCACCTGGGGTGTCCGAGAGAAATCAGAGCTGACTCCCAGACAGCATGCAGGAAATCCTCCGTGAGCAAGGTCCCATTTCTGTCTGCACATGGCCGGGGCACAACCAAAGGGAGCTGAGAGCTTGCGCTGATGCTTTCTGGGGGAGGAAACAGTGGGACTCCAAACAGTGCACGTGAAAGGCTGGAAGCAGGCAGGTGAGGAGAAGGAGGCAGAGAATAAGGAGATGGGAACCACCATCCCGGACCTGACCACAAAGGTCCTGTCACTGGTACGAGTTTCTGGTAACGGATCTTTAGGGAAGAAGGGCAGAAAGCGGGACAAACAGGGAGGATTCCTTTCCTCCCCTTGCTGTCCCTCCTGCATCCTCCCCACTCCTTCTGCGAGGGCAACCAAACATGTGAAGAGGCAACATTAATCTTTGGTAAGGGCCTTCCCCAAATTACTTAAGATCTCTTCAGATCTTAAGGGTTTGGGTTTTTTTTTTAACTCTGCCCATCTGCATGCCCTTTGCACTGGTGGAGCCCGACTGAAGAGCTTCCCTGCTATGCCCTCAGCACCAGCAGCTTTCACAAACTTCCCCCCGGGGAGCTGGCAGACCTCAACCACTTCCTCAGAGCTGGTGCCTCTTTTTCAGCTCTTCTTCCTTTGCCCAATTAATTTACTGGATGTTGGAACCGTGCTGGCACAGCTCTTATCTGAGCACTTTCTATTCCTCTGCAATCTTGCCTCCATGTTTTTAAAACAAAGATAAGCATGTGCCTGTTTGTGAACGCAGCTGGAACACCAGGTAAGCTCTTCCACACCCACTGGCAAGAGCAAAGCGTAGCTGCATGTGTGACGCTCCTCTCCCATTACCAGCAAGATGATCCAATTCCTGCTTTATCTCGTGTCCTTATCTATTTACCCAGAAGGCTGCAACCTGCTCCCTCCCTGCACCTGCCTCTTCTTCCCTTGCCCATCCTTGTCCGTAGAGGCAGTTACCAGTGCTCGCACACTGCTGTACGCTGCCCAGGTACAGGATGAGCGCCTTGGGAAGACACTGCTTAGACTGGACAGTGGGCTTCCCTGCTGAGCCCCACCACTGCCGAGCAGAAACCCTCTGAGCCAAACACTTGCATCCTCCACAGAAAGAGATGTGACTTCAAATATCAGCCAGTCTGTAAGGTAAAGGGCTATACAGGACAGCAGGCGGGCATTTCACAGACAAGAAGTACTCTGTCTTCCCAGTGCTTGAGTGAGTTTTGGAAAAATTACTCTATTTCACATGGAGAAGCCAAGGCAGAAGGGTAAATGTGAGCTGCCCAGAGGAAAAGGACCTGGGGGTGCTGGTTGACAGCCGGCTGAACATGAGCCGGCAGTGTGCCCAGGTGGCCAAGAAGGCCAACGGCATCCTGGCCTGTATCAGAAATAGCGTGGCCAGCAGGAGCCAGGGAGGTGATCGTGCCCCTGTACTCGGCACTGGTGAGGCCGCACCTCGAATCCTGTGTTCAGTTCTGGGCCCCTCACTACAAGAAGGACATGGAGGTGCTGGAGCGTGTCCAGAGGAGGGCAACGAAGCTGGTGAAGGGCCTGGAGCACAAGTCTTATGAGGAGCGGCTGAGGGAACTGGGGTTGTTTAGCCTGGAGAAGAGGAGGCTGAGGGGAGACCTCATCGCGCTCTACAACTACCTGAAAGGAGGTTGTAGCGAGGTGGGTGTTGGTCTCTTCTGCCAAGTAACCAGCGATAGGACAAGAGGAAATGGCCTCAAGTTGCACCAAGGGAGGTTTAGATTGGACATTAGGAGAAATTTCTTTACTGAAAGAGTGGTCAGGCCTTGGAACAGGCTGCCCAGGGAAGTGGTGGAGTCACCATCCCTGGAGGTATTTAAAAGACGGGTAGATGAGGCCCTTAGGGACATGGTGTAGTGGGCATGGGTTGACGGTTGGACACGATGATCTTAGAGGTCTTTTCCAACCTGTATGATTCTATGATTCTATGATTCAATTCTGCCCCACGGACCATGTCTGAGGCCCAGCCAGGAACTGAAGCTGGACTTGCTAAGTCTCAGTGCCACACACATCCTTCAAGCAGGGTGACTGGGGACAAAAGCACCCTCAACTTTTCAGTGCATGCACATGCTCAGGATTTCCACTTTCCACCACCCTTCTTGTCAGTGTTACCATCAGCCACATCTCCCAGGGGTCTAGAAACCTGCTCATAAATCATGCTGCTTAAGAAAAGGAAACAAGCTCGCAGATGTGCAGGTACAAAAAGCTGTTTGCTTTCACAAACCAATGTGTTTCTGGGCACAGATGGCTGCATGCACAAAGATGACAGGTTCATGATCAAAGGCTATTTTTGAAGATGTGGGCCTATCCGCGATGACATTAGGAATCAAAGAACTAGAAAGCACACGCCTCTGACCTCAAAAGGAAACAACATCATCAGCTGATAAATGCTCCACCAAGAGACCCCTTAGTACTGGGGCAGTTCTAATGACAAGTTTCTCATTTAAATGTTATTTTGCTCTCTGGAAAGACTGAAAACAAGGACAGACAGAGAATAACCTGCTGCAGAAGAGCTCTTTGATCACCTGCACCGAAAGCTGAAGAGAAAAGCAGCAAGAATCCAATCCTTTTGCAAGCACTCTGCTTGCTTGGCACGTCAGACAACAGGAAGCAGAGCCTGCGTGGAGAGGCACACGAGCGCACGTTGCCATCAGCTCCCCTTCAACCATTTCAAAGGGCTCCCCCTGCTCCCCCCGAAACACGGCACGGCAGCACTTCCTGACAGATGTCCAGAGGATCCCGCAATGACCACAGCATCCTGCTGCCGCTCTTAAGAAACCAGCCCCGGGCTGCAGCTCATGACAGCGAAGGGCAGATTTGCTCAGCGCTTGGTGTGCCCCAGATCTTAGAGCTGAACAATCACAGCTGATGAAATGATTTCTTGCTGGAAAAAAAAAAAACTAGATTTAGTGAAACAAAATCTTTTGGCAGAGATGTACTGGTTATGATGAAACGTTAGCTGAAAGACTTCTTAGGCTGGATTTTCTGGTGATGAGAACATGATGTTGGGGGAGAGACCCCCACTGCAGAATATCCACGTAGCAAGGAAGTAGCTCAGGCCCCTAGGATACGAGATATCCTTGTTCAGTCCTATCCTCTCCCAAGTCAGACAACAGTGACCTATTACCGAGCAGGTTAGTGACCAAACCACCACCAGCCCACGCTGGCACGGGGCTCTGTCAAACTCAGCCACTGGAACTGCCCCACTTCGAATGAGAGAGATCTACTGGAGGCTTGAACCGGGGAGTGCCCTAAGCAGGTACACAAACCACAAGGCCAATCCAGGCATTCGGCTCTTCTCCACTTTTTTTGGAGACGGGTGAAGGGAAAAAGACTGCATTTGTCTTGATTTTATGTTTTTAATCTTCCTGTTTTCTACCACATGAAATTTTCACTCCCTAAGAAAACTGTTCCCTGTGCAGCATTAATCAGCTCATATAACCTCCCAAAGATGAAAATGGCCACAGGGAATAGGAGCCTCCTGTCTACTCAAGCAGGTTTACTACGACAGCTTCCATTTCTCACAAGCCAAACTCCATGTGAGTTTGCTCTCAGGTGCAATTTATAGGCAGGACACTGGAGACGAGGATTTCAATATTTTGAAGACTTTATTTAATGCCTCAAGCTAGCTTTCCAGGACCAAAGGATCAGAAAATAACTTAAACCTGAGCAGACTAACAATGCGAGGGAAATAGTGAATCCTTGACAGGCTCTGAATTTATGACACTGAAATTCTGGAGATTGAAAGGATTTCTGCATTACAGTTAGGACCCACTACTGCTGTGAGAAGCTTCAGTAACCAAATGCATTGAAGCAGAGAAAAGCTATTGCTATTTTACAGGAGAACTGAGCTTCAGAGATGCCCTGGACACGTACAGCATCAGCCTCGGCCGTACCCACGCTCCTACCTACTGCAGCTGCAGAGCAGGAATGCACTGGCTTCAACCACCATCTACTCTGCGCTACAGGAGACCAGCAGCACGGTCCCTGGCCAGACATACCCGCTCAGGAGGCCAGCAGTAACCCTATTTCTTGCAGCCACGTGGCTCACCCCGAGCGCTCTGGGAATGTGCACCGAGGTGTCTGAAGGGCTCAGGACCGCAGCTGCCAACCCCGCCCCGCCGCCGCACGCAGCCGTCCCCGGCCCGCTGCGCTGAAAGCACTGGGGGTTTATCTTACCACACCGAGCTGTGAGATGTGGTGGCTGAGGAGAGGACAAGCCCAGGGCAGAGCAGAGAGCTGCAGGAGGAACCGGCAGCTACTGGCAGCAACCGCCTGAATCAGTCCTGCACCGGTCTCCCAACATCCCGCAGAGGCACCGGCGAGGAAACCAGGGATAAAGCGGAGGACTGCATCCAGGCCTGCCAGCCTGCGCCCTAGCAGCAGGAACACAGCCAACCCCGCATTAAGAAAGGGGAAATAACAGCAGAAAGCCTTGCGCTCACCCTGCACCTAGGTCAGAAAGCAGACACACTCAAGTACAGCTGAACTGGATTTTTTCAGGGTTTAGTGGGAGAAGAGCACCAGGGAAAACCCCTCCAGGTGGCTGCACCAACATGCTCACCACTCAACTCTCAAACCGTCACGACTGCTTTCGTATTAAGTGACTCAATGTGAAAACAGCATGATCTGTTATCATTGCCCCTCAAGCGATGGGACAGGTTCCCCAGTATGATGTTGGCTCTCTAGCCTGCAAGGAAACAGCAAATCAGACCTAACCAGCTGGTTTTTGTTCCCAGAATCATGCAAGTCTATCAACTTGAATTCCTGAAGCTGGACCACAAGGTTGTCCTCCATTTAAATTTTGTTTCCAAGCAAGCAGGCATTACTGGATGCCACAGTTTGTTGCTTACATACAAAGGAGACCGTGTTATGTATAGCAAAGGGAAGGAAATCTTTCCAAGGTTCCCTTCCTGCAGTTTTTGCTTCAATTGTTTCATCAAGGAAGGGACTGTCACTGGTGTTAACATGACGGCTCACAAGTGACATCTTTCGCCAGCCCTCACGCACTGTTGAATGACCCAGCAAAGCGTGAAAGCAGTCCATACAGAAGCTCTGGATCACTCCTGAGTCCCTGCAGGATCTGTCCTGTCAGCTCCTCTGCCAACGCACAGAGGTGCTCTGCTCTCAGGAATCTGTCTGCGACCCAAACCCTACCCCCTCTCCCTTCCAAAATCCAGCAGCCTTATGTTTGGTGACTGCCATTTTTTAAAGCCAAAGCACCTGGTGACATATGTAGCTGTAGAGCTAAAAGCAAAAATTCCACCAATCTAATGTAGCGCTCATTTAAAAAACGCACCCTCCTCTGGGTACAGAGAAGAGCAAAACTGGCAATTCAGTTACGCATGTGTTTTTACAAGATAGCGGCCACAGCCAAATCAGCCCTTGGATATGCTTTGTAAAAGCATTACAGCAGCATCTAAGTTCAAAAAAGCAATGTGCAATTCAGACCACTTGCTGCACAGGGCTGGATTCCTACACCATCAGCAGAGAGAACTGTCCTGGACTTGCTCTACGTGACAAGGCCCAGGCAGACACCAACTTGTTCTGCTGTCTTCCAAGACAATCAAAAGACACACGAAAATGCAGGCAAGGCTTGCTTATGCTTGCCCAAAACACCATGTGTAGATGTGCCACTGGCAGACTTGGCCCAGAGGACTTGGCCCTGTTTTTTTATTGCGGGCGATAACCCTTCCACAATATCGCAAGACGCTTTATCTGGGAGTTTCGTACTCCGTATCTACACCGCCAGAGTGACAGAATGGGGAGCTGGTCTTCTGTGAGACGAGGTGCACCCTACCACAGCACAGACTTCCAGTAAACTCGAGAAGAGGAAGCAGGGAGTCTCCCCAGCCCCTCTGGGGCTCAGGCCAGTACGACCTCAAGGAGGCAAGCCGCTTCGCTTCTGGCTGCGCTCTTAACAGGAGAAACAAAACCCAACACTTAGCAACTTTTTCGACACCCTGTTCCAGCACTGACACCACTTTATAAATATGAGCAGGGACAGTGCCAATTAAACTGTCTCCTTCTCTCATCTGTCAAATAACAATAAAAAAGCGCTACATTTGCATCTCTAACATGTTCCTGCTGGCTAGCTGTCAGGGTAGCTGCTCTGAGGAATGGCTGGCACGCGAGGGGAGAAGATGTGATGAAACACAGCAGGGGCAGCACAGAGCTGCAGGAAATCTTTTACTTGCTATCTCTGGAAATAGATAATCAACTAGAAATACGTAGGAAGAGAGTTCTCCTCTTTGTTATTATAGACCATCAAAATATATGGCAATGCATTCCCTTATTGCTTTGTCACCGTTGGTCAGGAACAACTGAAAAATCTGGTTGTATTAACACCTCTCAGTACTTCATAAAACACAAACCGGTACTCAGCAACCGTAATTTATACCACTGGATCGTCTTTCAGAAGCTATCCACCTTCTCATGATCCGATTATTTCTTTTTCCTTGCACCTTTACAGCAACTTTTTCATTTTTGGTTTTGCACTCACCTCAGTAACATTCATCACTTTGATTGCTGCTAGCTGCCCAGTCTTAACATGGCGACCCTGGTAAAATAACAAAAGACTGTAAGTGAAACATGTATGCAAACTATGTATACAGTAACAAATTAGGCGTATACCAACTGGGCTTGAGTACTCGCTTTCACTCATGCGCCAACCCTTCAGAGATACAGAACTACCAAGGTGAAGCCTGGGGATGTGTTACCAGACCCATACCCTTCCACGCTCCAAAGTTAACCGAATTTCCCCCTTCAGCACAAAGTGAGCGGCAATGCTGGCAGACCTCTGCTGTCAGAGCACACTACGGTAGGAGTCTCCATCCAACTCCTGTTCAACAGGCGTTGCTGCCCCTCAAGCCTCCTCTTCTAGGAAGCCTCAGCCCGGGGTGACCTAACCAGAACACCCCCTCGTCCTGCAGCGCGGGGCTGGCGCGTGCTGGGGAAGCAAGGCGCTGGGTAGCTGGCACTGTCCCCACCTCCCCACCCCACACGTTCCGGCTCACCTTGGGGTAAAGACAAAACTCTGGGTTTCAGTACATCAATCTGGCAGCCTGTATGTGGCTGCCAAGAAACTAAAGCTGTATGCGCTGTCTTGCTTTTTTTTTTTTTTTTAAAAAAAAAGGCTTTTTACTGCGAAATGCCTAGTTTTTAAAACTCCTACTGTAGCTGAGTTAACTATACCTCAGCTACCTCCCAAAAAGCATGCAGAGGCTTCGTATTTAAAATGTAATCTTCTACGGTGGTGGGGAGGAACTCTCCCAGGGCTTTGACTGCGCGTGTGCCTACGTACGTACACGCGCTTTGCTAGTGAAACGCCCACACCCCACAATCGTTATTAAGCAACAGACAACTGGTAATTTTAGACTAGGTAAGTGGCTAGTTTTTGAAAACAAAGCTAGGAAAAGGGAGGCAATAGGGAATAAAGCTATTAAAAGAGCAAACTTGATACTGAGACTGACAAAATGTGGTTCACAAGAACGTATATTAGAAACTCAACCAGGAATCTTGCTGTAAACTGCACAGTTTCTTGGCTTGGTTAGATCAAGTTGCTCAACAGATGCCATAGATGCAATGTTTTGCCATGATAACCAACACTAATCTTGTACTGGAGGATAGTATCAAAAGATTTGTATGAACAGTGGATTGGCGAGACATCCTAACTCCTCGCTTCCATCAAATGTTCCGAAATGGGTTTGAAGCTTTGAGACTGCAATTTTGTTCCTGAAATAGTAGTGCCTGCAAAGCTGTATATCGAAATAACTAACTGACATCGGTTAAGTAAGCCATAGGAAATCAGGAAATAAAATGTGAAATGCTGCACTTTGCAGACAAAATGATTTGCAGGTGCAATTTACACCTGCAAAATTAAAAGCTAGGTTGATGTAATTTTAAAACCCAGGTCCTATCTGCACAAAATTGCGTATGAGTGTTATTTCTAAGACTAAGCAATTTTGCATCAAAGAAAAATGATTCCTCACTCTCAGGCAATATGTCACAGTCATGTTTTCTTTTACAGAAAACTAAATCCTGCTGAGTTTTTGTGTATTTATAAGTGTCTTCTTTCCGTGGAAGCGCTCCTGGGATTGCAAAGCTTTTTCTCATAAACTAGAATGACAGGATTTCTGTATTATCGCAGACCTCAGGAGGAAGACAAATGGGACACACCCTCACCGGGCCCACGACACGCGCACCCCACCACGGCTGAGCGCAGACGGGCAGTGACAAGCGCTAGCCCACCAGATGCCGGTGTTTGGTCAGCATCCATCCCAGCTGACGTCAATCCCGGTTAGCAAGCTTCCTCTGCACAGCCACGGCTCCTTTGTTGGAGGCCATTGTTTGCAAATGTTTCCAGGCATTGAATGTCTTGGCAATATAGCGAGAGAGGGCCTTCCACAAAATACAGTCATGCTAGACACGCTGGCACCCTGATTTAACTCCAGAGTTTGTCTGGAGTCAAGTACGCTGATAATTCCACAGCTCCGGCCACCACACATAGCAGGCGACCAACCATCGAAACAACGAGTCTCTCCTGGGCTGCTGTACATTCTGCGAAGGATGATGTCAAGAATCAACACTGATTTTCATAATTACAGTGAAGCATGGAGATGTGTTTCTTTACCGAAAAAATAAATCGATCAATACTTGGCCAGCATTGCACTTGATATTAAATATTCATAAGAATAAGGAAGGGGGAGAGGCTTGGCATTCAGTTTTGATTTCAAAGCATGATACCTGGTCAAATTGCCCCTCTGTGTAACAGACATCAGCCACAATTATTTCCACTGCATGCAAACCTGCTGCTCTCGCTTTTACCATTGCAAATAAGAATACTAAATCCCCCCAAAAAGGTTTGGAAAAAACAATATGGGAAAGAAAACAGCAACCCTTTTGTTTTGTGGGTCGTGATTCACCTTTGCACAACAAATGTGTCCCTGTTAACCGAGATGCACAACTCGATCCTGCTCCCGCATTCCTAAAAGCTCCCACGTCTGCAGCTGGGCTGACTGCTGGACGAGACGAGGTGAGGCTGCGCAGAGAGGGCAGGATCACGCCTCGTGCTTTGTCTTAGTGCCCCATCTTCCTCACACCGTGCAAAGTTACTACTACCCTGAGGGAAATGCGTAGGTCACATCCAAACATCCCTCTGCACAGGCTCACCTGCAATAAATACTCTCTGACTGGGTAAAGCAGCCTTTACATGGAAGTAAATTCTGTTAACTACACGCATTTCACACGCTTATGTTCTTTTAGACCCCTTTATCCTGGAACAAAATAGAGAGTGGTTCAATCCACCAGAGAATCCAAACCCTTCTCAAGAGGCTGAAAGGAAAGGAGCAGTAAAAACTCGTTCCTGTTGGTTTGCTTTAATTCTCAACTCACAATTTATTTTCAACGACTGTTATCGCACCTTTTGAAAAGAGTCTTCCACGTTTCTTGGTTGTATTAAGCTGGAGAACCTCACCTTCCCCCCCCCCCCAGTTTCTGCAGGGTAATGCAGAGGGCATGAAAAGGTGCAAACGTATCTATATATTTACATCTGCCTTTCATCATTTATCTAAAAGGGATGAATTAGTTTAAAAGTGTGTATTAAAAAAAAAAAGTACCTTGGAGAGTGTAGCTAAATATGTATCTACAGCTATATATCTATATAAAAACACCTTCATCATGAGATACTAATTTTACTGCCATCTTGGCAGATTTATTTTTGATTACAGTTGTACATTTTCCCAAAGTAAAGGATTCATCATTATCGTAGAGCAATACATCTCAAAAGTCTCTGCACCTGCTAATGTATGCAACAATGTGGCAGAATTACACAGCACATGCCATCATTTCTCCTTACCTCTGACATCATCCCAACACACACAAATAAAACCTTTCCTTTAAATATTGCCGAAGGAAAGGGTTCAGTCAGCGGAGACAAAATAATCAGAGAATGCTGGAGACATCCTAAATTTTATTCCTTCTCCTCCCCAGAACTTCGCTGTTAGTTATGAAAAACAGGGGCAGCAGCAAAGCCACCCAACAGCTCACCCAAACACCAGCAGTCCCTGTAAGCAGTGGTTGCACGCTGGCACCCTACCGAATTCGGCACCGCCACCCAAAAAAGCAAGCGTGCTATTGCAAGACTCCACGCTAAGAGGGCTGAAGCTTTCAGAGGACACGCGCGTTCACGTGGAGAAGAACCATCAACGCCTGTGCAGCTTATCTGAGCAGGGTACATGCGCCACGTTACGCTTGCTTTAACGCACAGACTGCGACTGTGCTGGCAGTCAGAACAAAAATCACAGGTTTCTCTCCTTTACATTGGTTTTTCAAACTGTTTCGAGTTCATTTTCCTTGACATCTCTAAAAGCAGTAAACATCCTGAACCCAGCCCTGGGCGTCTTGTTAACATACTGACACTAGCGCCTAAGTAAGGAAAGGTTTCAGGGCCTGGCCCCTTATTTTTTCATTTATCAATAAATCTCAGAGGTTAGCCAGAGTTCATGGGAACTCATACATTGCTACTTTTGCTGAAGCCACAAGGTTGAGCATGTTTGAATTGTTTTGAGAAAGGTGGTGTTTTGATTTTTGTTTAAAGCTCTTAGGAGCAACTGGCTGTTTTAACTGTTTCCCAACCAAATGAGATCAACAGATGCATTTACTTCCAGTGACGAGACACGCAGAAGTTCGTCCTTTTGATTTAATCCAAAACGGGAGGGAGAACAAGGGGCATTGCCCTCCCAGCCCGCTGTGCAATCTGCCGCTGCCCATCCTCTCCAGATCATTAAAGAGGATCAGCCTGTTCTGATTCAAGGTCCTCCGGTGCACATCTCCTCAGAAACTGGGCAAAGGGCAGGAATGGTCTGTGGGCCCGTTTCCCTAATAAAAGGTTTCATCTTTCACCCAAATGCTCAGTTTGAGAGCAGGTTTCAATGCTGGAGAATGCAGCCAAAACATCCAACAGCCATCTGCAAGTCATCCATATTCCCACCCAAGAATATAGCGTTGAACGCTATCAAGCTCATACAGAGCTCAGACATGAACAATTCTGAAACTCAATGACTTCTTAAAATTGAAATTCTTGCCTACATTTTGATGAGGTATCCAAGCTGGAAGAAATTCTCCCACTAGCTTTGAGTCCAGCTAAATTCCCTGTCTCCTCCAGAAAATATTTCCGCATAAAGTCTGCTGCAGTTGCCAGTTCGTCACTACAGTAACATTCAGCAAACCTGGAGCCAGCATACAGAGTTTTGAAATCTGCATTCTGCTCATTGCAGCCACATTTGTGGAAGCTGCTTTATGCCAAAGATCTGGTTCTGATGAGCTCCAACCATGCATTATTTCTGCAGGGAGATATATGCGCAACAGGACAGATCGCCCAGTGTTATTTCTATTGGATATGTATTTATCTTTTTAGCTCAATTAGATAAAGGAACCGCTTATCTATGCCCTCTATTGAGGGTCAAGACTTGTATTTTTCTATTTACATCAAACAAGAGTATCAGCATTAGCGGTCAAGCTATTAGCTGATAAAGGGGCTTTACATGAATTAAGTATATTTACAAAAAGATGCATTCAGTCATGTACAATACCTTTTCCTGTTAGGTCCAAACAAAAATTTGGGGCAGTCCAGGCCCTGGGCCACGATTACAACCAGAGACCCAAAGTCCCAGTGACACACACCTGAGATTGTAAGGCTGTGGGTGACACGCAGAGAGCTTGGTTTGACAGCTTCCCTCCCAGCTCCCGCACAGCCCTCTCTTCCTCGGGGTGGCAAACAGCTCCCATCAGCTTCTCTCCCCACTTGCGATCCGACAGATTTGCAGCGGACAATTGCATGTCCAGACGATACAACCCAGCTGTCCTGTTACAGCGCTGCGCACCATGCCAAGGCGGCCCACGGCAGGCCCATCACACGCTTCCTTTTTGGCAACAGGCGCTCGTTAATGTCCACGTGTTTCTGGGTCTGTCTGATGTAGCTGTCCCCATTTAACCGCAGCAGGAAAAAGCGCATGTGAAGGGCAGGGACTGCCTGCTGCAGGATACCAAGGCAGCGTGAAGCTGGTGGTTTTGACTATGCAAAAGTCCCCGTCTGTGTCCATGTCCTGTCTGCAACCAGAAGCACAACCCCACTTTTCTCTCCCTTAAAAAGCAGCGGTTTTGGCGAGGCTGTGAGGTGCCTATGTGCAGGGATACCTCCCAGATGCCTCGGACGCTTGCCAGTTTGCACCTTTGTGCCCACGCGGAGGGCAATTTCACATGGAACACGCTCTGCCATCAGGCACGTGCGTGTGCAGCGCACTTAGGCTGTGCACAGACGCAAATAGCTCACAAGGTCTGCACAAGGCTGCGGGACTCCCAGGTGACCCTTCGCAGCACTGCCTGCCGGTGTAATCCAGAAAGCTGGTAGATACCACAGACTTAACTCTCGGGACCTGCTCTGGATATTGAAGGTTTGTATTTGAAAGCAAGATCTGGCTGTTGGAGGTGGAGGACTTTTGAGGCCAGAGAACTTTCTCACGCAGAAGCATTTATTACGGGATAACCGATGCAGGCTGTGGCCACCCGCCCTTTGCGAGCAGGGTGAAGGCACAGCTGTTTTACTGCAAGCTCTTACTGAAAGTGAACTTCAGCAAGCAGGTTTCCTGTTCAAAAGCCACTTACGAACTTTGAAGTTTGAGCCCATCTCGGGTAAATCAGTGTGTGGCCCTGCGGTTGCTGGCAGAGTGCCAGCTCAGCCTTCTGTGCCCTGAAGGATGGGACCCCACCCTTTTGCCCCTCTCCTCTCCACCCTTTCCATCACCCTTTCCATCCTGGTAACACAAGGAAAGCCTTTAAGAGACTTTGCATCAAATGAACAATGCTCTGCATAGGGATCCAGGAAACCCTATGTCCTACGCCACACGACCTTAACAAAGTCATGATCCTTCTGTTTCCCTTTCCACCTACATAGGGCTTTTCTACTTAGACCCAGCTCTTTAGAAGAGATGAGCAACATTTGCTATCACCAGCCCCAGAGCCAGCCTGGAAACACCAGCTTTGCCCTCTCACACTGCAGGCAGGCAAGGGCAGCCTCCCATGCAGCTGCAGCGTGCTCCCCAGAGCACGCGGGTGGGTTAGCATGGCAGGGAGGAGGACGCCAAGAACATAAAACCTGCAGATAGGCTGCTCTTGCACTGCGGCTTAGACACAGCCGCTGTTTTACAGCTGCTCACAACAGACATCCTGCTGCACCTTGGGGTCTTGGCCGGTGTAAAGAAGTGGACAGGGTTTGCACATCTGGGGCTGTAGTGTTTTAGCGCTGAGAAGCGTCACCTGAGAAGACCATTTATAGAGGAGCTCTATGAGGAAGACCAGTCTGTAACCCTGGTCTTGGCAACTGGTACCACGTGAGACAACCCACTGGAGTCACGGATGGAGCTCTTCAGCTAAAAATACAGCAGTAATGCAAAACTTGAAATGGGACAGGAATAAATTCCAAGGAAGAAGTTATTAAGAGTTTGGAAGCTTATAGCTTGTTTTTGTTAGTTAATGGTCTGAGGAAGAGCTCAGGGTCAGTCGTGCACTGAATACTAGCACTGGATTTCAGAAATGCTGCATTTCATTGTAAACTACGACATGTAATCCACATCAATTCTGATAGTTTAAAAAAAAAAAAACAAACACAGAAACCCCAACCCACCACAAGACACATCAGCCTTGGGCAGGTAATTACCAGTTTCAGAAAGTCTTTTTTTTTTTTTTTTTTTTTAAAAAAAAAAAAAAAAAAAAAACATGAAGAATTCGGGACACCAGCCAGGTGGGAATGTGGCTATAATTTTGATTACAGCTTCATCCTTTTAATCACACAACCCAGGCTACAGAAAGCCTACTTTGATTGACATTATAAAGTTTTGGTGGCACTTCTGTCACAAAGTCTCTGGACGTCTGCTGTACTTTGGGGCTGTAAATCACAGAACTGTATTCCCCTAGAGCATTTCTTCTCTTCTTTGTGATACTGGGAGATGCTGAGATCTGGAAACCTGGGCCTTGCTCCAGGTCACCTCTAGGGTAGCGCTCAGCTCCACTTCCCAGCTGGAGCACACCCTCCTCTCCTTGCAAGTGACTGCTTTCAGGCCAGGATGCAGGGACTTCCGTAAAACCGCAACCCAGCTGCATTGCCTAAATGCTGACCATGCGGATGCAAGACATTTGCCCTTTCACCGCCACATTTGGCACCCAATTTCCAGACAGTCCCAGGTCTCACCCAAAAACACTTGGCCAGCATAGCCAAATGTTGCATTTCCCCTTCCCTATCCTCCACAAACGCCCTCTTCCAACGGCAACTGGATAGCTTTCTCTGCCATTAACTCTGTGCTGTCGAGAGGAAGAGCACGCAGCAGACCGCAGCATCGGAAAAGCTCCCGAGATTACTGCTTCAGCAACGTAGGGGGCCTCCGTTGCTCTCAGGCTATCCAACACTAGACACCCCCAATTAGTCCCTTAGGTTGTAATGGGACTGCTTGATTGACTTAGACTTAACGTTGCCTTCAGAACTGACCACAGATGTTTTCCTACCAGGGAAGGCAAAGCATGTCACCTGAACACTACAGAATATGATCACCCTTGCCCACAGCTGGTCAGAGTGGTGAACACTATGAATATTAATACACTGTAAATAATCAAGACATGCTCTTCAAGGTTTATGGGGTTTTTTTTTCCTCTCCTATATGCTAATTCCCACTCTACTTTATGATTAGATATGTTCCAAGAAGTTAGCTAAGATTTATCACTAAACTATGAAGTCAAACACTACTTAGCATGCCCCAGAACTCGGGTTATAAAACATTAACAGTAAAATCTAACGAGTCTGCATGAAGATATATAAAGAGCAAAAGTTAATTAATAACACTCAGTGCACTTTAAGACAAAACATGTTACATTCATGAAGATATATTAGAGATATATATTATTTATAATGAAATGAAAAATTGTTCAAAAAAAAAAGTTACACTGCATTCCAAATGAAAAAGGATAATTTTGTAAAGGTTAGCAAATTTATATAGCAAAAATGACTTGAATATTCAGTGAAAAACAAGTTCCTTTCCTAGCAAACACCACTGCCCTATTCCTGGGCAGAACAGGTCATTCTATTCCTCCCACTGCTTCCCTGTCTCCCCTCTCATCTCAGAAGTGGGTAACTTTGCACTCACTCGAAATGAAAAAATTAGTTTTATAAGGTTTTTTTCAATGAAGTTTTAGATGTTTCAGGGGTAAGATGTTAAAAAAAAAAATTAGGAATTTCTCTCAGGGCCCCTATTTGTGTCACATGCTTAAAAAACCAAAAATCTCACTGGAACTCGTAACACTACAGAAGACAACTAAGTTGGCAGTGGTAGAGGAGGACTTCCCATATACTAAAAAAGCAACACATTAGCCAAGAGAAGAGATTAGAATGCATAACTTCTATCAATCACTTAAAATTCTACCCAAGTCCACACTGGCTAGAAGGGAGGGATGGAGAGGGGTCACTTCAACGGTACCAGATCAAACCACCTTGATCTCTGGAGGAAAAGGACAGTTTTTCACCCCTACTGCAAGTGTCTATACCACAGCCCTCATGAACTGTAAAACCCAAGAGGCACCAGAAGCAGTTTTTCTGTCCGTTTTTTTTTTTAATCCTTTCAGTTCCTATTTCCTCCCATTGTACAAGTGGAAACGCAGATTGTTTGCTTTGCCTAATGTTTGTCTGTGCCTGACTGCAGACCAGTGGGAAAAGAAAATGAAACAAAGGAACAAATTCAAGCCCTTTTGCAAACACATATTTGAGTACCTACATTTTCGCAATATCAGTATGTTCGGTTGATCAGATTACATCCTTATGCAAAACACGAACCACTCAAGGCTACTGCATACTTGTATAAGACGGGAGATTGATCTGTTGGGATTTTGAAACCTGCTCCCAAAGAGGTCATTCACGTTGCGATTAGCAAGATCAAGCAAAGCACTAAGCACTTTTGAAAATACCATGCTAGTCATAATATGAAGAAAATCATAATATGAAGAAAGGAATTTTGTTCTCTGCTTATTTGAAATGGGTGGTGTCTGCAGCAGAACATCCCATGTAATCTTCTGCAGCTCTGTGCTCATTTGGAGGAATCTGGAAAGTACCCATTCCTGCGGCTTCTCCTTATTCAGCCAACGTGCGGACACGATGCTTTAGATATCCTACTGCTATTTGAAATTCCTGAACAACGTGAACGATGTGCAAGAAGGAAGAGCAGGAGCATTCCTCCTGGGGCAGGTAAAACCACGGTGGCCCGTGGTGGGTAAGAGCGGGAAATGGAGAGGTGCAGCACAGCGCGGCGTGCAGCTCGGAAAGCTCACTTCACAGCCTGCCACCGCTGCCGCGCTCGGCGCTGGCTGGGGGTACACTGGGGTACCGAAGGCGTAGCTACTCCTGGTGAAGGAGCAGACTCCCATCGACTTCGACAGAGCTGGATCTGGCCCAATCTGTTTTGTATCTGGAGATACTTCAGGAAGGTCTAAGGGGAAGACAAACACTGTGAAGTTCTAGCTGTCCTCTTTTCGGGAAGTCATCCAGGTGCTTTAGCGATAACGGCAAGGCCCCCAAACTCCCACAGCTTCTCATCACCCAAAGCAAAGCATGCGCTTTGCCAAGTGGCCTGAATGGGAGCGGCTACCAGCAGGGAAAGAAAAGCCACATTTTGGGGCCATACGTGAGTCAAGAGAGCAACTCAGACAGCAGCACAGTGAATGGGAGGAGAGGTCTAAAAAGCAGGCTGTGCAGTTATCCCCTTTTCGTCACACTCCATTTATTGGGACATAAACTCTTGATTTCTTTGATCCTAAATTTCAGTATTGGCACAAGTAACAGTTTCAACAGCCTTCCCATTCATCCTGGGCTTTGGCATTTGTCACGCCTCTTAACATCTGTTGAAACACGCTGTTGGGTTCCCAGCCTCAAACACCCCATCGCGACTGGCCACCCCTGCCAGGGGTGCGGAGGCTTCGCAGACACAGGCGGCTCTCCTCTTCCAGTGGGTGCTCTGCCTGGGCACGCCTGGGCTGCCGGGTCTGCAGGCAGCAGGGAGCAGCAGGGACCCCGGCTGCCCAGCGCAGGGCAGCGGGGATGCGGGGCGGCGGGGATGCGGGGCGTTCGCAGCCCCGTGGCTGCTCTTGCGTCGGGCAGGAAGGTTGCCGCAGCCTTGGCACAGAGCCAGCCCCGCTCAGCACCTGGGGAGCCCAGCAGTGATTTATGACAACAAAGGTCCGCCGCGCCAAAAAGTCTATTCATCCAGAAAAATAAACAGTTTAGGAAAAAAAGCCTCAGCCTTTGGAAGGGTCTCACTCTGCAGACCAGGGGCCGTCGAGAAGCTAAGTCTAGGGAGAGGTACAAATTCCTCCACCCCAGGGAATTTTCGCTGCCTGACTCACGTGCATCCGTTTACAGAAATACAGGGCGCTAGAGAAAATCTATACGCAGCACATCTCTGCTGGATGAAGTCACAAGCAGTGAACTGTGTCCCGCCAGCCCCATCCTGCTGAAAGGAAGTCAGGGCTGGGCTGCAGAAGGTCAGCTGATGGGTGGCCGGACTTTCGGAGCAGGAATCCCTCAAAGGAAGTTGTTTTGGCTCACCACCACTACGAAGCTCTGAAGGTCAAGCTGCACACAGCAATTACAAACCTCATGTTATGAGAGGTTTGTACTTTTTTAACTTTTTAAGTAATGCAGTCTTCCCAGACACATGCTAATAAAGGCAGGCTTTATTAGCCTTCTATCCCACATAAACATAACTTTGAGTGCACATTAAGCTCTCAGCAGTTTTATCACCGAATTTCTAAAAATCCTTCAGCATTCTTGTGAACAATAAATGTAACGTAGTTGAATTTTCTCTTGCATATAATGCAGAACATGGACGTGGCTCTGCATGGGTTAAAATCGTGTCGCTGGGTTTTTTGAAGAAGGCTTTAAGGTACACAGCTTGGACTGCAAGTTCCAGCCTAGATGACGAGAGCTACAACAACCTTAAAGGTGATTTACTTTTTCATTCCAGTTCTGCCGGTGTTTTCCTCACGCAGATCGCAACACCACCGCGTACGCATCTCTGCGGATGACTGTGTGACAGCACACGTGGCACCGCGCGGTGCCCAATGCTAACAACTGGCATTACATGGGCTTCTCTTGGTGTCTCTGAGCCTTTCCTTCAGTACTTCATGGCAAATACCCTCCCTACAACTCTCTTCACCTGAGGTGAATCCTGAAGTCAAAAACTCTACCGAGGACGCTGTCAAGTTCAGAAGATCTGAGGTTTGCCTAGGGAAAGGTCTTACTTTTCACACACATACAAAAGTCTTCATAGAGCATTTAACTGAGGAAAAAAGAGCATTTACTCTCAGTGCCTTTTCATTTGGCTCTATTTGATGCATCCTCTCCAAAAATAAAAAGGGAGTTAATGGACACAATTAGTCTGTGAGAAAATATATCAGTCTCCAGATTTCTGAATGAGCTCTGCAAGAGATGAACTACATGGCACTGGTCTCGCAGCAGCAGTCAATTCCTATTTCCTTCCAAAATCCTATTGGTCAGATGGTCCACAAAACCCAAGGGAAAATTACTTAAACATTTGGAAAGGCTTTCAGTATTAAGTTGGTCTCCAAAATGAAACCAGACTACCCTTCTAATTATTCTTAAAAGTAAAGTATACCTTGCTTTTCTAATTAAATTTAGAAGGAGCAGTGCTTCCAAGTTCACTTTCCTAGAGAAAAAATCTGAATTCAAGAAGAGCCTTGGTGTTATTTTTTTCTAAACTGATCTAATCAGCTTCATACAGCAGAAGCCTGGCTGGCAAAGGTTCTCCTCTTGAGCAAACTACAGGTCAGATGTGCAGTAATAGTTCCTGAACAGCTACAAGCAGTTACTGTTCAATGCCGTATCTTCCAATTTTTTGTATTACTTGTAAGGATCGAAGTCAATCACAGCAGAGAGAGAAATGAACAGTGAACTCTTGGGGGGGGGGGGGGGGGGGGACGGGACGGGGACCAAACCCAACCCTGCAGAATAATTTCAAGAAAATGGCTGAACACATTACAGCTGAAGAACCGCAGAGCCTTAAGCAATGTAGACTAGCATAATTACCAGCACATATGAAGCAAAAGCAGCAGCTAACCATTGGAAGAACTGGTCACAAAGAGGGACCAAGAGTTTCCTACAATTAACCACTGAACAGCTTTACCAGACTTTGAAACTCTCATCTCTTTGCCTTGCCCTGTTTAAGCAACCCAAATTCATTTTGTACAGCCCAAGACGAAGCAGTGCGCTGTATAGTGAACCACGCGTTTGGGTAAAACAAACGCAGAGCCCCAGCACAGGCTGGGACCCCCCTGCCCCCCGCTGATGCGCTGCCGGCCACACTTCCCAGTGGTTCCCTGCCGGACTTCCCACCAACAGCTGCTGATGGTTTCTCCTCTAATGCCTGCGTTCTTCCACGCAATTCTGGCTCCACTGATGTCCACAGGAATTTCTGCTGTTGAATTTATTGGATGTGAATTTGCCCCATAAAAGGTCAAATTGCTCAAACAAAGCAAATCCCACTTTGCACCAAGTTTTCCACTGAAAAAGTGTGTCTATTCAATGCTTTCTCTGTTGCAGAAGGTGTGTTCACACTGATCCCATCACAGATTTGAGCCAGAGTTTGGGATGGAAGACGTTAACCTATGCCATGACTGCAGTGTGTCCATTTGTGCAGAAGTATCCGACAACCAACTGCACTCCTGCTGCCCAAAGTTCGCTGCCTATTGGAAATCAGTCTTTTCATAAAGCTGCAGATGAAGGCCCGAAACAGCAAACACTTGTTATTCTGATTGATCACAGATACATTTACATTCACAGGCGTATAGATTTGACTGGATTCTTCTCATTCACGATTTCTCAGTTGGTATTTCACACAAAGCTTTCCCAGCATCTTTGTAAACTTGTACAAGATCAAATACAACGGGGCCCAAGGTACTATGGACAAAAGTGCATATACACACACACAAACACATATATAAATATTCAAAACTGTAAGACTGAAATCCACTGGCCCAGCCCATGAAACCTCAGGTGTCAATGAAGCCACACTAGAACCCTTCTCGTGAGTCAGTCTCAAACCCAGTTCTCGTTCTCCAAGCTCTGAACCCTATCTGCTTCCCTTACCTTGTAATGGCAATAGCCTGTCCAACCAGCTGCATCACATCACAAAGCAGCTGTCAAGAAAGAAAAAACAAAACGAAACAGCAAAACCACCTAAACATTCCACAAGGCATCCAGCTAACGCCAGCAGCTTGCTGGAGAAATGTGGAGTAGCAAGTATCTGAAGTCTGGTTTAGATGTATAATATAAGCTTTAAAAAACTAGCATCTCTGCTTTAACATCTTCTTCTAATCGTATTCACTTTAAAATTTACTCTTAAAGTTTAACCATCTACAAGTTTCAAAATAACTTCCTTTTGCAGCTTCTTTGCATATTCCGTCATCCACATCCAGATGCCAAAATACACAACCAACAGCTCATTGCCCCTTAGGATAAATCTGGTAATATGCGCCAGAGAAAAATTTCGCAGGGTCAGCTAAAACTCTACAGCCTTGCCACTGCACATATTTAAATAACAGAAATCTAAATAACTAGGTCTCTATTTACAACAAAAACGTCTTAAAAAAATAATAATAATCAAAGAGCATATGAAAACACCATACCGGAAAACCTACCTCCCAAGTGCTTCGTATTGCCTTCTAGTTTCTGAACCTTTAGGTTCAGGGAGGGACACGGGATTACAGGGAATTGCAAGCCTTCCTCCACTATCAAAGACAGCAGCTTAGCCAGGTTTCTTAAGAAAACAAGGCGTACGTGATTGTGCTGCCCTTGCATCCGACCATGTTTTAACCTGTCGGCCCATTTCCACCAGAACTGACAGACAGATAGAAGCCTCAAAGATGATTCAATTCCTGCGTGCTTGGTGAAAATCGGAGACGGAGACAAACTCCCTTCCTCCAGAGCGGAGGGCTCCAGAGTGGGCTCCGCGGTTTTCTACCCAACGCTGCCTGCCAGCTGGCCAGCCAGGGAGCACGTAGCAGTCCGCAGCCAGCCGTAGCACAGGCTGCTGCTTGCCCAAAGGGCAGCAGGTAGCCACAGGCGGCAGCTGCTGAACTCTCAGATCGGGGGGGTGGCTCAGGAGTAAGCGGGGGCCACGGGGGGCGTGCGCTAGCAGAGATCCTAAAGGACTTTACAAAGGAATTGGGGCTGCAGAGGTCAGAGGTGGAGAACAGGATAAGGACAAATTTGCAAGCAACTGCATTTTGTTAGTTTTACTATTTAGTTTTTCCTCAAAGCCCAGGAAGTTTAAACAACTTCAGAATTTACCTTGATATATAAACCCGTCTCTCATCAGTGCTTGTAGGCTACTTCCCTCTAGTCTTAGCATTAACACTGCAAAAGTGTTTTCATGTTTGCACCACTGAGGCTTACAGAAAATATCTATTTTTGACATGCTTGCACAAGAAAATGACTATATTCAATAATAGAAGGGTTACAGAAAACCAAATACCTAACAAGAAGGGGTTCTGAAATGAGTCACCAAGCCACCTTTAGAGATTGGCTCCCCAGCACTGATTCTTATTTGCCATTTACTCTGTAATCAAATGAGTGCAAGGAGACCATAAAGCACTAGCATGCCACTGTTAGCATTTTATATCCACTTTGAATAGGTAAAACAAATGACATCATGTGCAAAGGACTGGAAAAAAAGGGGTTTCAAATAATTATTTTTAAAGACCTGGTTTGTACACATGGTTTGACCCAGTTTAATTAGAAACATATTTCCAGCTAAATTTTGTTAAGTGTGGACGTGCTCACTGGCCTGCATTGGTTTGGTTTGTCATTTCCTTTTCATCGATCCAGCTACACTGGACATCATTTTCCAAAGTGCTCGTCTTTTGCATAACTCCATCTCTGCCCATGCAGTTTCACAGGGGCTTTAAGAGAAGAAGAGGGAGATTAACGAGGAGTTCTTTGGAAATTCCCATTTATGTCTGTTACCAGCTTTTTCTTCTTTTTAAAAGAATTTGGTTTAGGAAAGTCAGCAATTAACACTGGTTAAAAAGCTGACTGGTGTAAGCTTAACATTCATATGTCTCATGATCCAATGAGAACAGGGGTTTTATCACTAACTGGGACAGCAAATGTTGGCCGCAGTCAGGGGTGGGTCCAGCTAGTGGTTTTGCCCTTGCAGCAGTCATATGCGAGAACATGTTTCTGTGGCAAGGCAACAACCTTCTACCTGCTAAAGCTTCCTTTTGTTTTTGCCAAGGAAAAAAAAAGTCAAGAGTAATAATGCAAGAAGTTATTTTCTGCCAAACCTTAAGAGAGCTGCTGTTCTGCTTCATCACCAGCTCCAGGCACACACCCCGTTAAGTAACGACGCGGGCGTCCGTGCAGTCCAGAGCATGGGGGGCTAGAAATGCGAAACCTCAGAAGCACGTCCGAATGGCTACGCTGATGGCAAACAGGGATATGGCGAACACAATACGGGGCCGGGGGGGGAATAAATCCAGAGGCAAAGCCCTCTGTGTCATCTCATGTATTTCAAACGCTGCTTGCTAATAAAGGTTCCTTCAGCCAGTGCTGATGCACAAACATGGATGTCCTTCCTGGCAGCCAGGACACGAGCCAGACTTATCAGATCACAACCAACTCCTGGAAACACACCTAGAGAACCACACAGTCAGCAGCCTGCCCCGGGGTGGGGAAAAATGCAGAAGCAGCAGCTTCCCCATTTCTCTTTCTGATCATGCTCCCAGTTTTATAAGGAGATCCCTAGGAATGAAAATGCATCATGCAATCTCTGGGGAGTTTTCGTATCACGCAATGACTATCAACAGTGAACGGCTCAGATAACAGGGCGCTGTATAATGACGTTCATGCTACTTGCTTGGCAAGAAAGGAAGCCAGAAAGGAAGGAAAACCCACTGCTGGCACACGCTCCCGTAATCTGAGGGAACAACCCCTCTGGAAGTTCAGGCAGTGTTTACACACAACAGGATTCAACCAGCCAGGCTCCCCATTAATAATCACAGTTTATATAGCACAGTGTCATCTCCACCCCGAACTCCACTGGCACTTACAATCCCCCTCCAGCCCTGGTCCAGCTCCCGCGGGAAGGCTCAGCACTGCCTCCGTCGCAAGGGCAGCGAGGCGCCTGGAGCCCCACAGTCAAGCCTGTCAGAGTCGGACTAGAAGCCCATCTCTGGAATATAAAGAATTACTCTATTTTAATATTAATAACATCAAAAGGGAGAGGTCTGCCAGAACTCTGTAATGTAAACAATGCAGGACACAGCAACCACAAAAGCTCCGAAAGCCAAGTTGTCTTTAATCTACTCACAACATTCGAAACCCATCTGCAGGACAGATAGGCCAAGCGCCACGCAGGCTCCGAGCATCACCCAGGGCCGATAAGGCCATTTTCTTCCATTCCTGGTCAGAGAACTGTGAATTTGGCAGAACAAAGAAGCCAAATGACATTATACAACCTAACCAGGAATTGGTTGTGACTATTTGAAGAGCCTCATGAATGCACCAGGTGCTTTGCAAATGTCCGCAGAAACCTGATCACTCATGCATGTCTGTAGGTGCAGATTCCTGTGCATGAACATACTCTAACATTCCTGTGCGTGAAAATACTCGAACTCCAACATGCAAGCCAGGGGTACAGGCCATGCAAAGTCTTCCACCAGGTGGGTACCTAGAAACTATCACGATGCAAAGAAAGGAAGAGAGGAACATAGGAAAGGGTGAATCCTAAATCCTCTCTAACATTTATTCTCCAGCCTGGGGGATCAGAGATCTGAGTTTCCAGCCTTTGTTTTGCGACTTCCTCTATTCCAAACAGTTCTGACTGAAATCTTTCAAGCGTCCAAAAGAAAGGAAAGCTGGTGCATCTCTTTATTCCTTCATCCTTTCTCCATTTTCAGGCATATTTATGGAGAGCAGGCTACAATACATGTAGCTTCTCCAGATGCAACCTCTTCTTCTGCCAAGGAAGCTGTCCCAGTTGGGCATCCAGCAATCTGCTATGCCCTGCGCACGTGCCCACCTACTCAACAGCATGTGAGCCGGGAGCTCAACGCATTTGGGAAACGTCAGACCTACTTAGGCTGATCTGCACACGCACAAAAAGCCCAATGTATCCTAAGTGCACCACATTTACTGGCACATACCACCTCTGCGATGTCCAAGCTGTCCCGGGCTTCCCAACTGCTGGGTTCACTGGGCACACCCTATGCCTCAAGTGTTAATGTGCCTGCCTGCAAAATCCCAGCGAAATCTGGCAGTCTTCCACCGGGAGAGATGACAGAAGATATTCTAATGCCTATGGAAACAAATCACCCTTCATCAAAAAGGAATCCCACAAGAGGAACGGTCTGGTGCACCCAAATCATGTATTGGTACCGCCTGTCCTCTTCTGCAGAGCAAAATGCACACACAGGACCAGTTCCCGCTGTCAGCCACTGATGAAAAACTGGAAGACTTCACCACAGCAATTTGATTTTTAGAGCAGCAGGGATAGCTGGTCCACAATACCTAACTATACCCTCTGATATTAATAAAAGGCGATCGGATATCTGCTGATATAATTTGGCTTCTGGGGGCAGAATATTTGAAAGAAGCCTGTTAGGATAAATATTTCATGTTAGACTGGAAAAAGCAAATATTAAAGCAAAAAAATTTTTTCCTGGCTCTTCCCTTTTTCCACATAACAAGACAACATCATGGACAATCTGTGTAAATAATACATTTGAGAGTCCATTATCTAACCCATATGCATATTTATTTTATGTTGGTTTTGTTACATATTTTAGTATAATTGTTCATAGGTTTAAAGCCAAGAGTAAAACAAGAGTAGACAAATCTACTACAGTAGAAATAATCAGTAAATTGGTTACTCTCTTGTTATTTTTAAATACTAGGCAAAATCCGTGGCTAAAATTTAGCATAATAAACAAGACAGCTAGAAAATTCAAGTTCAGTAAAATAAATATTTTCAGAAGACCACCACACATTTCTCTTATGCCCTTTTCCTCGGTATGTTTCCACTTTTAACAACAGAAGTACAAGAAAAAAATACATTGAAAATGCTGATATCTAATGTAGCAACTGCACAAATGTAAAGTCAGGAAATAGAATTTAGTCAATGCCAGTATTCAGTAAACCTCAACAAAATGTCTGGATTTTGCCAACTGGTCTCACTTGCGGTTTTAAACATTCCTCACAGAATGGCAAGTCAGAAGAATTCACATTAATATTCACACGTTTATTTTGGTAATGCCCAATTATTTCAGTATGACAGTACCTTTTTTCCAAGTATGCAGTACTAAAGGCAATCTATAAAATATTAAACATCCTGCTAAATTAAAACGTATGTTCAAATGAAGCAAGTGAAATGCAATGTTTTGACGTTTCTAAAACAAAGTTGGAAAATGAAAGCCAATTCATTTCTTGAAATTTTCCCACTAACGTTTCTGTTGAACTCAACGTGTTTTCATTCGGGTGAAACTGTTTTCAAACAGCATGTTGTTCAGTAAGTGCCTGCTAACCAATTCTCACAAATCACCTCCGTAACTACACCGATTCCTCTTAACGAGAATCCCAAGACGCTTTACAAAAACAAGACTGCCTCCATTTTAATAGCTGCAGTCATAAGGAGAGCTCCATTTCCAGCGAATTCACACGTTTTCGAGCAGTGACAAGAGGCAGAGGCAAGAAGAAAAGCTAGATCTCCTGAACCGCAGCCGCCCACGGCAACCCCTCTCCTACCTTTATGAAAAAGTGTATTTCTTACGCGATGGGAGCACCCAAAAAGCACCGCCACAGACCACGTGCTAGCTATTACATACTAGCTAATAACATTACTTGTGCAGGGCACTGAAAAGGCCACAGTTTGCTCCAAAGTATGTCTTCTGGACTGTTCGCTCCCTAAGATCTCAGAAGTTACTGAAGTTCCATGTTTTTGTGGGGAAAAAGAAGGGGATGGGGAAGAAACGACCTTTGAAAAGCTGCTTCCAAAGCAAATCTGAGAAACCTTTCAGGAATCCCACAAAGTCAGTAGGTTACAAGGGCAGGCTTATAAAACACAAGGGCTTTAAAAAAGAAAAAAGTATACTACAAACAGCCGAAAAATAGTTTCTTCTTCTTTAATTTTATTCCCAAGATCCGTATTCACAGATCTGTGCAGGCCAGGAAAATTACCGCTGGCCAGCAGCCTGAGAACAGCTGAATACCAGACAGGAGAATCACAATTTTATCACATTTATGGATTTTACAATTGAAATTGGACGTTACAATTTAAAATTACTTACTGGAAATTTCATTATGATGGGACAAGGGGCTGACCTGCACCTGCGCCTACTGACCGAGCAAGCTGTTTGACCCCAGCTGACAATGAAAACTGGCTTTTAAACTCAATTTCCCCACAAATGCCTTGGAAGGGCAGGATTAACAACTGTCCCACCAGATTGTGCTGCCGTCCATCCAGGCACCTGCAGCCCGAGTAGCTGTGCTACCACCACGCTTGGCTTTCAAGGCAGCAGGAGGATCACGGCTGGGCCAAACGCCGCTGTCCTCCGGAGCACCGGAGCTGCGATGCCCCCAAGAAACTCACAGCAGCGTTGTCACAGAACCCGCATGGCGCTGGGAGACATCACGAGACGTGCTCTCCGGAGGAGCTCTTCCCAGCAGCAAGCACAAAGACCACGCTGTTAGTGGTGCCAGTTGGGCTGCCAGCGCTGCTGGCTGGTTGTCCTAACCACCCCTCTCCCCCTGCGCCCGCACCCCGTGTAGCTGGTGGCCCGCACGGTGCTGGCCGCTGTTACTCGCGGGGTAATTCAGAGAGCGTGGAAGAGGAGCTGTGGCAATCGTCCACGGCAGCCAACCATGCCAGGGTAAAGCTGTGGGAACATCCCTCGTGTTTCAGCACTTCCCATCCCCAGTGCCAGAAGTCTCGCTGCCTGACTTGGCAGGCTCCTGTGCAACCTTTACGCAGACGTAAATCAGCATGTGGTTTGCAGGACAGCAAATTACCAGGCTCACGACTTCATCTGAATAACAAACAAAACCAATTCTTTAACGCTATTTACTTCTGCTTGCTCCAGAAAAGCAACACAACAAAGGGCTTGCTCCTGCCACCAGTTAGCTCCAGTCCTACCCGCCCCAAGCACTGCCCTAAGCTCAAGTACCGAGCGCAGATGAAACCTTTCTTGCACAAGCACGGTAGTGCTTCTAACTGCTGCTGGGTGGCCTTCACGGGGCAAAAGTTACATCTCTACAGCTACAACTCAGCAGCTCCTAATACAATTGCTTCTCAGAGCGTTATTTCATGACGTGCCTGCTCTCACCCAAGTCAGACTGACCAGGAGGAGTTAACGCGAGCCCACCTCCGTAGTGAAGCTATTTAACTGAGGGCAGAATGAACTATAGATGCATTCTGCAGTTCAAGCGAACCGACATCCATTCTACTCAGAGGAGAAAAACCCACCAGAGAGACTGATCAGGCACTGGGGAAAATAGAGGAAGGTGAGGGTGGGGAAGTCAGAGGTAGGACAGAGTTCAGCACAGCCCGAGCTGATGGTCACAGTGCCACTGCAGCAGACACCCTAGCAGGAGATTTCAGAGCTCAGGCTGCTGAAGTGAAACAGGAGCTAAAGCGAACAGCTTTGCAACCGTCCCACTGTCCACAATCACTGGTCTGTGCATGCTGGAAATGCTGCACTACGTCCAACCCACGGAAAGTATCGATCCCTTCCAGACCTCAACAGGAGAATTTGCTTCTTTGTGGACTGACATTTCTGCTGCTGGATCTTCCAGCGACACCTGCAACAAAGCTACAGGATTACTGGAGACCCCACTCAACACATAAGTAAAAAGCCTCCTTCAGAACAGGATCGCAATTTAGATTTCTAAAACATATCCCAGAAACTCTTTTGGTCCCTAAGATCTCATCCTGCAGGACTTAACTATTTGGCTCAACATAACGAACTTGTTGAATATTCGAAGAGCAAACTATAAAGCACTGTTAAGGATGATTCTTGTACAAAAATATGGGTTCCTCAGCATAAACAAATTCAAACACATTCTTATGAAAAAACACCTGAAGACTGGGCATGAAACTTAAAAGAACGTTTACTGCTGGTGAAGACAATGGTGACGTCTTGTCTATGCAGACAATGGGAAAGGACAGAAGAGCAGCACAGACTCCACACAGTTCTTTAGACCAATTCATCACACTGTCAAGTTTAAAGCATCAAGTGCTGGATAAGTCCATGAAATACACATAACAATAATAATAATAAAAAAAGACAAGCAGGCTATCAATATTTTTAGGAAACCAACTGATATGTTCCTTTTATTATGCTCCACCAGCTATAGCCCAAAGGAGGTACCAAAGAGGGACTTTCAAAAAACACACATGCATCCTTCAGGTCATTAAAGCAGACCTGGAAAGTACCATTCACATGGAGCTGTAAGAAAGAGTCGGAGACATGGAGATAAGGTGATGTGTGTTTGCAAGGCATTAAAGTTCTGCGATTCATTCAGAAAAAGGTACAGTTACTAAAGCTAACCTGCAACGGGAGTCATCTCAAATATCTAGAAACAACACGCTAAATTTTCTGCTGTTTAAGTAATATCCTATCGTTCATTCTTAATTCCAATAGCTCATTATATGTCTGGGTCGTTTTTTGGACTGCAAATAGACAATTTCTCACAAGTTTTCCCCCAACCCAACTGATTTATTTTAAAGAAGAGATAACATATACAATGAAATACTTCTGAGTAGGTCAGGTATTGTAACACTCAGGCATGCAAAGCACTGGTCACACGTAGGTGTGATTCTGGGAGCTGCAGAACAGTCAGGAGTATTGAAATCAATGTCAGTAGTGAGGTGCTTAAAGTGTAGCAAAGTGCTTGAGTGGGGAATTAAGAGCTTGAATTATTTCCTACTGTGCTCATATTATCACCAGTGCATTTTTAGCATGTTCTCTTACCTTCAGAATAGCATGTCCCAGTGCCATCATCTGAAGCGTTATGCAACATGAGCTCAAAATGCCACCAGTTTAGGATGAAAATGCATTGCACTCTCCCATATGGACATTCAGGTCCACAACACGGAGGAGCTGGAAGTGGCAGGCCTGTCCACAAATTATTTGCAAGGATTTTACTATTCTCTAATGGCTGATATGGCACATCTAATTATTGTACATTGCTTTGCTCAAAGAGGCTTTATTGTACAGAAGCTCTCCACAGCTGAGAGGTTTTTTCACATCCTTACTCTTCTATTTTTGATAAACTAGTCCTACATTTAAGAATCTTAATTGAATTCCTCTGAAATATTCACTAACTAGAACCAGGACTTCAAAATTTGCTAATTAATTTCGCATGCATGATCCATTATTTTAAATTCTAGTGCTGAATATAGTTTGGCATTGCCATGCAAATAAGCAGGGAAGCCAAGATTAAAAAAAAAAAAAAAACAAAAAACAGAAAACAAAAAACCCACCAACCAAACAAACAAAACCCAAACCAAAAAACCAATCCCCAGACTATCGAAAAAAATGCTCCTGTCTCTGACAATACACACTACCTATTTTATATGTATTTCAAATAAAAGTCATTCTCCCTACTTTTTTTTGTATTCTCCGAGTCAGTCATTCACAATCTAGTAGGCTGGATTGACAGGAGGTATGTTCTATCCACTGAGATTCACATGTCCTGTACTCAAATCAAGATTAGAAAAGACCTCTGGGAACATATGGTCCCACCTTCTGGTGAAAGCAGGGCCTTAAGTTAGGTTACCCAAGACAATGTCAAACAGCCTTGGATATTTCCAGCAAGGGCGACTCCACCACCGCTCTGGGAAACCTATTCCAATGTTGACTTGTTCTCACGGTGAAGAATTTTTTTCTTACATCCAGATGAAATTTCCCCTGAGCAACCTGCGCCTGGTTCTTCTTGTCCTGTGCACCCCTGTACTTCCATCTTCTATGCAAACCGTCGTTGAAGCGCTTGAAGACTGTGACTAGATTGCCCTCAGCCTTCTCTTCGCTGGGTCGAAAAAAATCCAATTCCTTCAGTCTTCCCTTCTTTATGCATAAAGTTCTTCAACCCTCTAAGTGTTTTGGTGGCCCGCTGCTGGATCCTCTCCAGTTTCCCAATGTCTCTCTAGAACTGGGGGAGCAAAGATGGGACACAATATTCCAGGTGTGCCCTAACAAGAGCAGGGGGAAGTAATCGCATCCCCCGATTTGCTTGCTCCGCTCTTGCTGACGCAGCCCGAGGCACTGTTTGCCCTCATTACTGGAAGGGTGCACTGCCAACACCACAACCTTTCTGACAAGGAGGAAAAGGACCAACATGATGGTATGGAAGCTTTAAGAAAAGCATGCAGACATGTATGAGAGTGTATTTAGGAGTTGCAATCATCTGAGAGAAGAGGAAGAAACATCTAGCACCTAGTAGTACGCGGACTTCACAGGTGTTATTAAAAATCACAGGCACGAAGAAGTTAAATACTGAAACACTGCAACACAAACCATGTCTCTCTAGTGTATTAATGATATTACAGCCATATACATTAAGCTTTCAAGGCAACCCGTTCATAAGCACCGCAGCATTTCAGACCTTATTACAATGGCACTAGCACATATTAAGCTCAGATTTACTCCTGAAAGAGACCCCTGTTGCCAGGGTTAGCAGCCTCCATTATTTGTTTGCACTGCTGAACCAAGGATCTACACAATGAGTCGTTGACTCCATCCAGTACACTGCACCAATACTTCTTTAGACATTGCTGCCTACAATAATTAACTAGTTTTTCATGTGGACAAGATAATTGGCTATGCTGCTGAAAATCCAAATAAAGAAAATTAATAGACAAACAAGCACTTCTACCAACTGCTAGTGAAACAGAAAGTAGCATTTTGTCGTTTCTATATAGAACAACTGATTTCCCTACTTGACTCATCAAAATCTCAGTGCTTGAAGGCTATGATTGGCTTGAAAACTGTAACTGACCACAAACGATAACAAAATACCCCGAGACAACATGACAGTTTTAACGTCTCTGCGGCAGTTTGGAGACTCTGAAATTGCATTTCAGCCCTGAGACACATTCTTCAGAAGGTGGCTACTTCTGACCCACCACCGGAAGGGACTGCTTTGAAGTTTTCAGCTAATAGATGTTCACCTTCTGGATTGCACTGACCATAACTGTAATGTTTCTTACATTTAACCTTCCAGTAACTGCCCAATTAAGGTTTTCAATACAGTCCACAGACTTTAGCGCTTCATAACTTAGTATGGTCTTGTGATTCTTTCCGTGCAGTACCAAGTCTCAAAAAAACCCATGTTGCTTCCCCCCACCCCTCCCAATTTGGTCTCAATTACTTCAGCCAGTTATTCAAGCAGACCTTCAAATTGTTTAAGATAAACTGAGAAGTTGTATTTATGCTTCACTACACTCCTGCCACTGTACATCAACAGTAGAGTAACTCGTAACTCATGTCAACAATTGAAGCATGATTCAATGCCAAGAAGCAGCTGTATTTAAGGAAGAAAAAAAACAAAACCACCAAAAAAACCCCCAAAGCACTTCCTTACTCAGACCTGCTTCCTTTTTGTATCCAGAGTCATATGTGACTACATTGAAATAAAAATATTAGCTGTGCAGAGCCACTACAGGAAGGCAGGGTTGCTTCCACCCTCTGCTAAGCCTCAGCAGCAGCACTGCTTTGTCTTCATCAGCTGCACTGCTGGGAAGCCACTTCTTCCCTTTTGATCCTCACAGTCCCAAACCAGAGCACCTCTCTCAAGCTCCCCGTGCCTTCAGGCTCCATCAAAGATACAACCATTCTGCACACACAGCAGCTGCAAATCTGTCACGGTTTATCATCAGCCTGCAAGATCATACTCCAAAACACGTCAACCCAAACTCGCCAAAGACACTGACCTCTCATTCCCTAGGCCACTCAAAAATGCTGACCCCAGGAGAGGGCTAATCCATGTCATTAAGACAAAGGAAGTCAAAAGCCCCAGTCAGGTGCCTCTCGACATCAGAAAACAGGCAGATTGCACAGATGCTGCTGCTGACCTCATTAGGCCCATGAAAACTTTTTTAGTAGGATGAGGACTCTCAGAGCACAGCTGAATGGGTAGGATTAGGAGCAATTCCTCTTTATCTTGATAACTAAAAAACCAAAGCAGCTATAAACTCAGAGTCCCACAGTCTCTTCCAGAGCTCAAGAGCAATTGTCTGACCCAAACACTTCAAAAATGGCACCCACTTCAGTTGCCCCATCTCTCCCTTTCCCCATTCACCCATTAGAAAAATAACCCTGCACTGAAAATTAAAAGAGAGAAAACGCATTAACAGGCTCCTACTGAAGATACACCACTCCAAGAAGATGAAACCAACAGCTGAAGTCTTCGCAAAAAAAAAATTTCACACCCCCCAAACTTACTGTTTAGTTACTACTAAATAACACAGACCAAGACGCAACTGTGGTACACCAAGGGTGATACACCATCACTATCCAGCTCTTCAGAGCAATAGAGCACAACTGCGGAAAGAAAACAAGGCATCCAGATAATTAAACTTCTAGAGGTAATGGGAGTAGGCAAAAGAATTATTCAAATCACAACACTGTCAGGTCTCGTCAGCCGTACCTACGTTGCAGGATACAGCCTCAAGCACACTACGAGCAGCCCACGGAGCCACAGATGTTAGCTTCACAGTGCTTTCAAAGGTACCACCTTTAACAGCACACCATGTGACAATAATGCAGCAACTACTAGCAGAGAAATAAAGATGGTATTTATAAATCTCCTAGATCGTTTTCTGCAGTTTTACTGCGATCCCAAACAACGCTCGATTCAAGCTTCCCCAGGCAGCCTGCAAGAGGGGGTTCCAAGGCACCGCGGCTGCAGCCTGGGGAGGAAGCAAAACCCAAGAACTTGTGGGTGACACCTTCAGCAATCTTGCTTCCTCCCAGATGACACCGACAGTTATGCGATGCAAAACATTGCTCTGCCCCGTCTGAAGGTCCTTACTGATCAGCAGCTCTAAAAAACCCCAAAAACGCTGGCCCTCGTACTTTGGAGAGCAACCCCACGTTCCCCGCACAGTCTTTGTGGTCCCTGGCCTTGAGGATTCCCAGGAAGATGGACAGCCCTTGCAAAAAGCAGTGCATGGGAAGTTCAGAAACTTCTCTTTCCCGTATGCATTCAATGGAGATGGTGCAGAGGCTGGACACAATCTGACCTTCAGCACTTCTTCAAAGTTCAGGAAACAAAGGCATGAAAGAGTAAACACTCATTACTTCTCCAACCACCAGCAAATGCACTGCTTCCAACTGCCTTCAGAGAAGACTCTCTGCTACCACCTTCCATGGCATTATTCAGAATCGCCTCTTACA
Source organism: Calonectris borealis (assembly GCF_964195595.1). NCBI lineage: Eukaryota > Metazoa > Chordata > Aves > Procellariiformes > Procellariidae > Calonectris > Calonectris borealis. Next base: position 16,465,086 of record NC_134324.1, read on the forward strand.
TAGTATTGTTCTTCAGATTTCAGCTCCCAGAAGCCAGCAATTAATTGAAAAACTCATCTGTCATTTCAAGAGATAACGAAGCCTAAGTCTCATGACTTCTGGGTACCATCTGATTTTTTAATATCTAATTCATAACTTTCCAAAAGGCTGAATTTGCCAGTACTGGCATATTTACGTCCTACTACTTCATAAATTGTCAAAAAATCTGCTAGCTTTTAGTCAGTTATTATATGCAAATCCCAACTTTATAACATTTCTAGACAGCTCTAGCATTATCATGGGTACAATTTATACCCCTTCCATTTCATTTAAAAAGACACTGAACTGAAACTGGTCTGGAATAATTTAGTATGAACAATACTCTCCTTCAATAAATCTGTTAAACATTGTTTTCCAAATCTAATGATGAATCCTCTAAATTTTATTTTCATTTTTATGGAGCTGCATATATTAAAACATATAGCCTTATGAATCATTTTCACAGCCAACCAAGCCATTTAGTAATCTTGGACATAGTTTATTTAGCCTGAAATAAGCTTTGCTTTGATTATGTGCAAACTACTATGTGTATCCGTTTCTGCCTCTATGGAAGATTCTGACACCTCTGGAGAATAAAAACGTGCTCTAATGACAGGAGTACATTATGTGGATAACTGAGATTACTTTATAACTTAAATATTTATGATCACAAGCCTATACTAGACAAACTACAAAATGATTCCAGCATTCCCTAATTCACTCCATCGGTCCTAGCATTGTATAGATCAAAGGACATATTACCCAGCAGTGAAAAAGAAAAGTGAATACCATAGCCTAACTTTTTATGGTCACTTCAGAGGCAGTTGTTCCGTTGCAGCTGCCCTCCCTCAGAGAAAACAGATTTTTGCTCTGGTTGCAAGGCCAGCACGAGGGAGATACCACCTGAGTAGATTCAGTTGGTGGCTCAGCATCTTCTGCAGAGGTATTTCCAAACACACTGGAGCTTTGGACCGTGCGAAAACTATTCACAATGGAGACCAAGCTGACTGCCTGCAGTTTGGAGCACACACTTTGTATCTGTCCACCTCAGCTGTCATCATCTGTTTTTTTCAGCTGCATCCTCCTGCAAAGTGCAACTCCATCCCCTAAGCAAGCCTCAGCAAAACACCCTACATTCAGTGTTCACATGTACTTACACGAACAAAGCCTTTGTTATGGGTGTGCTCGCACAGAGCCAGGGTTACACACCATCCATCATCTCTCCATCGCATGACACATGTGCCCAAAGCTTCCCCTCGGCGCCCTCAGCCTTGCAAGACCCCGTCTCTCAGTGCCTTGCGTAGATGTTGCAGCTAGTCCAAGTGCAGAATGAGCAGAGATTCAAATCACTCGTTACCCAGAGCTGTCAGACCCTGGTCCCTTGCGTGGTCAGTGGAGATCAGCCTTTGGGTACAATTTTTCATTGTCATTGTCAATATTTCTTCCACACTTTGGCAACTAAGATTCTAGTGAACCACACGATAGCTCAAAACATTTTCTTTTGCAGCAGAGAAGCAAACTATGTTGCTCCTTCCTGTTTCTGCCATGATTAAGCAGATGATTCACTCTCAACATCCTTAAAAGATGACTAGATTGAAATTTTTTCTCTCCCAATATAAAGTAAATCCAGGCATGAAAAGAAAGGCAACTATTTCAGAGGCCATTTGGGAGCTTTAGGATCTTTCTACAGGTAGAAAACTCTGATTACACTGACAACAGCACCCCTGAACGTCTCCTGACTTCTAATCTGTCCACGCAAACCCCTGAGCCTCTATTTTTAACTTAGTAGTACTGACCTCAGTATCTGAATGACAATCTCAGAAACAACACAGACTTAATCACAGCAATAAAGAGTTACATGAGAAAGATCCTGCTTCTGACATTTCTAAAAAAATGTAGTATGGGAAAGCAGAAACTCTCCAGAACTGCATCTGTAGAGGATTTTCCAGGATCTTTGAAAGAATATCTATAGCTTCAAAGGGAAACCAAAATCCGATCACAGCAGATCTGCCACCAGAGGACAGACACCGAAACATAACACGCATTCAATGCACTGGAATCGGAGAAAGACGAACAGTCCTCCTGCATTTCTGCATCGGGGCCCCCTTCTGCTGCCCCTCCTCTGATGTACCTCCAAGGGCGCAGCCGCACGGCCTTTTCCTTCCTCTGTCTTCTTTCTCCAAATGGGAGCAACACAGACTCGGTTCCCTATTTTATCACATCGATTTTCTCTTCTTAGATCATTCTTAGGAAAGGTTTCACAGTGAAAGAACACTTCCTAGGCTAGTTCTTATAACCAAAGGTGTGCATCGCACAGTGTACATAGCATGTTATGGCAGACAACATTTAATTGCTGTATTTTCTTGACTGGTAATTCTGCTTTGATATCAGAGCGACAAAGGTAACAACGGAAATAAAAAACTTCATCGCCTGCCTGCAGAGCAGGGTTAATTGACACCTCTGTCTTGAAGAGTGCTGCTGGGTTAGTCTTGGCTGAGCGCTCCACTCAATCCAGGCCAAATTTAGCCATCGTTGATGTTAATTTGTGCCAGTCACCTAATTAAATAAACTTGAAGAAGAGAAAATAATCGCAGGACAGAAAAAAACAGGGCAGAGGGAAGTCAGTACGAAAGCTAACACACTTATCTGACCTGTGGCAGCAAAGAGACATGAAAACAGGGCAGAAGGAAGGGGCACAGAGTTTCACAGGTGACACCATTTTGCATTACTCAGAAAAGACAGCAAGATAAAACAGGCTATTACTGGAACAATATTGTCCACCTTCTTAAATGGTGCTCATTTCTGCTTTAGGAAAAACAGCTTTCTCAAGAACAGCATCATAAACTAAAGAGGCATCCAAACCTTATAGACTTGTCCGTACGTCCCATTTCCAACAACCTGCACCAGTTCAAATATTCCTGCAGGGTCCTGCAAAAAGCAGAAGAAATAACATTATTTGCAGCAAAGCAACCACTTCATAATGGAGTTTAACTATACACAATCAAAATGAAAACATCTGTGGCACATGTCCTAATGATCTGTAATACACACTAAAGGGGCAATAGCCAAATAACAGTGTAAGAAATACATTAATACTAAAGTTTTCAGTCAAGTTGCTCAAAACTCTACACACAAAACAACTTGGTGAAGATTTGTAGCATGGCAATACAGCAGATACAACAACTAAATGGAGATGTGTGAAGAACAGAAGAATTCAACAGATTCAGCTTAGCAGTAGAATAAGGAATAAACTCCAGGCTTCCTAAGCCTTAAAACACTGAGCTAGCCTAGAGGCTGAGCTGCTGTCTTCTGCTATGAAACACTTAGCACCAGCAATGTAACAAAGGAAAGAACCTAAATAATAGAATTGAAAAAATACTATATAAAGCACCTGAGCCCAATTACCTTACAAAAGGGAAATGTATCATCCCAGGCAATCTTAACACTACAGGTGGGCTGAGAAAGCTCATTTGTCCTGTTTTGCAAACATAACAAGGTGAATTTGACTGATGTATTGAAGTCTTGGCTTTGAACCCAAACTAGATTGCTGTTAATTTACACGAAAGATTCATGTGTCAGGTGATCACTGTACCGTACCACATGAGCCAACTTTCATCCCACTGGTTTAGCACCAGTTGCTCTAAAACCAAGCCCTGCAGCAGATGTCCTTCTCCAGTAATGAGATGCTGCAGCCTTTCAGATATAGGAAGACCATCTTGTTGCAAGGCATGGGCAAGTAAATGTTCGCTCCTGCATGACTGAGCACATTAAGAAATGTGTTGCTTCAGTTAAAACTCACTTGAGAGATTTATATAAAAACATTAAGAACTCAAGAGACCAGTTTCTTGGTTTCTGGCTGAGCCATTTTTCAGTCAGCTCATTTCTTGGGATGATATCATTGAGAGATTTACATAAAATATTATTAACTCCATGTGTCAGTTTTACCACATCTGTTTCAGCAATCTGTCATGTCAGTTGATGCCTATTGGTACTGCTGAGGGATGCGATACAGAAAAACATTATCCCAGAAGTACATTTTCCATGAACCTGGTTGCAAAACATCCTTTTTTAAGGTATCAAGCTACTTCTCCACTCCACTTATATGTTATTCTTTCAATATAAATAATGCTTTCTTCATATCTGATACAGAAACGCTTACTTAGGCAAAATCCCAGTGGAAACATACAGGCTTTCTTCTGAGCAGATTCTGCCCGTACTGGCACAACTGTCATGATAAATGGCAATAGCTTTCACTGTCAGAGCAACACAGCACAGACTTCCACAACTGAAAGTACTAATGAGTTAATTTAGTTTTGTCTTTACGTTAAATGAGTTTTAATCTTATACTTCCTGGATTGTCAACTTCACAAGACTTTTTTTTTTTTTTAACTAATTAATAATGCATAAACCAGATCAAATCACTTACTTTTGATCCAGTCTGTGTCATTTCTTTTCCGTCTCTTATTTTTAAGACAAGGTAGTAAGGCATGGCCTTCTAGACTTCAACCCCAATTCCAAAAGTCCTCACACAAAAGGAGATCAATGGGACCACTCGTGTATGGAGCTAAGCCCGTAAGGCATAAGAAGGCTTGCAACACTGGGATCTTTGTAAAGTGCTTCGCTTCCTTCTCATGTCTTCATTTTTCATTTCCACTAGTCTTTGATACAAACGAACCATACACTTTGCTTCAGCAGAGCTGAAATCAGCAATAATCCACTGCCGCTGCTAAAGCAACAGGTGGGTGCTACAAACCTCGGCCTCATGTGCGACCTTCCCACAGACCTGTGCCTTGGGTTGCACGTGGTCCGTGCAATAAAATGCACGGCGGCTCCCTGGTGAACTCTTCCAGACAAGGGCCTCCATGCACAATATCTACTGTACTCCTCCGCGGCAAGCGTGAGCGGCACCCCATTTCCACACCTCTTCTGCAGAAAGCAGCGCTGCTGAATTAAGAGGTGTTCATAGTGCGCAGAAACCTAGAGGAACCTAAACTGCATTTTCAACTCCGAGTTTGCAACTGTCCCTCTCACTTAAATGCGTGCTCTGTCCTCACTCTTCTTCTCCAAGCTTATTCATTATGCAAATATAATAATTTAATGTGCCTCAAAATCAGATTCTCTCTCGCCCTCCAATCAATTTCATTCTGATGTAGCATCCTAATAGCTTGCTCCTAAAGGTTTCAGACACTCTAGGAAAAATCCAAACAATTATCTAAATAAATGTTAGCATTAACTTTAATATAGCAAAAATCCTACCCTGTCCTTGCTAGCCAATTGAGCATTAATGTCTCAAGCCTCCGCAGCTGAGTGCGGCCAAAATACTTCACCATCTCTCTTTTAATCAGGACACCATAGTGAACCGAGCCTTGTTAGGAGGCATAAAGGATATTAATCTGGGCTCTGACTTTGGTCCTTGGATTGCCCTTGTTTGCTTGGATATCAGCACTGCATTGTTCGCTGGCATTCTTCACAATGGGCCAACTTCTTAATTATCTTGGAGTTAGGTATCGTCTTTGATGTAGTGCTTCCTCTAAGCTACCATTTAAGCCCCGTGGTCCATCTAACCCTTCACCAGCCAGGCCCTGCCAAATTGCTCGGTTCACTTTGACAAACGCCAAAATCCTGGCCTGAACATTCATCACTTTAAGGTTAATTACTGTAATGCACTGTACCATATGGTGGCCGCCTTGCTTTCCTGCAAGTCATCTCCACAGTACTCAAAAGGCAAGAGCAAGACTGCTGACCCAGAGGCACCCAGGCCACATCCATCTCCTCCGCAAGGCAGAACGAAAAACAACGCACACAGCAAGAGCCCAACCAAAACGCACTTTTCACAGTCTCTGCAGCTAAACAAGATGCAGGTGTCTGAAGCTCAAGTTCTTCTACAGGGCCTCTGCACCTCGTCATGTAACGCAGAGATCATCTGACTGCCCTGATGAACCCAGTGCAGAAGCACCCCAAAAAGATGCTCCCGCAACATTTGGAAACTACAGCCCAAACTACCTCTTTCCAAGAAAGGGGAAAGCCCTGGCGAGCACCCATTTGGAGGGGAGCAAGGTCAGCTCGTGCAGTTTGAAAACCACCCCAATCACAGTTGTGCCTTCCTGCTGGACTTCTGACCGCAGCGAGGTTGGTGGGAGCGCAGCGCCAGGCAGCTCCCACTGGCCCCGGGAAAGCCTCAGACAAGGCAAAGGTGAAGCACCTACAGCCCAGCCTCACCCACCTCCCATTTGCCATTAAGCACAAACCCCAAACTAAGGCTGCTGAAAAGGTTTCCTCTGCAAGGACAGGTTTGTCCCTTCCCCTGTCAAGGCTGAAACTTGCCGTGCTTACAGCCTCTGGGAGGTTTCTGCATTGGACGGTCTTGACACAAAGCCTGCTGTCTGGTTTGCAGAACTACTCTTTTTCAAACTTACACTGGTTTCTTATCATTTATTTAAGGAGATAAGATTCATCTGCTAAAGCTCTAAAGAAGAACTTGCATTATTTTGTCTTACTCCCCTGAGCAGAGCCAGGTTAAACTTCTGCTTGCCCAGCCAGGAGCCTTGTGCCATCTTCACAAACTTTATTGTCTCTGCCGCCTTTCTTCTTTCTGCCTCTGGTCTGGAACACCCTCCTCGCCATGTGATTATTGCAAAGGCTTCTCCCAGCCCTCTTTTTTTTTTTTTTTCCTGGTATTTTTAGAAAGTAGCTTGCTTTGATTTCACTGTCTGGGGCTGACAGTGCTTTTTGCCACAATTGAACTCTTCCCTCTTCTTCTGTGGAGAGTGCCCCACAAAAAAACTGCCTTGGTTGGACTGGATTGATAGGTGGTCAGCTTCCATGTGAAAAAGCAAAGTGGAACTAAGGGGCATCATACACAACCTTGTTAATTGTTTGTGGATGTGAAACACTAACAGTGTGTCTTTTAAGGTGGCCAAAGTTTGGATTATGTTAAAAACCTAAAAACGCAAGAGCATAATGATAAAAATTCATAGCAAACTAGGTGAACGCTGACTTTTTTAGCTTTGGGGAGAAAAAAAAAAAAAGCTCAAACCTCAACAAAAAACCACAAAAGCTGAAACCCCCCCACATATTTTCTTCCAGAAAATCTTTGTTTCTCATTTGTTTTCTCTCCGCAGCTTCACATCACAGCATTCACATCACCCTTAGGAATGTCAGTAGGAATTATTTATTATCTTGGGAGGGGAACGAACCTCTCCGGTGAAACACCCCTAGCAGGGCAGAGCAGCGCTCCCGTGGGACGGTCTCGCCAGCGAAGGGAACGCGACCTCTCGAGCCTGCATGCAACGGGGCAGGGCGAGCCCCGAGCCGGGGAGAGCAGTCCAGCTCCACCGACCCCAAAGGCTTTTCCCCAGCAGAGCCCCCGCCCGCAGCCCCCATCCGCACGCATCGCATCGCCCCGCTCTCCTCGGCCGCGCCGGCAGGGACGCAGCCGGCGTCACCAGCACGGGTGTCCCACGGCCACCGCACGCCGCAGAGCACCCTGCAGCGCCGGCGCCTCTCCCCACGCGCGGCAGAGCGAAATCCTCTCAGATAAAGCGGGGAAAGAAATCGGGTGAAGCCTTTGCAACGCCCCAGCAGCGAGGCTGCGGAGGCGAGGAGCAGCCCCAAGCCCGGGGGTTTCATCGCCCGGAGGACGCCCCCGACGGCGGGGACGAAGGTGGCCCGCCGTAGCCCCGCGGGGCAGCCCCCACGCGGGACGCGCCCCCGCCGCCCCTCCTTACCCGCAGCGCCGCCAGGTCGATGCCGTCCAGGCTGCGGGCGGCGCAGTCCCGGGCCATGGCGCTCCGCCGAGGCGCGCAGCACCGCGGCCAGCCCTCAGCGGCGCCCCCCCGCCCCGAGCTAACGGTCCCGCGGGCGGCCCACGGCGGCCCGGCCGTGCCCCGGCGGGCGCAGGAAGGCGGGCATGCCCGGCCGGCCGGAAAGCCCTCCCCGCTCGGCGGGCGCGCAGGCAGCCCCCGGCCCGGGCGGCCGCCGCCGGCAACTTTGGCGGAGACAGTTCCTCGGGAAAAGTTTGCGAGGAAGTGACGTGCCGTGCCGCGGGGGGTCGGGGCCACCTGCCGCCGGCGGGGGCGGCCGCCACGCGCTCCCCCCACGCGCGGTGAGGGGGGATTTGCACGCCCTCCCCCCCGCGCGCGCGCGTGTCCCCCGGGTGAGCCGGCGCGTGCCCGCGCCGCCCCACGCGCGCGTCCCCCCTGCCGGTGGCGGAGCCGCGCGAGGCAGCGCGGGGGTCGGGTCGGGGCCGGAGGCCTCGGCCGGGAACCGCAGCGGGGACACCCGGAGCCGCAGCCGGCAGCGGGGAGGGGAGGGAGGGAGGGTCTGCAGGCCCCCGCGCTCCCGGGCGGCGCACGGAGCGCAGGCTGTGCCGCGGGGCCGAGGGAAATTACACCAGCCGTAAAAAAAAAAACAAAACAAAACAAACAACAAAACAACCAACAACAACCAACCAACCTCAAAAACCCCAACAAACTACATTAACAAAGAAAACGAAAAAGCGGAATAAACACACTTCCAGACCCCTTCCCCAAGGTGACGAGCGCTGCAAATAGGGGCCCACGGAGGTGACGGCAACGCTGCTTGCAGCGCCGAGCTCAGCGCTGTCGGGGGGGCCGGAGCAGCCTCAGACCCGGGGGGAACCCAGCCCCACGGTCCCACTCGCAACGGGGGGCAACCGGCAGCGGCAAGTCCCTCGTGGCACAGAGCAGGGGCAACCCCCTCGCAAGCCTGTCCCAAAGCTGCAGCGTGCTTCGGCAGGCGGCACGGCACTATAAACTCTGCTGCCCATTACAGTCTCTTTCGCCCTGTAATTACGACCACAGAAAGAATACAGTATACAACTGTATTGTAGTGGGGTGGAAGGACTTGTGGATATTTTTGGGCCTCCTATTTAGAGACCAAAAAAATCAGTGGAAATGCACGTTACTGAGATAAAGTCCTTAAATATTCCTGAATGATACTCAGGGGCAGAACATCGTCCCCTCGCAGAGAGCAAGCAAAGGCGATGAAATTCTGAATCGGTATTTTCACAATCACAGACGTGAAATCAAGTCAAAGTGGTCAAAGCATCTTTGGTGCCTATTAGCTCACGACGGAGGACGCAATGCCAGCAGCGGAGTGGCAGTGTTGTAATAAGAGCATTTGGCAATTTCCTTGAAAGAAATGCTGATGCATCGTTCAACTTCAAAGTACTCTTTTAAAACAGCCCACACTGGGCACGTTAACTAAACCGACCCTGGCTGTTTGCTCTCCGTCCATCTGTAGGCCAACATATTGATGCGCCGCTAACAGATAATGCAGCCGATTGCTGCATTAAAGCGCAAGTTTGTTGAAGAACTAATCGTGCATAACGCAGCTATGCACAACAGGGGCAGAAATGCGCAGGCAGTGACAGCCCAGCCCCCCTCTCCCCTGGGCAGCGTTTGGAAAATTCTGGCCCTCACGTCACCTTTGACAAAGTTAAGCCACAGTTTTGCTCCCCATTGTAGCCTTCCTGCCTTGCATAAATCCATCATTAGCCTTTTTGCTTGTGTTATTGCTCACAATCCCTCTTTATCTCTTCTCTAACCTTCGGGCTGTCCTTTGTCTCCTGCCACTTTCCACTTCCTTCCTGCCTCCCTGGTGAGAACTGGTGTGAAACTCCCGGCTGTTGCCTACCAAACCCCCTCTCTCTTGCTCCATCTCTTAGATTCTTTGCCAAAATGAATCCTACCTGCCTTGCTCGCCTCTGGTGAGTGCTCCAACCTAAGGATTAATTTTCACTTGACAGAAAGCTCTACCCAAAAATGATATGAAAATCTGGTTTTAGAAGTATAATATGGCTTGTAGTATTTCTGTGGGCATGTCTCAGTATCTCTTTGCTGCATGCTTTTATCACCCCCTTCCATTGTCTTCCCTCCACTGAACCCTGCCGCTGGTAGGGTTTCTGTGGACGCTCCAGTCCCAGCTGCACCATTGCGGGCAGAGCTTCGTAAGTGATTCTTCCCTTGCTGCCGAAAGCGGCAGCGCATCTTTTCCCCATAAAGGCCTTGCAGGTCTGACAGAAGCAACAGTTTTTGTCACTGATTCACAGCAGATCTGTCGAGGGGGGAAATGCCTCCAGGACAAGGCTACTTTTCAGAGTAGAACCAGATTCACAAGCCCCGAGTTCTTCATCACCAGCCTGATGACTGGTTCTGCAGAAACAGAAACTGTGCTCCGAGCGTCCCCTGCAGCCTCGTGCCCTGCTTCTGCTCCAGCCCTCCCCAAAGCACCGCACAGTCGGGGTGTTTGTGCTATCGCTGACTTGCAAACAGGCCGTCACACCTTGCTCTTCTGCATGAAGCCACATGGCAGAATAACTCCCAGGAATCAGGAAATTCAATGCCTTAGCGCAACCTGACTGTTAATAAATTAGAAACCCACATTCATCTTATCAATAACAAAAAGTGAACAGGATCCCTTAAGAATAAATTCAATTTAAGAAAAACCCAAAACACAACAAACAGAAGAGACAATTAAATGCTATCAGCACAGCTTTCCTCTCCAGCAGCTGTAGTCAAACCCCTGCAGCCAAATTCAGCAACCACAGACCTGAACATAAAAACCTTTCAAATGTCTATGTGCATGCAAAGGATGTTTTGTATTAAAAGGGAAGTGCAAGCATGAAGGGGGAAGAACTTCCTTTGTTTCAGCAAAGGAAATGCCATTGTACCCCAGAAGTACGGGGCTAATCATGAGCTCTTCTGTCTGCATCCCACCCACCCCCCCAAACTCAGGTTTGGGTCCATAATAGTACTACCAAGAGTAATTGCCCCTGCCAGATGCGACACTCGGCAAAGGAAGAGAGTGTTTAAAGTTGAGGCTCGAATTGCCATGCTGGCTTGTTTCCTTCAGCTTTGTTTACGCTGGGGTCTCAGCTACAGGTGTGAAGCTGGCAGAGAAAAAACCAAACAAGATAACTCATAAGAGAACAGGATTTTTGGTCTGCAGGAAATAAACAGCTTCTTAAAATGTGGTTTCAGTCTGAATTGGACAAACTGACTCCTTTCAGAACCGTAAATTCAGAGAAATTATCATTCAGAAAAACTCAGAGAAATTATCATTCAGAAAAACTCAGACACACAGGATCTTCTCCTGGAGATAATCCCCCCGATGCTGCTCAGGGAATGGACATCCCGGCCACTTCCATGGCTGCGGGAACAGCCAGGCTCAGCAGCTCATGCCACGTCCGTGACTCCAGAGCCAACCGTCCGCAAACCTTCCCAGCATTGTCAGGATCCAAATCCCAGCTCTACAACAGGGAGCTCAGAAACCCCGAAGCTCAAGGCAGGCTCCCTGCTACTGAGGTAGGAGGCAAAACCCCCCTCAAGCTTCTTGGTTCCCCCGCGCCCAGCTTCATGGCAGAGCCCGACCCCAGCATGCTGGCCTTCCCCAGGACCCTGCAACTCCCAGCACTTGCTCCAGAGTCAGATAGGATCCCTGTAAACACCAGCTTTCCTTGGCACCAAACATTCCCTGAGAGATTTATTTTGCTGGAATTTTTCTTACCTTCTGTAAGGAAATTGCATTCTGCCAGTGCCAGAGTGCCTGATTGGATTGATGCAGACTAACGCTCAGACATCAGCACCTTTCTCCCAGAATAAGAATCCCTTACAAAATACCCCATGACTTTCATTTTTTTAGATGAACTAGAGATTTTGGACATCTCTTTAGTGTTTCTTTAGGGCACAACCCTTAGCTGAGAGGCAGCCAAGTGACACAAAAGCCCAGGAAATCTGCTTGTAACTACAGACTTCACCCTCCACTTCCAGAAGCTCTCTCTGGATTGCTCAAAAAGGAAGGCCAATCTTTTTGCCTAATGCTTTCAGAAACCATTTTGTCCTCATTTGGTTGCACCAGAACCGGAACCAGAAGATTACCAGCTGTTAAATGCTGATTACAGGAGAGAGAATGGGTGGCAACAGCCAGCATGGTATCAAGCCCAACACTCATCCATGAGTAGGGTCTCTTGGCTGCCGCTTGAATTCATTACCATTTACAGCATCATTCTGGAAGAGATTTATTGTTACTAATGGTTTTTATGAAGTCCTGGAGTACAAAAAAAAAAAATCTTGATTTATTAGGCCAGCCACTAACTTTAAAGTTGTCCCCTTCCGTTTCCAATTATACCATAGTTTGGTACCGTGGGGGCTTTGCTAGACTGTCAGGAACAAGATTACACATTAAAAAACTGTCTAGGACTGTATACAGCCTGGGTACATCTTCATGCTAGCTTGGTGGCAGTCACACAACGCCATGAGTACTGTTTGATGAACACAGAAAAGTAGAGAATACTTTCATCAGGTCACACCTTGGAAAATACCAGCACAACTTCACGCAGCTGCTGCAAAAATTCTTTGGGTTGGGGAAAGATTTAAGTTTCAGGCTGTGGACACCCAGCTACTCGCATTCCAATTTAGTTAAAAGATGCTGAAAGAGATGAACCACCAATCCCTCCCCAACCCAATCCGCTTCACAACTGCAGTATTTCTGTGACCCATCCCTGCAGTGCTTGGAAATCACAGTAAGATGTCTTTGTTTTCAGTGGATTGTTGGATCAGGCTCTGAATATTTCTCATGCTTTCTCCTATTTGAACTAAAGAAAATTCCACTTCATTCCAAACACATTAAGGCTGGGCCAGAAAGTCATATTTAAACCTGAATCTGTCTTCAGATTTGCACTTTGCAGAGGCTGCTGCATTAGGATTGAAAGACAGGGTTACTACCTTGAGTAAACTGGGAATACCAGAAATCCAGACAAACAAACCAAAACAGTCATTTCTTGTACAATACTCAGTAGCACATACAGTAGTTTTCAGCTCTTTAAAAATTAAATAACTTTTTTCAGTTCCTGGCAGCCGTGCTACCGCAGTTTCACAGGATATCCAAAATGAGACCAAACAGCTTCCTTCCCAAAGGATTCCTGAGCAGACAGGCAAGCTGGAAAAAGTGCCTCTCACTACTGTAATCACAGCCAGGATGTCCACCTCATTTCCCAGGGTAAAACTTAAAATATAGGTCTCCCACAAAACTTGCATTAGTCCGAATGCCGCTCACTGGGACTCTGGCAGAATTTTTTTTTTCCTTTTTCAGTTGCACACAAACGAGCCCGCCCGAGGAAAGCGTGTCCCAATACCTTGCACGTAGAGAGCACAAGGCACCCTCTCCTTGCAGGACTGATAACCCTCTTTCACTGCATGACCCATGACTTCACAGCATTGTTTCAGCACGGCACTTCGGAGTTTCTCAAGCAAGAACGCTGCTGCTGGAAGTTTCCCGTTTCCCGTCAGCCCAGCACACGTCCCTGCTATCCCTGAAAACAGCCACACACTTTCAGGGAGAAGAGTCGTATTTTCTGGAATGAGGATATTTTGCACTTCTGGCTTTTGGACTCTCAGTTCCAGCGCCAACTGAATCCTCAATTGTGATTTTGTGCAGTAATACACAAATCATACAGATAACCGTTTCCCTGTGTGAAAGCTATTTCTGTTACATTGTCTTCCCATGAGAGTTTTTCCCACTCTGATTTTCTTTTCTTTCCCACGTCACCAGGTATTTCACTTCGACTGTATGCCTAGTATCTGAATACCAACACAGTATCTGCATGCTACGGTAATACCACTGCACAAAGGCTGGCTGGCAATTCTGCAAAATTAAGAGCAAGATGATGTATTGAAATAAATCGAACTCATACATTTTATATTACTGTTGCATATTACTGTTGGGCAGCCATCTGCCTAGCTGTAAGCTTTCCCCTTCCCTTCCATCTTCTGCAAAGTTACTTCTTCATTCAAAGTGGCAACCATTTTAAATGCTTTGCAAGGAACAGTAGCTATATGTTACTAGGTCATCAGATCCCAACGGGGTTTATGAATACCATAATGAATTTCAGCCCAACATCTGTCTGCTCTCTGAAACAGATGCAATTATAGGAAAAAATAGCTGCTGCCTCTTCACAAGCAGATTTCTCAGTAAAAAACCCAAAATACAAAGAAAACTGACATAGCATAATTTAATTGCCAGCACATTAAATTTATCAGTCAAAATATCATGTGGTACACGCTTTTTTTGTGAAAGCAAGACAAGTCGTGGAAACTTTTCTGGCAGACAGGCAGAGGTTTTTTGACTTTTAGAAAATCTTGCAGGCATGGTTTTGGTTTTGCCAACCAAATGCTAACCTTGGATGACTCAGACCACGGTTCCCTTTTATCCAAACCACTGAAGTTTGGTGGTTAGCTAAGTAGGAACTGGTATCTGAATCACCCTTGATTTGGAGGAATTGTCAGATAAAAGTCTTGGGCGCAGGGTTTTGGGGGCAGGGTGTTTGTTGGGGTTGTTGTTGCCCTTTTCCCCAAAGGAAAGAAAAACAAATACAACAACTTTAAGAGTGGGGACACTTTTCAATGTACTTCAAAAAAATTTTTTAAAAAATCAACTTTATCCTATTTTTTAACCTTTTCAGTGTCATGTGTCGGTCTGGATACATTCTCAGTAAATTAAACAGATTTTTTCAGTCGTGTTGCAAGCCTAACCTGTGCCTCACAAACTTACACAATTTTAACCTTGTCTTTAGCTACAAAAAAAGCCTACCTCGTTGCTCAAGTCCCAGTTACATATCTGCAGTTCCCAGGCCCCCTGCTTCTCCTTTTCTTAGAGGAGGGAAAAAAAAGGCAAAAGAGGAACTGTAATTTATGAGCCCCCATCCAGCCCTCTGGAACAAAACCTGCCCTCTGCGACCTATTAAACATCTTCAGGGAAATCTCCTCTGTTCTCACTCCAATTTCTATTTAGTTCCAAGTTGCTTTTCGTCTCGGTAGTTTGTCAACTTTGAACATTTCAAACACACTTGGATGCCCCAGCACAGTGCCTGAGCCTTTTAAATCCTCTTCTTTTCCTCAAGGGAAGTGTCTCCCGTCTTTGGGATGTTGCCTAATTTTTGTGTGTGTGCGTGTGCGAGTGACTGCTGGATGGGAAAGGCAAGGGGAAGCTCATTTGAGCCTTGAGCAACAGAGCCCTCTTCCAACACTAACTCATGAATAAGTCTATGCCTTTTCCTGTATATCCTTGCCAGTCCTATCTAAACATTCTCTATCTTTGTATATTAATAACCAGCATATAACTTCCAGCCAAGTTTCAGTGATGTCTGTAACACCACGCTCAGTCTGCTAACAGGCAGCACGGCTCTGGTGAGGGTCTGTCAGCATTCTCGCCGCGCTTTGCGGCGCATCTGGGAAAGCGGTGGGTAGGTGCACTCGCCTTGGTGTTGCTGCTGCACAGCGCAGCTGTCAGCTGAGACTGTAAACATTTTAAAAATTAAATTTGACGAGTTGTTTAGTGGCTTGGGAAGAATGGGAAGCCTCTGTACATCCGCCAGTCATTCACCGATCTTTAGTCATGGAAGTTTTGTGGGCAAGGAATGTGTTTGTGCGGGTCTGAGACAGGGTGTATTCACTGTTTTTATTGATAACCTGGAAA
Source organism: Calonectris borealis (assembly GCF_964195595.1). NCBI lineage: Eukaryota > Metazoa > Chordata > Aves > Procellariiformes > Procellariidae > Calonectris > Calonectris borealis. Next base: position 16,480,599 of record NC_134324.1, read on the forward strand.
CAAATACCAAATGGAAACAAATACCAAATAATACCGATTATTATTGTTAAGAGGGCACGAAGAGGCAGTGTGGCAAGTGGCACAGGGCTGCGCTATATAGCACGCATGGCTCAGTAACCTAAACCCATTTAAACAATATTCACCTGAATAGCAGCTCGTACCAGGTTATGTGCAAGCCCGGCTTGCATGTGGGGGGGTGGAAGGGCTGTGGCACAGACCCTCCTTCCCATGCCGGCCCAGCTGTACCCAGCACAGCCCGGACACCGCCCAGAGCACTGAATCCCAGAGGCAATCGCAAACGATATCAAGCAGAGCGAATCTGTGGGAACAACTTGGTGCAATACTGTGGCAAAAGGGCTGACGGGATCATGGCTGCGTAAGCAGAGAAGAAAGACCAGGGGAGGGACTTTACCTCCCATACGGCTTTGCTGGGACGGATGCTGGAACGGCAGCTCCAGCATCTTTCTAATAATGCGCAGAGCAGAAATGAAGACTTGGATTCAGTGCAAGGAAGCGGCACTAAAATTAACAACCGAGGACAAAATGGCTTACTGTGCCCACCTTGAATAGCTAAAGCTCTTACCGTATTAAAAAGGGAAGTGGCTTTATGTTTTCTTCTACAGAGAAAATACTGGGCATTTTAATCACAAAAGACACAACGAGAGCCAGTCGCTGAAGCAGAAACCAGACAATAAAAAAAAACCCCAAAACCTAACAAAGTAGAAACAAAGGCACCACATGTTAACAGATCTGTTGGTTTCCATTTCTCGTGGGTCTCTCGCTTTCTGGTTCCTAGGGTAAGTAAAAGAGTGCTCAGACCTCCCCAAATTACAGCTGCCTTCAGCAGCCTCTCAGACTGTTTCGCTAGTCCAAAGTCACTGGTGAACAAGATCTCCTGACCGTAGCAGCTGCTGTGCCACCCAGGAAATCCGTCCCCTCCGGAGGGCTGCCTGGCTGCTTTACATTAGCCAAGTGGCAGCCAAGCCCAGAACTGGCACCCGATAGCGCACTTGGGCTTAGCCTTCCAGCAGGGAGAACTGGGGATTTAAACCAGCTTCCCTTTTCACAGCAGCTTAAGTTCTTTAAGGAGTTTAGCTCCATAAACCAATTAAGCATCTTTAAGTCCTTGAGCTCTCATACCTTCTCCGAGCAGTTTGCATGCTCACATTGCTTTAAAGGCCGAAAGCTGATTTCATCTAGCTGAGACCCGAGCATCTTATGAGGTCACGGGGCGAGCAACCCCAAGCAGAATCAGTGAGTCTGGAATCCTCTGCAGACCAAATCTGGGGTGCTGCTCTCCCGTGGCCTCATTTCTGCAAGCAAATTCTTACAGGTTTGGAAAAGGCCGATTTCACCTTCAATTCTTTGCTTTTCAGAAGCCCCAGTTCTAGATTATAAAGTAAAAGATGGCCCACGAGCTCATAAACTTTACACGCTAGGAGTGGGAGTAAAACAGCTATTATCTGCATTTACACATCCACTGTGGTAGCGTGGGCAGACGTAACTGGTGTGTCAGCCCCTCGAGTCCCATCCCAACCCCTTATCTGCCCTTCCTGTCTTTTTCCTTTGGATTAGTTAACACTAAAAGAAGGAGAATGCTAATACAGTCATTTGATATTTGAATAGGAAAGCTTACAACCAAGTCTCTGAAGTACTGTTTTGGGCTTTTTTTGGTGTTTTAAATAGACAAATCAGCAACATCTTGAAAGCCAGAAAACCACATCATAAAGTTTTACGCGAATCTATCACCAGCCCCCTTTGTTTCCTGTAGGACGCATCCCACATAGCTAGATGTATTTATGTATAAAGTATAAAGATTTGCATTATATATACATAAATAAAATTACTGTGTATCTCCTAAAGGCTGTAATTTTCATAGACACTCTTTTTAAGTCAGTTAATAACTAGATATCATTATATTGTGTTAAAATACAGTTTTTAATTCCTGCACAGGAAAAGCAACATGCTGCGGTAACAATGTGATTCTGTAAACAGTTGTGGATTAACATTCAGTGACCACTGAATCTTCTCTGTGATTAAAAATCCCCACCAGCTGCCCAATCTGCTTTTGTCAGTAAACTCTGCATCATTTTATAGCAATAAAAATACAGTTCGCCCACTCACTTGAGGTCAGTCATGTGCTTATGCCTAAAAAGGAGCATTTACACGAGCGTTATGTGAGGGGCAGATCTGCTCCATCGCTCTGGGGCTACTACTGCTGTTGCTTGCTTACAAGGTCACCATCTCCATTTCTTCTAAAACAGTGACAAATCATCCCAGAAAATGCCCCATCCATCAGTTCTGCCTGCTCAGCACCCAGGGAGTGCCGAGGAGGTTCACCCGAGGAGGACGTGGCATTGAGGCACAGCCCCTGGACCCTGAAGCAGATCTGGGGGTGCTGGATGTTTGCATGGGCTTTCCTTTGTGCAATTCATCACCTGAACCCAACTCATCAACAGGTCCAACTGTAGCTCTAATCATGAAACTTCCCAGCCTAAACCCCCCCCAAACAGGAGGCATCCCAGCAGTTCCTCCCTCCCTGCAAACACCAGTGTTTCCTGCAAACACAGATGGTATTTCAAAAACTTACCTCGCCTTTGATTCACAATTCCCCAAGGCCACGCAGCTCCTACTAAAGCATTTCCAGCATAACTGTACCTACCAGCTCCGACTATGTGCCCCTCATCACGTAGCCAGCAGCACTCGCCCGGTGCCTCGAGCCCCAGGAGTGGGAACCTAGAACCAACCGCCCACCCGGAGCTGAGCTCCCCCGTCAGGCAGGGACCCAGCTGCCAGCAATCATGGCCGGTAGAGAAGGTGAACACAAGTGTGGCTGGTTTGCATAGATTTTATATTCTGCCTCTTTGATAAAACCTTTACATGGGTCCTATCCTTGCAGAGACAAAGTGGGGGTACAGTCTTTGTACAATGTGAGGACCTACAGCAATTGCAGCCATCGCTTGCATTTTGCAACGTACCCGCTCCGCTGCAGCACAACAGGAGTCACGGCCTCGCACAGCAACGCCCTCCATCATGGTCCACCACACTTCCTCCAAAGCTTTCCACTCCATCAGTTTTAGGGCACCCCAGCTGTAACTCGGAGGACAGACCTTGCCAGGCAGCTTCTCTTCCTCCTGCACCCAACCGGCCCTGTGCTCACCCTGAGCGACCAGCGCCGGGGTACAGCCCTAAGCGCTCCCAGCCCGCAGCCCTGCCGCACCCTGCGCGTGCTCTCGCTCGGGCACTAGCGCCCGTGGGGAGCTGCGCACCCCCGTGCCTTTGCAGAGCCTGCACCCTGGGCTGTCCACCGTCCTCCTCCCCCCTCAGGTCACCACCACAGCTCCCGCGGCCCCGTGTGTGGCAAGCTGTCCCCTGCACAGCCCTGGCCAGAGCCACCTCCTTCACCCGCTCGCGTTTCGGAGCAGAGCACTGGCAAGCAGCCCGCACCACCGCCTCGTGTGCTGCCGACCCACACGGGGGTAGGTCCCGTGTAGACAGGTAGTCGCACAGCCGGCTGCGATGCGGCGGTGGGAGGGTAGTGACAAGTTATTTCGTGGTTTTAGCCAGCCCAGCACTGTTCCCCTTCGGCCCTGGCCCTGGCTCTGCTGAGCCGTTTGGGACGCAGCGGAGGCCGGCTCACCAGCCTGGCCGGGCTGCAGACTTCCCCTGGCGCAGATTAAGACCTGTGCTCTGTGCACTTTCTCTTCTTTAATCTGCTTTCTAAAACCAGAGATGTTCCTTGTGGTGACTGTGAACACACACGCACGCGCTGTGGGTTCTCACACACCTCTGCTGAGCTGCATGCTTTATACCACCTCTTGCTCTGAAGCAGCCATAGCGCTTCCATTTGTTTTCCCTAGGTGTTTTTTTCTTTAAAAAAAACACAAACCAGAAAAACTTTCAGTTTAACTCTGCAATACTTGAACCCTTTTGTTCCTTTTGCTGGACTTAGGTTACCCCACAGAGATCAATTGTTTTCTTTCTTGTCCAGACATGTCTTCCTGCTCAGCAGATAACAATTTGCTTTACTTTTGTGTGGCTGTATGGATTTGTGTTTTCCCTTGACATTTCTGTGAACAATGTAGCAAAGGCCGGTGTTGTGTATCCCCATTCCCTTTCTCTTTTTGGCTTATTTTGATGATTCTCCCATACTGATGCTAGCTATTTTTCCAGTCTCATTTAATCCCCTTTGTGGCCACCTCTACTTTTCCAGTGCAGATGCTGGCACTAAATTGCCTGTTATCCTGTCCTAATTTCCATGTTACAACTGCTGGGAGGATAATCAGAATTTATCTATCTCTTTTTCTCTTTGCTCTGTCCCTTTGTATTGTTTATTCTTCGTCTAGATCGGGAGGGCCTGCAAGTCTTTTCATGACTATTATTTTTTCCACATGTCCAAGCTCAAACTGAGAATTAGAACGCTTCCAGGGCTGATCCTTATTTGGCCAGCATTTCTATCGCATTTTTCTTTTTAACCTTTTGAGAGCATTTTCTGCAGTTTTGCCTTCCCAGCTGATCAGATAGGAAACGAGAGGCGGCAGGGAGGGCTCACCCGGGGCCAGCCCCAGGGCGACTGCGCTGGAGATGTGCTGAGGCCCTTCGCAGAGGCGCAGGCTAGGAGAAAGGTAACTGAATTTTAGTTGAGCTGAAACCCGATTGCTATTGGGGCCAGGAGGGACAATTCTGGCCTCTGGGCAGCGTTAAATTTATGCTGCGACTTTTGTGGTCTTTTACAGCACGGCTGACTCTGGGACGGGTGGGTTGGTTGGAGTGGGGAGTGTGGTTTCAGCTCACTTCTTAAAATTTGATGAAGTCCTTAATGCCTTACCCATGTAAAACCGGGGGGGCCATGGTTTTGTACTCCGGATGGCAAACCGAAAATACGGCTGGTAACTCCCCTCCGTGTTAGAAGGAATCACAGGTTCTGCCAAGCCACATCACATTAACTAGTCTAGTTACAAAAACACAGACCCTGTAACTCACAGGTCTTCTTTTGTCCTCAGTAGAAGCTGTTGGATCAACTGAAGCCAAATGCTCAGAGTTATTACAATCTTCCTTTTAAGCTGCTCAGATTAATGGAACAAATTCTCATTCAGAGAAATCGGGTACAGATCCCTAGCAACTACATCAATTTGACTCTGGCTTTTGAGTAGTACAAATTACAGCAGAATATTATTATTAATTTCAGCTGTCCTCTGTCCTGGCAAATTATCATTCATCTCCCAAAATGGATGTCTCAGCTGGAGACCTTTATTTTATCATCTTAGTGTAAAAAATCCTGGCTCCTTCCTCCCTCCAAATTAGCAGTCTATGATTTCCCTGGGGAAGTCTGTCTTAGGTGTAGTGCTATGATTTATGCTTGACTAATATCACCAAGACTAGACAGGGCACCAGAACACTTTTACCTTCCAACACATACCTGAAATCTCTCACCAGGTCCATGACTGCCTGCTCAGGAGTTAGTCACTTCCTCCACAGCCTGTAGGGAAGACAGCAAAGTTAAAGAAATGTTGCTCTATTCTAACAAAGCTTATCGTCAGCAGCTCACCGCTCACACGTACACTGAATTCATCTTACTCCGTATGAAAACTGCCCAGGCTGCAGGCGAGGGTCTGATTGTGGTGTCATTAGAGCCTTCTTGATGTTACCTGGTAAGCTCCTGAACTAACCAAGTGCCATAAAATGTAATTTCTAAACGTTACAGTGAGCCTCACTGCCCAGTGCTGCATTTCAAGCTGCCCCTAAGGAGCCTTTCCCTTCCCACAACCAGGGCATCGTCTCGCGCGGCTCAGTGCAAAATTCGAGTTAAACATGAAATCATCAGGAAAATGGTGTCGTGTCTGTGCAGGGTGGCTGACGGGTCAGCAGTGATACCCCCAGCGCGCAGTAAACCTGGGGAAAGGCAGAGCGGGCTGGGGCGAGGGAGGTCAGCCCAGGGGAAGGTTTCATTCCCGGTGGTGCCAGGCAAAGCCGTACGGACACGCTGAGGCTGATGATTATCTGAGCTTGTTCTGCTTCAGCTACTTTGTGAAAACATGGCTTCCACATCACAGTTTTTAAGTACTATTTAAGAAGCTAATAACTTGCTACTGGTCCTGACTAGGTTACCTAGGATACTTTAGTCCCACTCCGACATTGTAGCTTTGCCACCAGTGCCATTCCTGCGGTGTTTGCTGGCTCAGGGGGAGTAAGTATCAGACACTTTCCCCCAGCTCTTGGGGAGAGTTTGTGCTTTACAGTCTTACTGTAAAATAACAAGAATCAGGCTTCTAAAATCAGGAAGTTTCTCTGGCAGGCTTCTGTGCTTTTGCTGTAATCGCTCCACATGCTCCTCTGACAATTTCTGTGACCTTATTTCTCAAAAAAAAAAACCCAAGGAAGAAAAGACAACTCCCATCATCCCTCAAGTCTCAGTAGAGCTCTCCACACACTAAAGGAGAAGCAGAGGCTGCCAGCTCTCTATCTGGAGCTCTTCTTACACGTTTGTTAACCCTCAGGGTACAATGGATGCTGAGAATTACTCTTTCGTAACATTTGTTTGGCTGCCAAAAAGGAAAAATGATTAGCAGCTCAAAGGTTACATTGCTGTATTTTGCAAGAGAAGCCCTTGTCATGGGCTGCCTCTATTCTGCTGACTGTAGACGTGCCACCGCGATGCTCGGCTGCCCGCGGGGCACCAGGGTGCTCTGCCCGTCGGGCTGCGCTGCTCCAGCTCTCCATCCCAGTGGTGCAGTGCTGGAGATTTCCACCGCTGCCCTGCAGCTGCATGTCCTCTCCTCCCATGGACGGAAGCGCCCAGAGCTCGCAAGTGGTGCCCAGAGCTCGCAAGTGGTGCCCAGACCTTGCAAGCCACCTAAGGCCTTGTATCCCACTTAATCTGTATGACTGGGACCAGCTTTATACTGCGCATAAAACACTCCCTGCTACAGGCAATGCTATTTCTATACTTCCTCCAGGGACTTCAGTGTCTTAAAGACAAGTAAGATGATGAGTTTATAAGATGTAGTTAATGGTTTAAGAAAGGGATTTGAAACAGATTGCTGAATTAATGACTACTCTTATTGTTTCCTTTATTAGCCCCTTATTAGCCTGTTTCCTGGGGGCAGAGCTGTTTGGATAGGATTTACCTCTCTTTGGAGCCTGGGGAGCTCAGGAATTGGGTACCATAAATAGTTTTGGTAGCCTTCTTGTGGACCTCAGAGCAGGCTGCAGTGACCACGGGATGCTGAAGCCATTGCGTCCAAGCAGTGACCGTGCCCTACGCATCCCCACCAGCTGCTGGCATGGCCATGTCTTCTAGGCAGGCGGTGGTGGGCTCCAGCCCCTCACGCACTCAGCTCCTGCCCCTCTCTACCCCAAATCGCCGCTCCGTAGCACCTCTCGGACACACTCACCCAGCCCGACTGCCTCTGCCGCATCACTCTTCTTACAGGGCACTCGTGCTGTGTTTCACAGCTGGGGCAGCCTGCCAAGGCCAAGCCAGGTCAACCAAGTTCATGAACGTCCTCCTTTATTTTGCTGTCTCAGGCTCCTCTCTTTTGTTCCACAGTAAAGGGGCTGCTTTGAACTGTACCTATACCTGCATTGGTTTAGGCATTTTGCAAGGAGAAAGTGTTCAGAAGGGTAACTGAAAACTTCTGGCCCTGGACTGAAGCCTTCCTCGCAGACTGGCACTGTCATATCACAGATGCTTACTCTGTTCATTATGCTGATGGGTGTTAGCAAGGAAGTTTGAACTTTGTTCAGATTTTCCCCGAGTTTGGCAGCGTAAGAGCCAGAGCTCTGATCTGGGTTCAGGCTGGTTGTTAGGTACAAATTATCTGTCAGTCCAATTTTTTCCCGTGCTGTCTCCTTTTGCCAATAATTTGCTATAGCACAGAGATTTCCTATCATCTCATCTCGTCAGTCTGCGTCCTTCCAAAGTCACTTCACTGCCGATGATTAGCTTCTGTCTTTTCACCTCCCTGCAGTGAGCTGCTGATCCCACAGGGAAGCATCACAGTTCGCTCTGGGAGAGCTCTCCCGTGCCCCCAAAACAGCCGCGGCGTGACCCACTTAGGGGACGTTCAGAGGTGGTTCATGCAGGAACAAGCTTTTTCTGTTGGTCAAGAGACGACGCAGCCACAGAGCCAGGCCGAGGGAATCCGCCGTGAAGTTGTCAGTCCGGTCCAGGGAATATTATCTACTGGACAGAGCTCCGGACTGGGAGACTGTGGGCACGGTACTTGGTTTTTGGTAGGATCTTGGGCAAAATGGATCCTAACCTTGTTTTTCACTTGCTAAAGGGAGGACGAAAACATTTCCCCAGCAGAGTTAGGTGTTAGATTAATTGTTTCATGATCATAAAGCCTTTGATATCCTTTAATCAAAGAGCTGTTAAGGGTTTTAAAGGTTGTTATAATTTGTGGAATAGATGTTAATTTTCTGTGCGCCGTCTACACAGAACATGGACTCTCTAATGTTATTTGGGGACTAAGTACTAAATGCTCCCTTTTAGGTGCTGGCAGAAGTTACCTTTAAGCCACATACACACACAGATTAGAGTATATTGTACTTTAAAAGCTTCTTCACATCTCATTAGACCTTCTCTTCTTGAGTCACCTCATAAGGAGGCTAATTTACATCAAGTCTAGGCCATGTCAGGGTCTGGATTTCTCATGAAAATATGTCTTGGTAGTAAAAGCAAATTCTCTTGTGCTCTGCGTGAGAATCACGAATTCTCTCCTCCACATCATAAATCCCAGGGCATGCTCGGAATCCCAAATAATTTGAATTTAGAAAGAAACGAGGCGCACAATTCTACCTTTGACAATTTTCATTTCCACCTTGGCTTGCCTACATTTCTCCATTTAAAGAGGGCACCAGAGACTTTGCAAATCCCTCTATACAGTATGAGCACAGTCTGAACCGGTGCTGTATTCCCTAGGCATTGCCCAGCCAAATACTTGAGCCCACCCTGTCATGCGTGAGCACGGTGGGTACCCCACTGCACTCAAATGTAGCCCCGTTGGTCTACTAGCTCCGACAGGTTAGCAGGAGCTGTTGGTGCTCTCACTCCAGCAAACCACTTTGCATGCCCATAGTGGAAACTTGCAGCCAGGAAAACATTTACCACCCACTGCTGTGTACAAAGGAATTATTTTACAGTCTTAAAAGAAATTGCAAAACTCATCTAGTATAAAATACATTGTTTTGTCTTTGTGTTTGTCCTTAAGAGAAGAAAGCTCTTAAAACCTTGTAAAGTCAATTATGCTCTATCAAAATGAATTAGAGGAGTTGTTTATAGAATACCTACCGTGAGAATCTGGCTCAGCTTGACAAACTGTATTTTTATTATTATTATTTATTTGCTTTACTGCTTGGTCTGTAGCTGTACAATGATATTGCAATGAAGAGAAAATGCTGACAGGTCATGTTCTGCTTCTATTGGCAGTGCTACTGTTTTATATTTAAATGAGAAATATCCTGGCAAAGCTCAGTAACTTTTACTTTATGTTTTCTTTTTTTTAGACATTGTTTTATACCTCTTTGGAGCAGCCTTATTAACCTCTGAATTTCTCCAGTGGTATTGAAATGATCAAATGGCTTCTTGCGGTAAGCATTGCAAAGCTGTCCTTCCTTCACCATCACAAACACTTCACGTCATTTCTTTAGGGCAGCAAAGTACATTTCAGAACATTGTTCTTCATGTTTGCAAAATGTGACGTGCCATTACTTTCCATTTTCAAATTTTGTTTTCCTCCTCTAACGAAGTATTTAAAAATCCCATGTTTTTAACATTTGCTGTGCTAACTAGTGCCGAAACGGAACTGTTTTAATCACTGTTATTTATGACATTTCAAAACCTTAAATACTTTCAAGACCATGGAGGAAGGTACTTTTATGTATTTTTCATTACTTTATAAGCAAATAGACCAATACTGATTACAGTAAATGAGCATCATCATAATGTTCAGGTACCCATTTTCCTCCTGACCTGCGCGATGAAGGGCCCGTTGGCTCACTGCCGCCTTGGTCGGCTCTTCCAGCTCTGCTGCTCACAGCACTCATTATTTCTTACAGTCCTAAGTAACTGATGTTGGTCATAGAAGAACTGAGGACCAGGACTAATTCCCATGGACTTTTGATAAGATCTGACTCCTGTGTGGCTTAATTGCTGTGGAAAAACAGGCTCTGGCTGTGATTGCACTGCTCAGCAGACCGCAAGAGCAAGACCCCCGGGGACGGTACCGATGCAAACTGATACAGCACCCAGCAACTACGTGTTGCAAGGCCTGCAGAACTGCTGTTGGGACAGTCCTAAACAGTAATGTTTGGTACCCACTTTCCTCCTGACTCTGGACTACACTTATTGGAAATGCGCAATGGCAAAAGTGAGCAGTTTGATTTGCTGAAATGCCAGAGCCAGAAGTACTCTCCAGCAATGGGATCCAGTGCACTGCAGAAACCGGTCACCTCATCCACCTCACTAGAGGTGATCTAGTAACACTTCTGGCATTACATGCGACTTTCAAAACCACAGGACCAGCAGAAAGCGTGAGTTTTTACTTTGTGGGGAATTTCCAAAAATGTAAAGAAGCACCTCCCCCCCCCCCCCCCGTGGAAGAAATCAAGAAAGTTTCCCATCCAACAGGAAACTGAAATTTAATTTTAAAATTATGAAGACAAGGGTTCTGAAGCAAGTGAGCTGGCAAGAAATGATATTTTTCTGGGGAACTTTGCCCAACATCCATTGAATAGTGGACAAACATGATGCATTCATGCAAGAGCTGTCACTGTGCTACACTGAATCAGTGTTTCTGCCTGGAAAAGCCTTGGACTCTGACTGCTCTCGTCTTCCTCTCCCTTCTTCACACTCTCCACTTATTTCTTAGTCTCCCAGTAACGTTGCAGCATGAAACCCAAAGGGTGCACAAAATAAGAAGGGTGCACAAGAGAAGATGCACAAAATGCTGCATGGAGGTAGAGGTTTCTTGCAGATAGTGTTTCTAACCGAGTCGTCCCATGGCCGCTGCCCATGGGTAAGCTCCCAGTTGCCCAACTGGGACACAATGAAAAAAACCATTGTTCTCCCATCTACCGTTGAGTTCCCAGGGAGATGTCACTGCCAGACTAACAAGCACTGAAGACTTTCTCTCTTGTAACCAGGACTGTGAGACCTGACAGCTGTTCTGCTATAATACTCGCATCTATTCAGAGACCGAAATCGGAAAAGCTGCTCTGAGGCTTTCCATAAGGGCACAATTCTAAAGGCTGCTAAATGCCGTGATTTCTGGCACTGAACTACTCTTCCAGGCCCCTGCTCAGTAAAGTATTTCTCACTGAATTAAGGGGAATTTAAGTATGTGCTTATGCATTTAGATGAACAGAGGAAGCCTGTTGAATCAAAGGAACTACCGAGAGCAGAGTAGAAGCCCTTAAAAATAATGTGGTTTTTTTTCCTAAAAGTATCTGTTATTTATTCCCAAGTCCTTATCTTGTTTATAACAAAGAATGAACGAAATTCCTTTCCCAAGGCTGGATAGTCCTGGAGCATATCCACACCAAACAGGGACAAAAATAAGCCTGATATTAGGCAGATTAAATAAGCAAATGCTTCTTAGCCTCTTGACTTCTTTCTCTCCCTTTTGTCTTTTTTATTCCTCTGTGCACTGTAAACCTAAGGTTTTATAGCCTTATCCAAAGTCTGCTGAATTTGATGGAACTCTTTCTGTTGGCTTGAATGGGTTTTGGAGCAGACCTGTAGGCTGAGTGTGACAATACCTTTATACAGGTTTCTCATCCACTGTCTAAAGAAAGGAATATTAATTATTAAAATACTAGTCCAGCACACAGCCCCCAAGAACTATCAATATTCACTCTACTTTGTTACTTAATTTAATATTACCCTGTTTTCTCTCTGAACTTTCTTTAGGAACATAAAATCTGTAGAGGCTGAATAGGTTTCCAATTTCTAGCTCATTTTATATACAACCTTCAAACCATAATTGCTTCTGAAGCACATCATGCACAAAGATAAGTATACAAACAGTAGTTTCCAAACATTATAATAAACCATCTTTAAAATGAACACACCCCAAATCAGAAGCCCCACGTGGCTGAAATAAGGATGTTTGCTGCTGGTGATTTTGTTGCTGGGGAAGACACAGCCTGACAAGCGGGGGGTGGCGAGGGCTGCACAGTCGCACAAGCGAGATGCAGGACCACGCCCTGGCCTCTTCCCCAATAAATCCAGCTGAATAAGTACACAGCTTTGGTGAGACAGAGGAACGCAAAATGCCCTTATGCCCTTCTGTTTCAGCTAATGAAGTTCACGTGAATGAGCTAGAACATTTTTGCCACCAAGGCCCTGGCGCAGCTCACTGCCGCCACGAGGGACCCCGCTGGAGGGTTGCTACGGAGGTGATTTTCACAGTGGGACAAGCTCCCAAGTCCCACTGCTGGATGCATTTCACTGTTTGACAGTATTTTTCCAGACCCTTAAGCGCTACCTACAGAAACACTTGGCCTCTATCACGCCATACTGGTATGACATGAAACTGAGTCAACGAGAGGCCTCCTGAGCTCAGGTCCCCATCCCCATACTAAAAGCAGAGGGGAACAGGCGGTTCCGGTTCATGTATATATTGTCGTAGTACTCAATACACACTTTGAAATCTTAAAGCAGGTTGTGACTTGTCATCTATAACTAAAAGATATCGATACACAGACACACAATGTGCTTTTGCAAAATGACAGAAAAACTGTTCTTTTCATGTTACCTCAATGCAAATATGACTACATTTTGCTTTTGAATAGCTACTGCTCTAAGAGACATATTATCATCAGGTAAATGAATTTGCTACCCTTATTTTGTCATTGTAAATAAAAGAAGCAGACGAACCTGCATATGGGTTTTTTTCTTTTTTTTGGAGTTTGCATGCTTAATACAGAACTAGTAGGTTTAAAATCTCACTGAACATTCTATGTGAATTAACCAGATTCTAGAGTAATGTGGAAAGGAAAATAATGAAAAGTACAGCTTTTCATTTAAACATATGCAGCTCTTTTCATGCAGGGTTTTCTTTTAGTTTTTTTTTTCCTTTTTTTAAATTACACTTTGCATTAAAGAACATAGACAGTGTAAACACAGTCTGTAACACGTATAAAACAGTGCAAATTTTGTAAATTTCTGGGAGGAGGTTGAAATACATGTATTTATAATGGAGGTAAAACCACTTTCTTAGTAGAAAAATACGTATATTAAACACCTATATGTTCGGAACTTAACTTCACAAAAGAGCAATTTATAATCCTATACTGTGTAATAAATTAATCTTTTCTAGATTTCCATTTCCAGTCTTAGTGTCAAATGCATAATAATGCTAGAAAAACCAAGAGAAACATGTATTATTTAGAACCTAATGAAAATCTTACAGATAATTACTAGTGTAAGAGGGCACAGAATAAAGAACTGGGGAAAGAAGCAATGGAAAAATACTGACCTCTATGAATTATTGCACATTTGAGATCATTCTCATGGCCTTTGGGCCAATTCTGGATACTTTTAAGTCTTAGGTCAGCGTTCGTTTCCATTTGACTGTAGGGTACAATTTAGGAACCACTGCAAAATGTCAAGGATTTACTGAACTTGTTTGCTGATGAAACCACAGGCAGCTGAGGGCAGAGTGCTAACTTTTATTCATGCAATCAAAGAGAACAATGCTAAAAACATACTGAAATACAGGCAAGGTTGCCTGCCATAAAAATGTTTTCGGGAACTTGCTCCAGCAGATCTTATTGAGACAAAACTCTCATGTCTACTATGTTTTCATTAAAGCTGTGCCAAAAACTGCAAAACTGGCTTCTGCCTTCATTATTTAGAGCTTTTTCCTTGAATACTGTTGTCTCCATGGTCTGACTCTGCAACCCTTAATCAACTGAGTATGGAAATCTCCATGAAACATACTGGTGCGAAGAAAACTCAACTCGCTGAGTAGTAATGCCTGATGCTGAGTACCTGTATAACTTTTCTCATCCACAAGCAGCAAGAATGCCTTCCATGAAAGATAAATGACAGGATCCTATTTGACTGATGGGATCACTCACATAAGTGAGAAATGCAAGACCTTACCAGCTGCTTAAAAATATCACTTTTCAGTAGTTGCACAGAGCGCAGAAATATTCCTGCTTCAGCCATATTTAAAAGGTACATAAATTGACAGGTAGATAAACGGAGAGAAAACTGTCTCAGGTGATTATCACTGCAACTGAAGTCAGACTACTAGTAAACCTGAATAATTTAGGACTTCTCCTCTGAATATTGCTGTAGTAATTATTTTCTATTGCTGATGTTCTCACAAAAAGGTTAATTTCAAATTGTAACTAATGTGGAAAAAAAATCCTATGTAAAATTACATTGTCTTTACTACAAATCTTCAAAGAGCTCAAGAGATCTCAAGAAATTTCAAATTAATTAATTGACCGACAGACAGATAAATTTATATTTGAACTGTTTAAAAAAAGTCATTAAAAATCTGCAAAAAATTGTGAAATAATCTATAATTGACAGAAATTTGTTTAAAATCCTCCTGAACACCTTCCGATATTCTAGTAGGTTGTTTAATAAAACCACATTGCTAACCATTGACTAGGAATACAACATGCCTCAATAATAAAATGAAGAGATGCTGATGTGAGCAGGTGATTTATTCTGCAGCAACTGTTACTATGCACTTCATTGATAAAGCTTCATCTGCATTTTTTCAGCTGGTCATCTTCTAAAATGTATTTGCAAGACAATGCTACCGGGAAGGTTTCCTCCTCCCTCCTTTTGAGAATGATTCACCCCTTGTGGGCTGTGCAGGAGATAATCATTTTCGTAGCATGATTAGAATTTCAAACTGTACTGACGTCTATATGAAAAACCCAGCAACTTCCATGTATTTCAAATACTATTACTTAAATATGTACGGATGTTGGAGATCATATACAGTGACCTTTTATCCATCCCAGATTGTAAACCTACTGTAAAATGATGGGATGTGGTTTTTCTATCCCCCCTCCTTTTTAAAGAAGCAATAAAACTGTACATTAAAAGACAGGAAGGACATTACTGAGTTACAAAAGAATGCCCCCTTTGTCAATAATTTGTAAATGTAAACAAAAAAGTTCAAGTAGAAAAGCAAACAAGTGTGCCGCTGCTTCGAATATGTTTTCTCACCCCATGGGGTTAGGGCAAAGTTCTTTAAAAACGTGTCTTCATGGCGGTCATGAAGCATCTCAAAAGAGTCCTGATCTTCACTACCAAATATCACTGGTGAAGCTAAGCTCCTTTGCTGATAAAGGTAGCAATGGGTTGTTCCTGTGAAACTCTTGGGGATCCTTCATGGTATTGTTAAGAGGTAGCTGTCCGTTTAGTAGTGTCAAAGGTATGTTACAGTATGTGTGATGGTTGCTTATGGAAGCTATTGGCAATGTTGCTGCTGACACATCATATTCATATCCTCTGCAATAATGTCTCATTTGCACAGAGTCTGTTTGATGGTAATCAGTTAAATCAGCCCGCGATTCTACCAACGTGGCAGAAGTGCCTGTGACGGCAAGAGAGGGTACAGTCTGGAGGTCTCCAAAAAGGCCCTGCTCTGCAGAATCCAGGACCTGATGCCGAGACACCACCTCCTTTTTCTTCCCTGGCATTTCAAAGACTAGGCGCTTCCAAAACTTAGAATTCAGTTTGCTGCTTTTTGGTCCTTTCCACTTGACCACTGAGAGAAGTTTGATGGTGTGCTTTAAAGATTCCACTTCGTGATAATTCACTTTCCCTTTTAATTCAGTACACTCAATCAAAATAACTTTGATTTCTCCACTGACTAGCATGTTATGGAGTCTGTTTTCCATCTCAAAAATACTCCATCCTCTCCTGAGAACATAGTCTGGGGTTAACACGATAATGAGTCTTCTGCTTTGTTCAACACATCTCGTGAGATCTTCAATGTAGGCTATAAATTATAGAAAGAGAGAAAGAGTAAAGAATAAAGAAGTCTATTGTATCAAAACATCAGGCTTGCAATCAAGTATAACAAAATCCTACAGCTCACTGATCCACACCATTTAAGACAAGGGGCAATTCACAATACACTCCCAACAAAAATACGATTGTGTATCGCAACAGATTTCTATTTATCGAGTACATATAGAAAACTCCTTAATAACACCTTCCATCCTTTACTGTTTTTCCCTGTTCATCTCAACAGAATGACATTTACATGATATCCTCACTGTGTAGATGCATTAGTGACTAAAAATACACCGTTCACTTACTGAAAAAATATAGGTTAAGATCAATGTAATGTTTGTGTAAATTTTAACATTAACGCTGGTTATGATTAACATCACATTGAGGGAAGCACACTCTGGGAAGCAGTTCTTGTGTTTCAGATGCGAGGACATGAGGGTGCTGCAGGGTGTATGAACTGTAACTTGCAAGAGCTCAAAAAGAAATCAACCCTCATCACATGCAGAACTTGTGCTATTGCATAGAAGCATCATGGTAGCTCTTTCTTCTTTAGGTATTGACCACAAAAGCACAATAACATTCTTTGTGGCCCAATGGTCTGTTTTAGTATTCCAAACATGTGCTTCTATGTACCCCAGGTATTAACAGAAAGTTCACAAGTGACAGGAACAAATGGAAAATTTAAACATATTGGAGGTGTTTATTTGTTGAGACATCAGTGACAAAGAAAATAGTATTCTTCTTTTATTCATGCATGCCAAGTAGTTGCAAACGACCAGTGTAAGCAGAAATGCCAGCCCCATCATTAGCTCCATGATGTCAGCTTATTGAACTATAAAATATTCTTGAAGTTGGACTTGGATCCCTGAGTTTCACTTGTCCCAGGGACGGTACGGAAGAGAAGCCAATTACACTGGTCTGACATGGAACAGGATGGGAAAGAGATCTACTTACAGACCTGATCCAAAACCCATTCAAATGAACAGACCTCAACAAATTTCAATGGGTTTTGGGTCAAGACCAGAAAAATGAAATCATTTTTTAAAAACCCACTAAGGTCAGAAAAGTGTTCATTGGTTGCATAGCATTGTGATTGCGAGCTTACAGACAGGATATAATTTTTTTTTTTTTTTTAAACTACATGAACCTCTTGACCATGCTACTCAGAATGTGCCGCCTGACAACAGAGGAGAAGCACGTGTTATAAATGAAGACTTGGACACAAGAGCTGCACAGAACAGATCTTTACTCAGCACAGGGCAGGGCCTCTCTTACACACACTGCCCTCTAGCAGGAACAACGATTACAAATAACATCATTAATCAACATCTGTTACTGCAAGACTCATTTTTATAGTCCCAGGCACCATACCACAGCATGCTTATTCACACCACTTCCAGTAAAGTAAATAGCTACAAAATAGGCCGACAGGAACATTCTAAAATAGCTTATTTTCATGAGACTGAAGGCATAGTTAGCATTAAATCTGCCTTTACCAATGTTTTATTTCACCACTTAGCAGCAAGAAGAATTTCTTTCACAAATGGAAAAAAGAGGCAATTGCAAACATCCCACAGACACACAAAAATTTAAGACATACACATACATTACAAATGTCTATGCAACAATCCTGACTTTTAGTTAATGTTTTATGATTCTTTAATCATGCAGCATTTACAGTTTGGTTTTTTTTTTCTTAAAATATTTTATGAGGAAAACCCCCACATTGCTCTGTGTAAAATAGTTACTCATTAATGAAAAAAATTCAACATTCAAATCCATGGGAGAGGCAGTGGAGAGGGGAGAGAATCAGCAACAATGAGAAAATGATAAGCAGAACTGGTGAAACAAAACTTAAGGAAAGGTAGAAATGTTCAATACAATGGAAAGAGATTATCCCAATGTATCAACAGCTCAGACTCTTCATTTTCTTCCTTTCTTTCTGCTCCCAAAAAGAAAGAATTTAGGTGGGAAGCTTCATCATTAGAGGTTGAATCTGCAAGATACAGTAAAACAACAAACTATCATGCATCTTTCCTGGGACATATTCATCCCTCCTTCAAACAGCTCAGAACACTGCTATGTACAAGACAATTCTCTGCAGGACACAATACCGGTCAGTACCACATATCCAGGTTACTGCTAAGCACAGCCATGCATATACTATATGCATCCAAGTAAAAAAACAAAACAAAACAAAACAAAACACCCAAAAAACAACAAACAAAAAATCAATCCACTTTCATCTCTTCAAATATCCAGCAGCAATAATTTCAATAGCAAGAACCCAGCAATAATCCATTATACCATCTCAATCAAAAACTCACCAGACTTTGCTTTAGTCAAACAGGGAATGAGGTGGCAAGAAGACAGGAAAAATTCCCTATTTTCTCAGATGGCTACTTCTCCCCTCTGTGCCTCTCCCATACTTTGGCATGCCCACCTTACTTACTGGATATTGCAACAAGTTAGAGCTTTCTACAGCCGACTACACAGACACCTTCACAAATGACCACTAGGTGCTCCTTCAAATTCCAAGTTTGCAGCTGGGTCACTGATAGACATGGCCAATGGACAGGGGGGTTGGTGCACTGAGGATAAAATACACTGAATTACAGGAAACTGGAAACCCAAATGAAAAGGCAAACGCATTTTCCAGTCACCTGGTCCAGAAGTACTTAGCACTCCCAATAACTTCAGCTTGGGACTACTACTAAAGATAGGTGACAACTCCCCTGGAGCACATGGTTCCACTGGGTGCACTCTACAATATGTCCAACGTGCACAACTTAAACATTTCTGTGAGGAAAAGCATGGGGGGATGGCTTCCTGTCTGTGGAAATTCAAGCTTTATTTTTTCCAGTGGTACCAGACTGACTGCATAAACCTGTGAGTTGCTAAATCGTCCACCCTCCTTTCACTTCAGAATTTGAGACTGCTCAAAATATCGCAGGTTGAGTCGTCTGTCTTGAGTGTTCAGTCCATTAGAAGGTATTAAATCCAAGAAATCTATATTGCAATGTAGGATGGAGAAAGGGTTGTTTTCACCTTTCCAGTGAGCTAAGAAGTAATTGTCAGACCATGGCTCTGTTTCACTTTCAAGAAAAAAACTGAGCAGGGATTTCTGGAATGACATCATCAAGTAGGATCAACTGTAAGATTCCAGACCAACATATTTCCACCAGATAAATAACATTTTGCTGAAACCTCACTTTCGCTGTAGGGGGTGTCAACTTCAATGACATTTCATTGTGAGGGGAGAAAAAAATCAGTATGGAATTATTTATTTTTAATTTCCAAAGATTGTATTTTGTCATAAATTAGAATGTAAAAATAAAATGTCAGCATTAGAATTAACCCACTGGACTTTATTAAAAAAGAACATTTTAAATTTTGACCCTTTTTCCCCCCTTGAAACACCATTTTGCAATATGGCACAAAAAACGTTTTCAAAATGTTAGCATTTCCCCATAGGTCAAAAAAAATTAGAATTATGAGTAGCTCTATTGTTAACTTACTTGCATCATGTCCAATGCAATGCCCAAGGAGGTGTGGACAGCAAGAACTTTTAGACCCATAAACAAACATAGTTTTCGCATGGTTGCCCTTTAGTAATGAAGACAGATCACCTGACAGCAAATATGTGCTCACCAAACTGTCAACATGTAACGATGCTGAACTGTAGTTTGAAGCACTGGAGAAGTCCAAGACATGCATCCCATCTGCAGTTAAATTATGCATAACTGCCTATTGAATCTTGAATGAGCGACACTAACCACAGGCTGGAAGGAAACCCAGCCAACCTAATATGCAAGCAGACTAAGAGCAAGGAAATTAATGAACACCACGGACACAGAGTTGCTTACACAAAGAAATGACTGACTAACCAGATTCAGATGATTTGCAGAGGCAGTTGAGGAAGAGGGAAAGAACACCAGAAATCATATAAAGTCCTACGGATATTTTTGGGAAGCATGGTCTACAGCACCACAAGAACCAAAGAGTATCTACCATCAACCCCATACTGGATGGTTCCTGGCACTCTGAAAATAACCAGACTTTCTGCGTTTGGCAATGTGACTATCACTTGAGAAAGTTATTTATAGAAGAGTAATTCAGTCCTGGTTTCCTAACTGAATAGTTCCCAAGCCCTAACTCTGTTACTTTATCATAACAAAAATGATTGCATGTCTTGCTTTTCCTATTTATTAAATACCCGTTGCTTCTGTTAGCTCAGACCAGAACAGCAATGCAGTCGGAACTGCTGAAACACAGAGCGGAGCGATGGCCCCTCCCCAGAGAGAGCCCAATCATGGCATAAGCTAAGGGACAGCTGATGAGTTCAACATAAACAAATAATGCAGATCAGCATGAGACACTGCCCTCTCAGCATACCACTCTCTTAGCCATTGTCAGACTTTCTGAATTTGACATGGCAAAGGAAAGAGGGACTAAGGAGAAGGAAAAGATGGTGGCTCTGGGGATGTCTTCTTGCAGACTGAAGTGTCTGAAGTGGGTGATTTTGGTGAAATTGTTTTGGCGATAGATGTTGGAATTAAAATTCTGGATATTTAGAATCAAAGATTCATAGACTCACACAGGTTAGAAGGGGGCTCTGGAGATCTCCAGCTCAATGCCCTGCCCAAAGCGGGACCAGCTAAGATTGCTCAGGGCCTTGTCCAGTACAGTTTTGAAGACCTCCAGGGTTGGAGGTTTCTTCTCAGTGTCTCCGGGTTCTGTTCCAGTGTCTGACTACCCTCATAGTGAGGAAAATTTTCCAAATGTTTAAATGGAATTTTCAGTGTTGCAACTCATATCTGGGGCCTCTTGTTCAACAACTGTGCTCCTCTGAGAAGAGTCTGTCTCCATCTTTGTGCTTTCCACTGGAAAGATAACAATAAGATTCCTCCTTGGCTTTGTCTTTGTTGGCCTTTTCTTCAAGAAACACAGTTCTTTTGGGCTCTCCTCTTGTACTGTGTGCTCCAGCTCCCTGACCACCTTGGTGGCCTTCAGTGGACTGTTACAGGGTACCCAGCCTTTCTGGCTTTTGTTCATATTTCTTCCACTTCGAACTGTCATTCCTCCGTATCCCTGCTACCCCCGCCCATGCCTGGCATTAAGTGCAAGATTCATACAGAGTAGACAACCAGGGACTTCTGAAAGGAGTTTGTGGAGCTGGGCACTTTATTCCCATTCCACATAAATGGTGTCTCATACCCAGTTAAGGCTCCTTGGGAAACCCAGGCACACAGTCCTGCTTGGTTTTCTTCATTCAGGAACCTGGAATTCACCAGGCAAAAACCACACAGATGGGCAGACAAAACTACAAAGTGCCAGAACTGCAATACTGACTGTTGGGTGCTTTTTATCACATGCCTTAGGTGCTTTCCTGTTGTGCTGACATCCTCTCATTTTTCAGGTAAAAGCAAAGATTTTTATTCAGTCACAATTGTTCTTTTCAGTGCCTGATCTCTATAGCCTGGGCTGAGCTAGAGTGAATTGCTGATGTTTTTTCAATCCTATCAAGATCAAATGCACATATGCTTAGAGAGCAACTAGATGATGCTCTAATAGATTGTATCGCTGGTATTAAAAATGCAACTTGACAGTTTTGACCTCTTCACTTTCAGGGTTTAAAATAATTTGCAGAAACCATGTGAGAAAAATACCTTCCTCTGATGTAATCCCAATTTTAGAAGAGTCAAGTGCAAATAGATTTTTCTCTCTGTAGACACATCATCCTTAGCAAGACAGAAAACAGCTCAGCTAAAACCATAACTATTCCTATTTTCCTCCACAACTATTCAGTCTCCTCAGGTCTCCTAACACTGAATTAAAAAGCTCACAGGGCTTGAGAGTCTGCTTGCTGTGGGAAAGGGTTTGTTAGAAAAGCCCTGAAAACTAATAGAGTGGAAAAAATATAACTGCTAAGAAACTTTAGGAACAACTGTATCTTAGGGCTCAGTCTCCTTATACAGGCTAACATGTTCGATTATGTCTTAGTTACCTAGGCAGAAAGGTGTATGTGCTGTCAGCTTCGACAGAATGAAGAACACTCACTCTGTTAAGACCAAAGAATATTCTTTAAGAAAAAATAGCTGCTATAGTACTTCCTATAACATGCAACTCAAATTCTGGGTTACAAACTTGGCCTTACTGCTTACACAGCACACTGCATGTCATGTCTCCCTGCCATGTGGCCCCTCTCATCTTCCAGCCTGCATGGCCACGTGGGCTTCTGCATGAGCGAGAGCAGAGAGGCAGTGGCTGCTTGAGCCCAGTTTCCACCTTGCCAGTTCGGGGAGCCGGGTCCATCTGTGCTGCTCTCAGGCAGCACCAAGAGTCACCGCAAAGGTCCTTCCTGGCCACCGCAAGGTGGGCATCACCAAGGCCCTTGGCATCCTTCACGGTGGTTCTCCCACTAAGACAAAATGCTCCACTGGGATAACATTTGTGTCCCGGCAGGGCACAGAAACCTGCTGCAAAACGTGACTCAGCCCCATCTGACCTGAACTCCGGATGCCAGGGATCTGCTTCCCAACAGTGAAGAGGTGGCCTCAGTCCCCACAGCCATCACCTCTGTCCTAGGGACAGCAACAGTCGTTCCATGGGCATTCCTGAAACAGATGGTCCTCAGCGCAGCGCTCGGATATGCAGTGCGAAGGAGCTCGCTGCTGGGTGCGTGCGTCCCAGCTAAGGCACATCTGGCTGTAATCTCTCCCTCGGCTGCACAGGGACACGCAGAGCCTATCATAGCTTTTCCCCAGAGGTTAAGAGATGAACCAGCTGGACAAAAACATAGTCAAACTTGTCCCTGAATTTTTCTGAAGTCAGCTTTTTAGTTTTTTCAGAGAAGTGTGTGAGAAAGTTAATGAAATACTATTTAACATATCTATTTTTTGCTTGCTCTCAAATCCAAGTAGCAGCTGTATGTATTGCTTCATGCCAGGAAGCAAGCGCAATAATGCACACCCTCCTGTGGCAGCACCTTAAAATTGCAGAGATTATATGAAACAACCAGCCTTACAAAACACACCTTATTTGCTGTACTAGTGGAATGGCACACATTTAAGCACACAAGATATAGAAGGAAACACATGAGAATGGCAAGTGGGAAAGCATTACATTACACTGAAAGTCATTTACACCAAAAGACAAGGAAATGCAGTACATATGAGAAGAGATATTTCCTAAAATAAAAAGTAACTGTGATCAAATCCCCATTTTTCTATAGAAATCTACCCTGAAGAGCTATATATTTTGTTACATCTGCCACTTTTTGAGACAGTCACTCTAAAATATGTTATGTTTACCTCTGAAGTTTCTAGCAGGTCCATACCACATCACACTGCCTGCTCTCTTCACTAAGCCCTGCAAGTCCTTGTAAGGGTGGTGAGCATTAGGCAGAACACAGCCACGTTCCGCTTCCCCAGCCCACACGGAAAGCTTACAAATAGAGCAGCCTCAGTCCTCCCTCCTTCCCCATCACCTCTCCCTCCCTCTTGCCCTCTCGAAATAAAGTGCCTTCCCCATATCTTTTTCAAAGCTAAAGCATGCAAATCACACTCATTTCAGTTCCCCATTTTATTCTGCATTGTCATTATGTCTGATTAAGAGTTCTTGAAGCTCCACGTGTTAGAATCAGGCCCTTTCATAAATACTGAAGAAGTGAGTTTGAGAGGAAAAATGAGGTATTAAATTTGTGAATGTTCATAAATGAGAATTGACATTTTCAGGTACCCTGCATTTTCAGGAGAGGCTTAATGAATATCCAAAGTGATGACAAGTATTTGCTGAGTGTCTGACTGACAAAAATAGTCAAAAGTAAAATACCATGCTGGCTGGTACAGCAATTGGAAAGAAGAATCTAATTTCATATTAATCTGTGCTTCAGTATAGTTATCATTGAAGGGCTAGCTTTAAGCTCTTTAATTCAGTTGTATAATTGCTATGTATAACTGCTATATTGTTGGATATGAAACAAATATTTACAACAGTTCTGTGATTTTTAACACAAAAAGATGTATTTTCTTTTAATAATATCTAAAAATTCAGTACTACTTGCTTGTGCTGCCAGAAATAAGAAGGCTACAAGCCAAGTCACCTTTCTGGAATATGTCACTAAGGGAGTAAAACTCACACCTTGCAGGGGCAGGGCAAAGCAGCTCTAACCTAGGAGCTGCAAATGCACATAATAAATTCAAGCCACTAGATGGGACTTTGCACGATCTCTGACTAGGCTCTGACTCCTCCTTCCCAATGGTACGGGATTCAGAGCTCTTTTTCCAGCTCCCTCAATTGTCAGAGAAGAAGTGGGCTCCAACTTCTGGAGCAGGCACTGGGGTTTGGCAGCAGCAAGGCAGCAGTTTCAAGTCTTTTGGCAGGCAGGCTGCTAATGCAGCCATGTTCTAGCTGTTTCATGTTTGGGGACATCTGTTCCAGCACAGCCATTGCTTTGTTTTCGTGTTCATATTTCCTATACAGTAGCATATACGGAGATAAGTTCATATTATTTTCTAATATTTTTCATGGAAGTGATTTGCAGACAGACTTCATAAAAAAAGGTTATTTTTCACAAGGATAGCATTTCAAATAAATGTGATATTAAAGCAAACATACTGTGCATTCAAAATTCATCAACATGATGCATATGATTCATGGTCTTTTTTGACTTGTTCAAAAATGAATCTGGAAGAAGAGATGCCATAACTACAGCTAGGAAGGCATTAACTGTTGGTACAGTCATCCAAAGGTGCTGCTGAATCTTCACACATGGCAGAAAAGCTGATTTGAAATGGACAACTGTATTTCACTGTGTGCTGATTTTGGCTGTGGGATAGTTAATTTTCTTCACAGGAGCTGGTATGGGGCTGTGTTTTGGATTTGTGCTGGAAACAGTGTTGATAACACAGGGATGTTTTCGTTACTGCTGAGCAGTGCTTACACAGAGTCAAGGCCTTTTCTGCTCCTCACCCCACCCCACCAGCGAGCAGGCTGGGGGGGCACAGGGAGTTGGGAGGGGACACGGCTGGGACAGCTGACCCCAACTGACCAAAGGGATATCCCATACCATATGACGTCATGCTCAGCATATAAAGCTGGGGGAAGAAGGACGAAAGGGGGGACGTTCAGAGTGATGGCGTTTGTCTTCCCAAGTAACCATTACGCGTGATGGAGCCCTGGAGATGCTGAACACCTGCCTGCCGGTGGGAAGTAGTGAATGAATTCCTTGTTTTGGTTTGCTTGTGCGCACAGCTTTTGCTTTCCCTATTAGAATGTCTTTATCTCAACCCACAAGTTTTCTCACTTTCACCCTTCCAATTCTCTCCCCCATCCCACCGGAGGGAGCGAGCGAGCGGCTGTTGTTGCTGCCTGGGGTTAAACCACGAGACACCGTCAGCATGGAAAACAGCATTGGATCACTGGGCTGTACACAGTCCTCTGAAGAATTAGTATTACTTACACAATACCAATTACTTACACAACACCAACACTGCTAAGAAATGCAACAATTGGACAAAACTCTAATGAAAAAATTGCACCTATACCATTAACTGGGAAACTATTGTAGCTATTTATGAGACTTCAAAGTTAGGAAAAAAAAACAAAAGACAATGGGAGAGATTACTTTTACTTGTAAAGCTGCTGTAGACAAACAAACAATTACTGGAAAAAAAAACCAATCCCATTTTCAATGAAAAAAAGAGAGACTACAAAATCTTTTTTGGAATTTTCCTCCTTAGCTACCTGTGTCTGATATAAAGATTTTAGACTACAGTGTTGCTTCCAGCGCTGTAGCCTTCCCTGTAGGAAGGTCCAGCTCCTGCCTCCACTGAAATCAACAGCAGTTCCCTCTGATTTCAGTAGAGCAGGAACAAGCTCTAACCTAGAGCTCAAATTTGCAATACTGAGGAAACTTTTCCTCACAACCACTTCACAAAGAGAGGTTTCCCATAGTACTTATCACATAGTCGAGGCCTCCACGACACATCAGAGAGAATGAAAACTGAAAGGTCAGAAATACTTACTTCCGCTAGGGATCAGGTCCCTATCCGGAATGAAGAGCTTATATCCATAGTGCTTTTCTAGAACATCTGGCAGAATTTCAAGTGCAAACTGCTCCTCTTCATTATTATCACAATCTAACGCATCAGGATCCACTTTGGTGTATGAAAGATACGCATCATATTCCTTGTTGTCTGTAAGAAAACAAATCCATGTTCAGCCTGCTGTTTGGAAGAGCACTATAAAGAATACAGGAAAGTACTAGGAAATCGTATTATTCCTTGAAACGATCAAGCATTTCCCAACAAAATTGGGACTTTTCACAGGAGTGTATAATCTGGCTTCCACAGAGAAATTTTTCAGATCCAGACATAGGATATCCTTTCAGTTTTCTTCTGCATGTTGAGCTAGTTAGTAACTCTGCTTCATGTGGTCAGTGTATACATTTCACACCTGAAAAGATCATGGGTAAAATTTTGATACAAATACTAAAGCTGGAACTTTTTATTTTAATCCTTTACATACTGCTAATGGAAATCTTTCAGCTCCTATGCCTCAAGAGTGCTATGATTATGCAAAAGTTTTGAGCTTGGAAAAGTTTTTGAGCCTGGAAAATTTGGAAAGTTTTGAGTAAGGAAAACTTCTTTGCACACGTAATTGTGAGAAAATACATGACTTAACTCAAATGAATACAAATTATGCAGAAAACAATGACAAATACAAACAGTCTAAAGCATTTTTTCAGAAAATCTTGTAGATTTTAAAACCAGTATCATAATTTTAGAGGTCACTTGATCCAGGACATTTTAAATACTTGGTATGAGAGAGAGAAATAACTCCAAGAGAAAATGGGGCACAGGGGGGGATTTGCCCCTCCATTCTGCCTGCAGCCCAGGGGTGGAGGCAAAGCCTCATCAAAAAGTGATGGCAGGCAGCGGGTGATAGAGGGGACCCAGGCAACGCCACATGAGGACAGCTGGGCTGCAACACAGTGGTTTGGCCAGAAAGGGCAACACACCTCCTCCTGCATAGCACCGGGGCTTGTATCCAGCTCTCTGCCTCTGAAATACGGAGCTAAGAGCTGGTGTCTGTGCCAGGAACAGAAGCGGCACCACTATCGAGCTTGGGATCCATGCTGGGATCAGACTCTTAGTGACATTTCTCTTTGCTATTCCTCTGCAGTAATGGAAAATAGTATATTGAAAAAGTCAACCTTCAGCAATTCGGTCTCCAGGGAAGAGCACAGCTGCCATTATTTACAGAAAATGAAAAATCAAATAGTTAATGTTGTGAGGACAAAACTGCATGAATGGAGGATTGCTGAGTACCAATTATCTGTACAGAATAGCGCACATGAAAGATAATTAAAGCAGTTAAAAATCGTCAATATATTCTGATAAAAAGAAAAAATAGCTAATCTTAATACAATACATTCCTTGATGACCTTGAAATGATAGTTACTTTCTTATAATTCTTGACACAAAGCCAGATCCATGAGGGTCAGAGCTACAGAAAAGCATGTGAATAATTACATGTTTGTAAAAGGCAATTTGCTTAGTGTCACCATAGCTGTATGGGAGGACGTCCACCTGGCTTGCCGATATTTCTCTGAAATTAACAGCATACAAAAATAGTAGTTACTGATGGAAAGATGACAGAAGAACAAAGAGCAAAGAAATAAAGGCCAGTCAGCTTTGGAGGCCTGTCGAAAACCTGCTACCCTGTCCGTAATGAAGCCTGCCAAAACCTTTTAAGAGAAGCCAGCCACCAAGTGATCTGGGAGGCAAACATCCCCTGCAAACATTTGAGAGCTCTGCGAAGGCAGCAAAGCAAACCCCAGAGCACTGACATGTCCGGTTATAAAGCAGCGTGAAAGCCGCGCATGGATTGTGTCGTCCCTGAGCTTCCTGCCCCCTCCAGCTGCGTGGGTACAACTGCCCTCTCCAGTCACCTCTATTCACAACACAAGTAAGCAAGACGTAGACAGAACCAGTTCGCCGGTGCTTCTGTGAGTCTGTACGCTTGTGCTACATCTCTACGGTCTCGACTCCCTCTTCACAAGCTTCACATACACAGGACATAGCAGAAGGACCTATCCATGCTTGCCCAGCGCTTGCTCTGTGTGCTTTGGATGCGGCAGTGTTTGGAGCCATTTGCTAAATGGCTTCCCTTAACGCTCAGTATCTTTTTTTTTAAAAACAATGCTATGCACAACACAGGACGTGAATGCATCCAACATTGCTTAGATAGGTATTTTTAGAAATAGGAATGAAGGAAATCTACTGAGTTCCAAATCTTCTATTTTAAAGAAATACATGTATAAATGGAAAATGACCCTGCAATTGCATCTATATAGCTGACTGCTCACGGGAGCTCTGTATGTTCCCACTATAGCCTACAGAAGTAGAAGGAAACATCCCCATATATGCTTTGACTTCAGTAACATTCTGTCTCCATCCTTCATTCTGCAGGATCAGAATGAGACACAAAGCTGCAATAGTTCTAAAATCATGCACTGGAAAAATAAAAGGCTGTTTTCAGAATTAACATGCATGCAAAATCCCCTATGTACACATGGGGCTTCCTCTAAACAACTAGAAAATAATATTGTTTCATAAATTAAAAAGTGATTGAGCCAAGGAAGTGACATGAATAAAAAGGCAGCAGCTTCACACTGAAAACACGAGATAAATCAATCAAAGCAATCTGGAGGAAGTTACCACTTTGGGTCACTTTTTGTTAGTGCGAACCAGGGATGTTATGTTGGTATAATCCCAAGGTGTTAGAGGTAAATTACTTCCAAAACCACATAATCTCACCCTTCACTTTCTCCTAGGTATCAGTATAAATATTGTGCAGTATTGCATACTATGAAAAAAGCATCATTTTAGGTTTTCCCACTCACAAATGAAGATCGAGAGAGAGGAAGTTTCCTGATCGCTATTCCTGCTATTTATCATTCCACATTCTAAAATCCCCTGGATGTCATTCCACCTGTTCTCCAAAACTCCTATGGATTCCATTGTAGCGAAACATTTTCACACCATATCTACCCAGTGTTAAACAGAAACACTTATTATTTTGATAACAGTAATGCTAACTGTACAAAGTAACAGGCCTGTGCAACTGCACATTGTTTTGGCACAATAGGGGAAATGTGTTCCCTGCTCTTTTTTCAAATACATTATTGTTTCTGGATATACCACTCCGGACTTACTACGTGACTCGTAAGTGTTGCAGTGGGCTATGAAAAGTACCTGTACTTGAATACTGTGCTTTAGATCTTTAGCAGATACCAGTTATATGCATAGCAATAACATATTAATTATGCTACACTAAAAGTGTTACAAATATAATAATAGGATTTAAAGCACTTGGATTTAGTTTACTAGGGCTTACTGCAGCTTCATAGGAGCAGGAATGTTCTATATTCAGGAGAATTAAAGCTTCAATTTAAAAATACATGTTTAGCTTTAGGCACCAAACAGAATATGTGCTAGTGAGAGGGAAGGGGGGAAGAACATTGAAAAACAGCCTAGTTTATTCCTAAACATACTCTCCAGGCAAGATGTACTTTCCACCAAGTTGTTTACAGTCTCCCAATTAACTGAGGTAATTAGTTAGCCTCAATAACAATCACCTCTCATTAGTTACTCGAGTTAGTTGGAAGCCTGAATACAATTCAATGGAAATGTTTAATGAAAAATACCAGGTGAAAGGGCTGCCCACATGCAGTATGGATCTCAGGAGAAGTGATCCTGGGCATATGTGGCACTGGGACACATGAACACGAGGAGTTCTCCTGAGGAATCAGTTCACAAATGACATTCAAGCCTCTGTAACAGAGTCATGAACAATTCTTCTGACTCCCATTTGCTTATGGCATGGCTCAATGACATTTCAGTGAAAAGACTCATTGATTTCAGGGGGCTTTGGGAGAAAGTCTCAGGGCTTTACACTGTTGGGTGCTTAGTAGTTTGAACTTCAGCTGGCATCAGGTATCTTTTGGGATTCAATTCAATCTAGAAGTTTCATCACTTTGGAAATATTTCCATTGCATATATTGAGTTTCCTCAGCAACTGCTTACCATCAGCTGCTTCTTCTCCTCCAAAGTTCTGTCTGTAGAACAGCATTAACTCTATGTTGTAGCACTTATAGATGGTCACGAGCAAAATAAGCAGAAGAAGGATGGCTCCCAGTCCTCCAGCAAGCTCTATTTTGTAGATCAAATCTAAAATTAGCAAGGAAAGACAAAAAGGTTATCATCTTTCCGAGCTTTATTTGCTCTAATCTGTACAATTCCACATAAAATTGTGCAGCTTCCAATTATAACCACTGTAACATGAAGGATGCCTCATTTTTTTGTTCGTTACCTGTTATTTAACTTTACCCATTTACTCCATCTACTGCCCATCTGAAATCGCCATCCAGAATGCATTTGAGGCTATAATCATAATTCTTCTACAAGGGAATTAAGTACTGATTTTACATGGAGG
This sequence comes from Calonectris borealis, assembly GCF_964195595.1. NCBI lineage: Eukaryota > Metazoa > Chordata > Aves > Procellariiformes > Procellariidae > Calonectris > Calonectris borealis. Next base: position 16,511,098 of record NC_134324.1, read on the forward strand.
ATTAATCAACTTTTAATGAGCTTGTGAAGTTTGAAACTTCTGTATTGGCAGAGCGCATCAAATGCTGTATGCAGCATGTGAGAATAGATATACTAGACACCCCATTTGGGAGGCTCTAGTCCCCCAAATAATATTAAACTTTGGTTTTATATTTGTGAAGCCAGTGGATTAGCTGATGTGACCTGCCAAGTCAGGACTTCAGCTGAATCACTGGAGAATGAATTAAGCATCCAGAATGCCCAAGATAACGCGAGAAGCCAGGAGCACACATCAGGCTGCTAAGAGCCACTTTGTTTGAGTTGTGATGGCTACTAACGGAGTTCTTACATGTTTGTTTAGTACACATTATATTTTAATGGGAACTAGTGCTAGTTAAAATTTTCTACTGGGATGCTTTTGTTAGGAAACATCACAAGCAGTCTGCCTAAAACGCAATTATCCATCTTTTACAGCTGGGGAAACAGAGGCATAGAAAAATGAAGCAATATGTTCAAGGTCATTCAGCAAACCAATGCCAGAATGGAATAAAAAACCTTGAATACCAGTCTTACCTGATGTAAGACACTAACTTTAACAGTATTGCTCTTTAGCCTGAAATGTCCTCTGAAGGCAATATTGCTCATAACACCACTTGGCATATTACTTAGCCAGAAAAGACAAAAGATGACAATTTGACAACAGCTACCTCTAAAAACCTATATTAGTTTAGATAAGACGTCATGAAGATATTGTGATAAATAGAACATGAAGATGTAAAAACTGTAATACAGGCAAGACAAAGTTTTTGTGATCTTTACGGTTCTATAACGTAGGTCAGAAAAAATTACTGGTATTTTGTGTCATTTTCAAGATAAAAAGCAAATTAATTGTGTATCTTTTGGGGTTATTCTTGCCTCACCATGCCTTGTATTTCAATAACTAACCTCACATGTCAAGCTATTCCCCGTTTACAGTATGTCTGATGTCTGCCTGGTAAGAAGTCATGGACTAATAGATGGGAAAAGTCTATTATAATAGCTATTTAATCTCTCTGAGAACGCAGGGAATTCATGGAACTTTTATTACACTGCATGATAAGTTAGCATATGCTGTGGGGATAAATCTGGTCAAATGGAGAACAGAGTTGGTCAAAATCACTTCTCAGGGAAAAAACTATTTTTTTCATTGTACTGAATTTTTTTTGCTAGGAAAGTGAGATGATGGCAAAGCTGCCAGCTTGGAAGAAGAGAAAATGCTGAGTCTTGATCACCTGCAGCCCACAAAGGAGCACAGACTTGTGTTTACTTGCTGGGGGAATGGCAGAGTATCGAGCAAAACCAAACTCCAGCTCAAAAGGCAGAATCGATCTGCTTTTGCATGTCCTGTATTTGTCCTACTGCCCCATACACTCTCCTAGAGTCCAGACGTAAGGAAGCAGAAAGCCAAGGCTTTTGGGCTCCTTATTTCCATTCCAAGGTGGAGGCAATGGAGAAAACCCCAGAATGTTCAGTTTTCTTGCCTACTCCAGCTCTTAGTCTCTGCCTCTCACTAATGCCTTACTCCTCAAGTGGTCCTCACTGAGGTCAATAGGGAAGGCAGCACACCCAACATTAGGAAAGGAGTTGAATCTGGGCTTTGTGCTATAATAGTGACTGCAAATTAATAAATAATAATATTCTGATAGTTTCTATTGTAAAATAATGTAGAAGGACTTAGCCAGTACGTATCACAGAGGATTATGGTCTTTAAAATACTAAAAGTCTCATAAACACCCAATAAATGATACACAAATATATTTTAGAAGGTTCCTCATCATTTAGTACTATATGAGTATCAAAAAAACCCAAAAAATTAGTTTCCTGCATGTCTTGAATAAAGGCAGCCTCCTTGGAATAAACGGTGAGCAAACATCATTACAATATTTACTTTTATCTAAATTCACTGCTTCTTTCCACTAAAAGCACAGCTTGATTTTATTCTGCAGTTCCTGACAAGTCATTCATGTTCCAGGACAGTTATATTATAGACTATGTATTATAGGCTTCAATCACTAAAATATTGGACTGTTTTCATATTAATTTGAAGGGAATCCTGAACTATTTCCACAACTAAGGGACAAGCGGGTGTATATTGTGTTTCCATGTAATTTGAACACCAACGTGCTAGGATAGCATGGAGAAAAAAAGAAAAGAAACACAGGATTATCCAGAACTTATTCTTGAACTACCTGAAAGCAAATAACAATGTGGTTTCTTCAGTAAAGAAGAATGTGATAGCAGACAGGGATATTCAGGTCTCAAGAGCATGCCTGATTCTGTCTTTTGTCTGTGTTTGAAACTGGATTTGGTTCTTTTTCAGTTAAAAAAATAATAAAAAAAGAAAACTAAATGATGATGCATGCTCTGGGGCTATCAGTACACTGGTGCCGTACAGACAGCACTCCTGTATTCTCCGAAAGCATTTGTGAGGACCGTACCACTAATACAGCAAAAAAATTCAATGTATTTTACCTTAAGTATTTGAACGGTTTCTTTTTCTTCCTTAAAGCAAAGTATGTGCCTAAAAATAACCACCTGATGTCAAAACAAGAACTAACTCTAGAAACTCTTATACTGCAGCCATAACTTGGATTTGGGCTTTATTCCTGTTTTTTTATCCAAGCCTTCCTGGTTTAGCAGGTCTCATGACTTACGCAAGCTGTGTACACCTGATGTGCTGCAATCCACCCTTGAACAGAGGGCAGACATAACCTACAGCACTGCGACAATCTGGAGACAAAACGGAGCTACAAGCACTTCTTGCCGAACAGGGATAACGCAGCCCTTAGCAGGTAAGACTTTGGAGGGAGGGGGATTTCTCTGGCTGAGAGATCTGTGCTTCCTCTTTGCCTTTCCCAAGTGCCCCAGCATCTGGAAAGCTGCAGCACAAGTTACAGTAGGAATCCACGATCCCTTCTTTGACACGCACAAAGGATGCTGGTCAACAGCTTTCTACCAGTCCTGCCCTAAATCTTGTCACAGGTCAGTAAATACAGTAGTATTCCTGGCTCATGAATACTCTGCAGTCAAATCCAAGCTGGAGAAAGCTAGGATAAGAAGTAATTATATCAAGTTGCAGAAAGGAAAAGTTTGGTCAAGTATTGGTAAGAACTTAATAAATAACAAGCAGGACAATGGCACAGGCAGTCAAAGGACACAGTGAAAATACTGTGGTTATTTTAAATGACACTTTAATGGCTTGAAAATCAACTATTGAGAATGCCTGAGGAGAATATAAGCTTTCCACAGCCACAGTGCAGAGAGAAATTAAATAGTAGCTGAGAAGTGATCCCTTCCACTTCCAAATTCTGTATTCAGCAGTGCTTCTTCCATAATTTCAGCAGAGCTCTGAAATGTCTGCATTTTCTTGTTATAAATAAACCTAGGTTGTTATTCTAATATATGCAACACAGCTGAACATCTAACAGTGTCAACATAGATATACTTAATATCAGTTGTATATTTATTAGGTTCAGTGGATGGAAAGGTAGAACGCTTTTTGCACTAAAGAGGCTAATCCTTCACCATGATGACCAGATTCCTGAATTAAAGTTGTGACATCCTGTCAGTTTAGATGTTAAATATACATTCGTGTGTGTTCCACACCACAACTGCAGGCCCTTGTTTCTCAGAGTGGTTTCCACCTTCCATATCGTGTTTTATTCTTATCACTTAGCGTAAAATATAACCTATGTTATGCCCCTCTTTCTGGGAGGACATAAAACTCTCACGTATAGAGGAAACTGTGTAAGTAGGACTTGATTCAACTGATTTTAACAGGATTGCATACTCTTTACACGTATAACCTGCGGGTCACATGAATGAATAGCAAAAGTAAGAGGACATTGACCCAAAAGTTTCCTCTCCCTCATAGCCCTTTTTTGTCCCAAAACCACCCCTCCCTCACCTTTCATTTTATACAGATCGTAGCCGTGAAACACAGCACTTCGCATCCTGCATGCCTTTAGGTGAACCAATGACTATGGATATTTTCCAGAACTGCGGTGCCCCATCCAGCGAGGCCTTGGCTGGTCTTCCTGCTCTTCCACCTGGCTCTTAGTTCACTTGTCCCATGGTGATGTCTACCCTAGGCTCAGAGGTCAATCTGCAGCACACTCAGGTACTAATACTATATTTAAACCTTCTCCAAATGGTGACACTTCTGTGGGATTTTGCTGCATGGGTGACGATGGAGAGCACTGGCTTTTTTAGCTGACACTACCACCGCAATCCACAATCTGCTGAGAAGCATGCCCTTTGCCTTAGTGGTCCGAAAGCACACGAAGGACTGGAACAGCACTTGCAGGTGTGCCTCGTGAAAACATTTCTCCTTCTCTTTTGGTAAATTAATTTACAGCCAAGAATAATGGCAGAGATCTGGACAATGTATTAACTCTTTAATCAATCTCCTGTGCTGATGGCTCTCTGGTTTCACATTACGTCTTTATCCCCAGTGTGTAACCTTCCTTTGCTTTCCCAACAGTTACTGTCTTATAGCTTTTGTACTAATACTATGTTAGAGAGAACACCTTGTCACCCTACTTATTTAAATGTCACGCTACTTATGAATAGGAGAGGGACTGAACAAACAACGTAAGAACTGTAATGAGATACTGTTACACTCCTTATGATAACAACTTCTACAAACAGCAGAGCATAGTGGCACCTTTTGGTTTGGAACATTCAAACCCAAATGATTTCCCTTCTGCTACAGGTAACTTGTCAGTAGTGGTATTCCCAATTCCAGGTACAGTACCAAGCAAAGCAACCACGATGGGATAATTCTCCATTGATTTGTAGCTCCCACTGCAATGTTTTCATTCCCAATGCAGTTAGAAATCAAAATGCATGGCAACTGTTTAAAGCTTTCAATTTAAACAGCAAAGCCAGGAAGTGGCGAAATAGGAGAACATCTAACCTCACTGCTGAGGTACCTATTTTAAGAAATGCACATTTTAACTCCATCACACAATTACCTCTGGTCTAGTCAGTCAACTCTGAGTCAAATTCATAGCTTGTTTAGACCAAAATACTTCCACTGATTATACTGGTGCTTTATGGGTGACTGTATTCCATGCAAGTGCATCACCTGCAAGGCTGATTCACTAGAGACTAAAGAACAATTAATGAATTTTTTTCACAAATGGTAAACTGAAGCTGTAACACAAGCATACTTCAGCTCCAAGTAGGCACACAGAAGTCCAGCCTGGCTCAGAGAGGTCAGCAGGGCTTTCCCTACTGGCTGACCTGTTGCTACTGAGGCAGGCGAGAGTGCAGATAATTAAAGAGAATTACCTTTCTTGCGCAGAAGAACACTGGCATGTTTCCGTCCGTTTCTGTTTTCCACATGACATGTATAGTTAGCCAGGTCTGCCTCCTCTACAGCATCAAAGATCAATGTCAATTCAACTTCTTTTTCTCCAAGATGTTCTCTGAGGAGTCTGAAAGGAAGGATACAGTCTTCGCTTAACTGAGTTAATATGGGTGGAAGATTCCCAAAAGAACCATGGTTTGTCAGCGCAAGATACACACTGTTCCTGGTCTCCTTCACTCCTAGAGAGAGGCATCTTTCATGACAACCAAAAAGCTTTTTCTCCCGCCATGTCTGTAGCGAGGAGCTGAATCAAGTGCAGGAAGAGTGGCTACGGGTGCAATGGTTCCAGTGTGGCTTGTTTACCTCGGCTCCACCAGAATTAAATGCTAAAAAAAATGTTTCTTTTAAAAGGAGTAATGACTACTCACTTTCCAGAGAAGTAAATACGCACTACTATGCCATTGCTCAGCCAATTATAAGGCAATATTTTAAAGGCTGGGTATTGTGATACATTTTAATGAAGTCTGGAAAACCAACAAGAAGAGCTGTGCTACTCTGTGGAATTTTCCTCTATTTTTAGGGGCTAGATCCTGACTTTAAAAGGGAATGGTGTCAAGAACAAGAGCTCTATGCTCCTTTGAGAGGACAGAGGAGACTTGCAAAATCCCCACAAAGGGAATAGAAAGTTCTAGCAGACTTTCAGGCCAGAGGTACAGTCTTTTCATGTCATTGTTCTAATGTGAACATTAAAAAGAATGCAAAGTAAATGCAAGTGTTTTCTGACCCCAAACTTCTCTATGACAAACGAAAGTTTTTTGGGGGTTTCCAATGCACACACACACATTTTCTTATGTACGTAATTTCGTATAATAAACATGGAACTCCAAATTTGAAAACAAATCAAAAGTGAAGTATGAAGGCATTGTACTAGCCAATCAAAAATGCAAGTCTGACTGCTATAAACCATATATTTACAGTATGATTTCATACAGCACATAGCCTTTAAAGGCTTGTGTGATCTGACAGAACTCAGAACACGTACCAGAGCATCCACAACAATCAGCCTCTTTCACCATGGCTGTGTAACTTGCAAAAAAGGAAGTGGAAAAACATTAGTTTAAGAACAGGCATGTGTGTTGCATTTGGAAACTTGGACTGCATCTTTTTTGCAAATTATTATTGTGTATTTTTGCATTTTTTTTATTCTGGCCCTGAGTCCAAGTGCTGAAAATAATGCAAGAAAGGCTGAATTTGCATCATTTCTGGCCAGAAAAGAAACCCCTCAAGAGAGCATGATCTGTTTGCAGACTCAAATCAGTCTAAATCATTGGGGGTCAGATAAATCAATTCTCATTTACGTATTAAAATTCTGTATGTATATATAGCGAAATATTTTAAACCCAGGAAAGTGTCTTCTCTGTTGGCAAATAATATGCTCCACAAATTTTGGCCTACAAGTCATGCTGCAAGGAACAGATAAAATCATTAACAGAGAAGATATCTGGGACACTAATCTGGAGCACTGTGTGAATGTTCAGATTGTCATGTGTTTACTATAATCAGCATATTTTATGCAGAAAAAAATGAAGAAAGATTACAATTAAGATAAAATAAACTATTATTCTGAATCTATTTAAAATAAAATAATCAACCCTTAACCTAAATTTAAATAATACATGATCAGCTAAAAAGGAGCTTTCATAAAAAAGAATACGCATTTGGACTGAGAATTTTTTTTCACTTATTTTCACGCTAATTGCAATCTTTAGGAAGAGAACTCTTTAGAATGGGATCTATCATGAAAATGCTGACAGACTCTTAAACATTATGCTGGTAGCAAAGTGTAGAAAGCTCTTAGTGGTGTTAAACCTTTCATTCCTGCTTTTTTTTTCCCTCTTTTTTTTTCTTTTAACCAGTACGCTACAGCTAATGATTCATTATTGCCACAGAAATACACAGTTGGTCACCCACATTTTTTTAATATGTGTGCAGCCTTTCATTGATTGCATTTTGTACTTGGTTCAGGGCACGTTGAGCACAATATTTTTGGGGAAGAAAAGGAATACAGTATCAAGAAGTAAGACCTTAAAGCTGCAGCAGTATTTGCTGCACGCCCAGAAGATGAAGCTCTGTCCCTGTCTGAGTTGGGGGAAACTTTGCCAGCAACACTACCAACACATGCCAGCTCCCACAAGTTGAGAAAATTGTGGCTCTTTTTTCTGGTTTGATGAACAAACTGTAGGGGTAATTCCATCATTTAATACACAGGTAAATCAATGGTGCTTGACAAGCCCCAACAAACAGGATGGAGAGAGGAGGAGAAGAGGTGGCGGAAGTAAAAAAAATACCCAGTGCTTTCTTTTTTTTTTTAAACTTGCTTTCTTTTTATTCACACTGAAGCATTTTATTTGATCTGAAACAAAACATTTTGTCTACTGATTATTTTTCAGTTAAGAAAATATGAATTAAAAACAAAAGCGTCATTTCAGATCACAAATGTTTTCTTTGAAAAAATCCAATGTTTCCAATTTTTCGAATCTTTTGTCATATTTTTCCAATGCATTTATGCACTAAGTTGAATCTAAAGTTAAAATACATTTCCTTTGAAACCACATTTTCCTAATATTTTCAGGCTTTGTATGATTACAGATGTAAAGGCCATAAGAAAGTTTCAGCTGGGTCTCTTTGCAAGACTAAGGCATTAATTCCAAACCTTTACTAACTTGCATGCGAGTTGGGAAGGAAAAGGAAACTTATATTCTTTATATAGTTGAGGATCTGGACTGTGAACAGGGATACCAACTCTAGTCCTTAACAATTGTCTGTAGAAGAAAGGACAGATGTGTGTGTACATAAGTACCTCTCCAAAGAAAAGTAGTTCAACTAAGAACATGGCACGGTGATCTTCCCTCCCACTTTCCTGCACCATGTTTCTCATTCTTTGCTCACAAATTGTCTACTTGAATAGTATAAGCTTTTCAGGAGAGAGCTGTCATTTCCATACTTCTCTGCAAAGTACCCAGCACATTAGCCAGGCAGTGATGGTAATTCTGCCTCACTCCCTCAGCATCCCCCCCTAACAGAATACAGCATCCTCATCTTCTCTGAGTGTTTTGGAACCATCAGTGGACTTCTGTGCGTGAAAAGCTAGAATGTTAAATTAACCAGCAGGAAGAAATAAGGCTGCAGTTCAAAATGTCTCCATTCACTTCTTTTCATGCCTCTAGAACAAGTTAAACTATTTCCACTTTAAAAATGGAGAAGAAAGGAAGAAAAAAAGGACAAACATGCTCTACAAGTGGAGCATTATGAGGCACCTGCAAACTGTCTGTGGTGGTGCCTGAAGAAGAAAAAAAGCAACTCATAGGTGGCTGGGAGAGCAAGATTTATGCCTGAAGATACTTCTTTGCCATGCCAGAGAGACGGTGCTGAAATTCGCTGTGGGCTCCTTTGATAATTAGGTACAACTGACAACTCTGCAGGCAGGCTTAAAGACTCTGATTCCTTCTTTAATAGCCCTGGTTCAATTTACATGACATTTTTATTACCGCTGTGAAGAACCCACCTGGCAAGCAAAGACTCTTTCTCCTTTTCTCCCTATGCATGCCTAACATTGGGGATCTGAATTCAAGGGAAGGCAAGGAGGCAGGTTAGAGAGGGGGTCATCACCTCAGAGTCCTGCAATGCTGATTAGTTCTTTTTATTATGAGGCTCTGTAACAAGGTCTAATAAATAACGAGAAGCCCAGAGCTACACATATATTACTCATGGTGAAGTCTGCTTACCAAAAACACAGTTCAGTGGGTTTGATTTTAACAGAAATGCTCAAGTCACGTGCATCCTTATTTCAGCGCTTTCATAAAAGCAGACTAATTGACTGGTAACTACGCATGCTAGAAGATGCAAACTAGGGATGGACCTACACTGCATTGATCTGCAATCCTGAACTCTCATCACATACAGCAAATCCAGCAACACAATGGATGGGTACAGTCCAGGATAAGGACAGCACCAAAAATTCAGAGTGCTACTAAATTTGTGAACAAATTTACAGAGGTTACAGAGTTAAAATGTTAGATATTTGCCAAAGGAACAACCCATGAAGTATCTTGGACGGGTTGTAACAATTCCCAATTATTTGTAGTTTCTCAGCGTTAACAGAAACGTGCTGATAATACCATATAGAAGCAAACTGATGGGAAAAGCATCTAACCAGCAAGTTCACCGTGGCTCATCAAATTTGAAACATACATGACATTTTTTGAAATACATCAGTAAATATAACCGGGTGGAAGATGTGGGCTGGCTCACGGCACTGACAGAACAGTTAGTGCTGCTTAGTTTCCCTGAAGCAGCATACCTGTAATGGGACACATAAACAAGAGTTGTTACTGTGAAAAAATCATTCGCAAAAAGTTACTACTGCAGTTGCCATAGCTACTTCTAAATGAAAAAAGGGATAGACTGTGGCACTGCTGGTAACGATGCAGCAGGTTTTGGTAAATGCTATGTTTTTAATGCTGGCTGTGATGCACAGGAAATTAGGTACGTGATAACTAGCTTTGTTGAAGAGAAGATTCATTGAATTGTGATGGGGCTGTAAACTGAGTCAAAGCATTTTAACGGAGTGAGAAAAGGGAGTTATCACAAAATTAATTTGAAACATTAATGTGTAATGAGATGGCACAATGAAGGACAAATACAGCTTTTTCAAACTCAATTTCATTAACAAATGCACATAAAGGAAAAGTTTTGAACTGTGCTAGAGCCGGAAAGCTCTTTAAATACAAGCCTAAAATTGTCCTTCTGATGCAAAGGAAGAACATGACCAAAATCACTCTGTTCATATATAAACACCAGAGAGAAGACAATGTCATTAAATGCTGATTACTTGCAATGGTAAATGTTTCCAATAATTGTATTTTGTGGTCAGAAGCCCAAAAGAGGATTGTATACTTCAAGCCATGCTGGCAATACATGATAAATTTTATCTGTATGCAATTAAGGTGCAATGTTAGGTCAGTTATTTTAGTGTATCTTAATAACTAGTGGCTAAACAGCTGAACTTCAAATTATTGATCAAGTAATAAAGCAAAGAAACCTTTCTCTCTGCCTGCTCTCCAAAATCACCTTTACAAGAAACAAACAACTCAGAAATTAGACCAAAAAAATGTGCAATGGAAGGTGCAAAGACCTTGGCTTTCTTTATAATCTATATTCATCATGTCTATAGGAGCCAGGACCACCTTGTCCATAGTATAAGCATAGCTTAGTCTTTGCTCAAAGAGCTATTAATCAGGTGATTATTAAACAAGGAAGACAAGAAGATGCTGTTAGGTGCAAATTCCATGAAAGTTCATGGGGGTACAAGTGTTTGTTTTCCTCACAACTGGTACAGCAAATGATAACCAGCATCTGGAACAAGAAAAGCACAAGCTGGATATCGGACATCTTCACACAGCGACTTCTTTCTCTCCCTTAAGTGTTAAGCATGGAGGAACAAACGTTGCTCTTTGAAAGCCCTGGTTAAGACATACGGAGAGCTGTATCACAGGCAGACAACACATTCAGTAGAAGAGAAAAAGTATGGTGACTTTGACAGGAGACCATTCATCTTTAAGATTAACACTGATGCTGAAATGAATGTCATCTTGCCAAGGACTGCCACAAGGGGCAGCTGCAGTGGACAGCATCATTTCCATGCAGGGCTAAAATCAACCCCCAGAACACTCAAGAGATGCTGCAGCTACCATCAGGGGAATTTGATAACATATTTTCAGGCACATAGATAGCCACACAATGTCTTTAGAGTTTATTCGCTAGAAAGGAGAGGAAGCAACTCACACTTCCCTGGTTCCAAGTCATCCATCACTCTTTAGACAGAAAACTATTTCTACTTCCAATTAAAAACCTGTTTAAAAAAAACCCAACAGGCTTTTGGGACATATCATGTTTTAACAGTAAATACTCCAAAAAGTACCTGACTTCGCCTTCTCTAATGTGACCTTCTAATTCTTCTATGAATTTTTCCCCCTTCATCCAGTAGATCATGGGGCCTGATTCTCCACTGAATCCAAAGAAAGCTTTGCAGGCCACAGTCAGCGGGTTTCCTGAGGACAAGAAGAAAAGAGAGGGTTAGAAACTTCGTCATGCCTACTAGCGAGAGAATGATTATGAGAAATCTCCACACCTCAGATAAACCTCCCCCATTTAAAATTGAAGGGGGGAAAAAAAAGGAATAACTATAAACCATAGGGAAAAGGGTGATGTTGATTTGCACCTACAGGAAATAGCTGTGAAATGAAACTTTGAGGTTATCTGTCACTTCATTTTTCCCAGAAAGATACTACATGAACAATGAGAAGGTATGGAAATGGTGGCAACATAAGGTGATGTCAGATTGCTTGTTAAAAAGAAAGAGATGACTTCTTTGTCAGACTCCTGGGATCTCTACCAGGACTGGGGAGTGTGCCCTAAGAGGCAGGTAAATCATTCAACTTGCTTACTGCTGCCTATCCACCCGTAAAAAAGACACAGTAATAATTTCTTCCTCACTTAGGTAGAAATCAAATGTTAATGAAGTCTTGGTAAACTGTTCAGAGAGCTTTTAAAGATCCCCAAGTAATACATGATGCCAGTGAGCACCAACAACCCTGATGTTACTGTCAACAGGCTTTTGGCAAAGGACCAAACTTCAAAGCATTACTCAAGCAATAAAGAACTCTCCCTTTTCAGCTCTGCAAAAATACTTCCAAAAGAAAGAAAATAAAACTTGTAAACTAATCAGGTTTCTTTTCTCTCCAAGAATTCACCATTTAGATGGGTTTTTATTTGGCTACAGCTTTAGCCGTACTAGCTAGTCCAGGGCTGTGCTTACATTGCCAGGACAGATGGTCATCTGCCTGCAGAAACAAAAAAGAACAAAAAAACCCCAAACAAGCCAGGAAATTCAGGAGAAGCATGCCCATTCCCTTAGTATGCAAATACAGCTGCTGCAACCGCTTCTCTTTGCCTGTTTTACCCAGCATAGGTGGTCCAGGTTACAAAGCAGCTGTAGAGTCACCAACTTACATGGCAGGACAGACCTCATTTAATGTCAATGGAGACTCCTGCTGAATCTTCCAGGACTTTGATCAAGTGTGGGAAGTCCAAATAATACATTTTACTGTATTTGGGAGAAAAGTTTTATTATGCCAGCCATTTTCAGTGCTACCAGGAGACTCTTCTGATGCAGAAATAGAACAGGCCTACACTTTTCAAAAAGGGCTTGTCATTTGGAGTACATCACTTGGTTGAGCATGGGCTAATGGTTTCATGATTGACTTACTGTGCCTTCATCAGTTACCTCTTGTCTGCTCAGCAGTGATAACTCGCTGTGTGCATACTCAGAGCATATCTGTGTGTTAAAGCATTTTTGCCTAAACCCCTACAGAGCTGTCCTAAGTCAACTACTTACACTTGTCTATCCATTATTTCAGTGCCCAATTTAAGACATGTCAAAAGAGTCTGATTAGTCAGGAAGTGCAGCATTTCCAGACACTGAAAATCAGCCGCCTTTAAATTGTTTCCAAGTCAAGATCCAAAATTACAAGTCCTTTTCAAACATTAGGATACAGCAAGAAAAGGTTTAAAGACTGCACTTCAGTCTCTGTTTCTCAAATGGCAAAAGACAAAAATGGAAAATGTTTATCCTGAAAATGTTTTACAGAATCTTTCATTATCTGCATATTCACTATGAACTCCAGTACCACAGCTGGCCACTGAACACGTGCTGATGCTGACAGATTGTATACAACCAGCTCAAACGTCCAAAATATAAGAAGGGATGGCTTTTCAGAGTTATCTGTACATCCCACAACATTGACCACCATCACAAGAAAGTTCCAAACTTCATTAACTAACGAAGAGTCAGAAACACTTCTAGGCAGACATTTAATTCCACTACAAGACAGTATCGGAGAAGTCTGTTTCCTTCTGCTTCTAACCCGTTCACCCAGTCCTGCGAGGTGCTGCATGCCCTCCACGGGTGGAAGGGAGAATTGGAGCCTCTGGCTATATCCATCTCACGTTTTCCTAACATGCTGAATGCCTGTGTGGTGTGAGGTCTTTTGTGCTGCTTGCCTCAGAGTCATGATACGCATCTGTTTAAATACCACTTAGTGATTCCTAGCATGTGGCTGCTCAGTCCATGTTTGATTTTAATGGACAAAGACAACTGTAATAATGTGAAAAAGAAAAGGGCTAGACGTGGCCTATCAGCACTGACAGTATATGCCCTTTTCCTGGCACACCATGCTGGGCATTAAGTGTTACAGGCAAAATATATTACAGGGTGTGCTCTTCCTCAAACCGGCAGATTTTTACTTAAAAAGCAAACCCTGAAGAAATGAAAATATTCCAAGGTGAGTCTAAGATTTCTATACATGCAGAGTAAATATCCTGAGGTAATATGTCTGGTCTGAAGAAATAAGAAGTTTTCTATACAAATAGGAAAACCTAAAAAAACTAGCTGTTGGTACACAGCTTCTGTAATAAACAAATCCAATATGAAGCACCAGTAGCCTTTACTGTGACAGCCTGCACGCTCTGAACATGCCCAGGCAGATCTATTTCCCAGATTTGCCACCAGGGAAAACCAGCAGAATAAACTAATACCATCAATGGCAAACTTTAGAGCGAATTAGTACTTTCAGCTCAAAGTCTGGGACTGGCCACACCTGAAAAAAAACATGGCCCATCTCATCTGCAAACCCATCACTGATCAGAGGGAGGTATAAGCAACGGTTTCTCATGGAACAACTAATTTTTATCTCAGTAGCAGAATGATGCATGTCTGGGTTGAGCTGATCTGTCCTGAGGTGGAAACAGCTTGGGGCTTGATGACACCTCAAGGTCCCATCCAAACCCAAAGTCTCACACATCATTCTTCTATTCCTCAAGCTGGTAAGGACTTCTCGCTCTTCTGTAGCTCTCTGAAGCACCTTCTGGTTTATAACTCTCATTACTCGTTTCTGACTCTGGAAGCAGGACAAAGTCAGAAAAGGTAACATTGGCTCTTCCTTGCAGAAACACTTTACCTCCTCAAATAAGCTTCCATAAGGAAAGGAAGGGAGGTTTCCCCTCTCCTGCTACGTTAAGACACAGCTAGCCACAGCAGCAATCTGTTACTACTGGTTTTCAGGGAACTCCAACCAATTCCCATCCAGAAAAGAACACACATGTTTCACGGCATTTTCCCCCAAGTACTGAGATCCTAAAACTGCAGCTGAATTCCCTGGTTCCTAAACGAACCCTTGAATATGGGGAGAAACAGGCACTAAGCATGGAAAGTGCCCTTTGCAGGTCCTGACTTTGGGGCTGGCTTCAAGCCGTGTGGTATCACATTGAGTCACAGTTCCAGGCAGAAGGAACTAACAAGGCAGTTTGTAACGCCAACAACTCATCTTGTGTAAGGCCCAAACTTTTGCATATCATTACTGCTATTCTGCACGACACTAAGCAGTTCAACTACTAACTGTTCTTATTAAGAAAAATTCCCCTTACATCATTTAATTAACAACATCAAAGTACCTAGAATGAATGGTATCCTAAAAGTTGTCCATTTATAAATTTCTGTTTAAATCAGATAGACATTTCAGTGGCAATTTTAATTAATAAAATGATTTGCTGAGAAACAGAGAAAATGATTAGTGAGATTTCTAATGAATCAACATTTAAGAGAATGTTTTAAGAAACAAGGGAAGAAAGTAGAAAAGCCTGCTTGTAGACATCACTGAGTCTATTGCTTTGCTGGGGTCACCTTGTTACGGTAAAGCCTCAGGTTCCAGCAGAAGTCTCTGCTTTAGTTTTTTTCCCTACTCTGTCAATCAGGCAGGCTTGTTGCAAACTCCCAGCTGATAAGACACAACCGCTGGCAATAGGAATGACTTTTATTGCTAAATCTTATTGTACATTTTTCACCTGACCGTTTTCACAATAAATCTGCGTGAACTCTACCATAAATTTTAGCAATTTTTTTCTGAAAATGAGAATTCCAGAGAAATGCAATTACTCAAGGAAAATAGCTGCCTGATGGCAGCAGGAGTACTGGCTGAGGATGGAAAAAGGGTCTGCGAAAGAATTTAGCCAGGCATGATTCTGAATGCGCTTACTGCGGGTCCGACATGCTTTGAAAGAGAATGACAAATCCTGCACTACAGTCCCTCTTGAATGAGGCACACTCCAAGCATCAAGTAAACGAAGCTTAAAATACCTAAAAGTTGTTCAGTCTTTTAAAAACCTAAATGCCAAGGCTAGATGACTGACCAGCACAGAAGACAAAAGCTGTTCACAGATCATAAGATCTGGCTCATGCCAAGGCATTTTTTCAGGGATTTTTTTGAAAATGTGGATTGATTGATTGTTTTTTTCACTCGTTTTGCACAAGCAGGTGTATTTTGTGGCTTATTTGCGAGCACCCATTCAAGGGTGCAACACAGAGTCCATATTCTCTAATGTCCACATTCTGCTGATGCTCTGTTCTTGCAGCAAATCAGGCTCTCGCTCCTGGAGCAAATCATCCCACAGCAGCCCCATCAAACAGCCAAAGTCAACTGTGAATCCTTGGGTGCTTCCCCCCCACCCCCCCCCCATGGCTTGAGACACTAGTGTTTTTTCCAATTCTTTCACATTTTTGTGCCAGATAAAACACCACTCTCAACAAGCCTGAATTGAAGCAGATGATCCTTCCAAGCTAGCGGCAGAACGGACTGAAAGTGCCAAAGGAAGGCCTCCTTTTGTACCAAGCAACATCAAAAGTCAATCCTGCACATGTTGCTAGCTAGATTTACATCTTCAGCTCCACCTGGGTGTTAATAACATTGACTGTAATATCATTGTTTTTATCTGTTTCAGGGCTGGATGCTGTATACACATAGAAGGGAAGACACTGCTGCCATCAAAAAATCATTCCATCACTCCAAGTCTCTCTTATCAATACATATGCATCATGTAGCTCCTCTCTGATAATGATGCCTGTGTCTCTTTCCCTATAAGACTGACAGAGAGAAGTGTTTGCAAAGGAGCAGCTTCCCACATTTGACACATGGAGATATTATGCACGCATTTCGCGGGCTTTGTTTCTTCAGTTTGGTGAGACAGAGGACGAGAAGGCAGGTTACTTATCACATCTCAATAAGTGTATTCTACAGGCTGTCTGCAGAATCAAATCTGACTTTCCAGGCTGTGAGGTTTGCAAAGCAAATCACCATGTCACTGACAAGAACGTTACTGTTCTAATGTGCTTTACAAGTGCTAGAAACTGGCCAAAGAGCAGCAGAGTGATTTAAATTCCCCTAGCAAGGCAGGCTGGATTGTATACAACCGTGAAGTAAAGAACACATTTCCTTTCCCTTCAGAAGGACATCCTGGGTAAGAAGATGTGGGAGACAGAGCTTATGCCTGCAATTTATCCACAAAATAAATGCCAGGGGCAACACAGACCTTGACTCATGAAAAACAATCTCTGTGTGTGGTAGCTTCTATCTGGTTTGCAGAGAATGTCAATTTTCTCTAAGTCCCTTGCAAGGACATCCTCTCAGCTCTTCTTCTACGTTCAGCAGTAACAGGCAGAACCCAGAAGCACACTTAGGTGGTGCAGCCCAAGCCAAACTGTGGGCTTGGCTCAGCCGGCTGATGTTGAGCTGCTGCCGGGGATGTGAGGGTGGCAACGGTAGCAAATGGTGCCCACTCAAGGCCACTCTTGCAATCTGAGAGCCAAATCCTGTGGCTGAGCTGCTGAGCCCTAGCCCTCTGCCTAGGGCTCATCTGCAATGGGATGACCTCCTAAAGAAGTCAGGAGGCATTTGGCAGAGGCAGCTGAGGATATGCCTGGGTTTTGCTCATGTCCCCCAGCACAGATGATCACCTGCGTTTCCCAGTCCCCTCTCAGCACAGATCTAGGGACTGCAGTACCACTTCATGACATCAAGGGTCTTCAGCATCTGTTCCTATAATCTGCTAAGGCAGCACTGAAATTCTTCACAGATTATTAGCAGGTGTGCTGATGATACCAAACTGGGAGGTGCTGTTGACTCTCTTGAGGGACAAGGGACCTTGCAGAGGGATCTAGATAGATTGGAGCATTGGGCTATGATTAATGGGATGAAATTTAACAAGTCCAAATGCCAGATTCTGCACCTAGGATGAAGTAATGCCGCGCACAAGTAAAAACTGGGAGAGGAGTGGCTGGAGAGGAGCCCTGCAGAAAGGGATCTGGGGGTGCTGGGTGGCAGCAGGCTCAATAGGAGTCAGCAGTGTGCCCTGGCAGCCAAGAGGGCAAACCGCATTCTGGGGTGCATCAAACACAACATAACCAGCCGGTCAAGATTGGTGATAATCCCGCTGTATTCAGCGTTGGTGCGGCCTCACCTGGAGTACTGTGTGCAGTTCTGAGCCTCACAATTTAAGAGGGATGTGAAGGTCCTTGAATGCATCCAGAGGGCAACAAAGCTGGTGAAAGGGCTGGAGGGCATGTCCTGTGAGGAGCGGCTAAGGACTTTGGGTTTGCCTAGCTTGGAGAAAAGGAGGCTGAGGGGCGACCTCATTGCTCTCTACAGCTTCCTGAGGAGGGGAAGTGAGGAGGGAGGTGCTGATCTCTTCTCCCTGGTATCCAGTGATAGGACATGTGGGAATGGTTCAAAGCTGCGCCAGGGGAGGTTTAGACTGGACATTAGGAAGCGTTTCTTTACCGAGAGGGTGGTCAAACTCTGGAACAGGCTTCCTAGAGAGGTGGTCGGTGCCCCAAGCCTGTAAGTGTTTAAGAGGCATTTCGACAATGCCCTTCATAGCATGTTTTAACTTGGTCAGTCCTGAAGTGGTCAGGCAGTTGGACTAGATGATCGTTGTAGGTCCCTTCCAACTGAAATAGTCTATTCTATTTTATTTATCTACTACTGGATCTAGACAAAGCTACAAAACCCCACAAAAACCTCAGGTGCATTATCACCTCCCTCGTTTATTTTTCCCTGGCCATTTCCCAGCGTTACTTGATCAAAGGTTCCATGTTTTGTTTAGTACAACAAGATTTATAAAGTCAGTGCTAATTACTCTACCTGGACTTCTTTATCCTCCTCTTTTACTTGGCTATTCTACAGAATACAAGCCTAGCTGTGTGCTAAACCATGTTACCCCTATTTAGGTAAAAGTCTCACGGAGTTCAGTGACTAGTTGGAGCATTCTTGGATCCAGTGAAAACAAAGCATACTCAAAACAAATTATTTTCTCTGACCAAAAAAACAAACCCAAACAAAAAATAACGTTTCAAAACTCTATTCCAGCAGCCAGTAGACTCATGACTGGATATGATCCTTCCAAACATTTAGATAATTAAAGATCAGCCAGGAATTAATGAACAGAAAGCATTTAAAATAAAATTAAGAAACCTGCTTTGGGTAGTGATAATAATTGCTTTAATAAGAAAAATTTATAGTGAAATCAAACCTAACTAGCCTCTAGACATTTCAAATCAGTTTAAGAGTATTTAAAAACACAGACACACATATATAAATTTTTTTTTAATATATATATATCTTACTAGATTTTACTTTATTCTCCAAGTTTCTACAAAGAAACACACTAAAGGAAGTGCTCAGCCCCTAAGTAAGGCCCCGTGTTATGAACAGCATATGCTAGCCACTAAAATAATATTCTAGTAGCTGTATTGATATGTAGGAAAAATAAATGGTGGCGGTACGTGACATACATTAAGTTGGCTCTTCACTCATATAAAAATTTTTTGACTAAGGCAAGTCTTTGGCAATAAGAAAGAGCCCAGTAAAAACTTCGGCAAGAAAAATGCAAAAGATCTTTAGGTCTTGTTTTGTCCTCTGTAGTTTATGATCTTAATTCTAACTTACTTTCTTGCTCTGCTCTTATTTCTTATGCCCTGAGACATCACAAAACACACAGCCATGAGATATTTGTGCTTTTCTGTCTCACTCAAGTGAGCAAACGGCATATATAAAAAGTAGCACAAAAATAACACTAACAGCAAGCAGCAAAACCCCAAACACAAAACAAAGCAACTAAGCCTCTAGACAGTTTGCTGCCAAGATCACAAGTCAATGCATTTGCTGCCATTCTATACAGCCCCAACCATTTCTAATTTAAACAGTACAATCATGACCCACTGCAAGTGCTGCTTGTAGGCTTGGCTATTGACCGTCGCTCTCACAAAAAGAGAAAAACAAAACTAAAATACACACAAGGCTGAAATGTTGCTGATAAAAATTTATCAAATGAATCAATCAAGGCAAAATCTCCTAGAGCAACTTTCTCCCAAAAACACACCCAGAAAAACACCCCAACCCCCGCCTCCCGCCACCAAAGTAAACCTCACCTAAATCCTGTAAAATCCTTTATCCCATTTTCAGAACTGCCTTGGGCTCAGAATTTGAAGTCTTAGTCATTGAGAGCTCAGGTGTAACTGAAAGTCAAGGATTTTAGCTTTTCGGTTATTCACCTACAATGAAGACAGATGCTTAGTGGGATTTCCAGAAGCAGCTTGACAGCTGCCTTGTGCTGACTTTAACTTGTGCTCAATGCTGAGGTCCTTCTGAAAATTGCATTTCTGTGCATTTTGAAGCACAGAAATATTATTAAAGAGAAATGCCCTGTAGATACTTAAAAAACGTCCCCTAGGTAGTAGGGTTCCAAGGGCTGGGGCAGCCCAATGGCAACAGAGCAGTGACATCCAGGCTAAGGTGAGCTAAACAGGGAATGAAATGGAACAAAGCATCTCGCTATGGCCAGGGCATGGGTATGGCCCCATGCTGTCACAGCAATCATTTCTCTCTATTCTGATATCGCTTTTTAGCATGGCCAAAATAGGTGGCAACACACAGGTGTGTTGCTCCGAGAGAACAGCAAGAAGGGAAAAACTATTCAGCGGGACACTTGCTTCCTTAGATCACTGTCCCATGGAGAGAAGGGGAAACAGCCAACTGTTTGTTTGGGCTACAAACAGATGGACCATGAAGAAAAATGTTCCTGTCTCTTCCTAGCGATCTGCTGGCGCAAGGGGAAGGTAGGGTCCTATCCCACACATTGCTGCTTCTTACCAGCGTCAGGACTTTCCAACTCTCCAACTTGCCCCTGCATAAAATTTTCTACGAACGTTCGTGTCTTACATTTCAGTTTCCTGAGCAAGTATATCTTGATCTTTTGTCTCGGGGGAGAAAGAGGATTAAATCCAGCATCTCTTTCTAGAGGGTAATCTGGCTTCCCGTGAAGAAAGTGCACGGAGGGACCAACCTAACCAAGATCTGTTACCATCAATGTGGCCAAATTCTGAACATTACTTACATCAGTATGTAATGGGTACGCAGTCGTACAGCTTAGCGAGTTCCCATCTAGTACGCAGAGGGTACATTCAAGGTTGCTAAGGAAACCAGCTGCGGGCAGCAACAGGCTGAAGAAATTACACTAAACCTCTTCCAACTTCTATGTTGATTTTTAAACAAATGATAAAACTTCTTAAGACAATGACTATAGAATGGATACTTCTTCACTTAGAAAGGACAAAGCAAATCTGAACTTATGCTCCATACTATGGATGCCCTACCCTATAAACATGGTGAGACTCTGAAATGTATGCTTGAATCTAAGGAGTCAACTTGGGTATTTTGATACTCAGTTTGTGACTGTTCACTCAACTCCTGCTTAGATTTTGGCTAACCCAGCTCACGCTAAGGCCTGATGTATGCTGGGAGCAGCACCATTCGGTCAAACCACGTAGGCAGGACAGATGGCCAGACAGAGCTAAAGGACCATTATGCACCATTATCACCTGCAAATTGCTGTCTCCAGCAGCCATTATCTTTTGCCTGGCAGTTTCCTCAGAATCCACTAACTTAAGGAAATCGTATAGACCAAACCTCCAAGCTGGAGGGTATAAAACGTCAGTTTACCCAAAAAGCTTTTGAAGCGGATCCAACAGCAGCTGGACTGCTGAGGCTTTCATGCTTCCCGGTGTGACACAGGGGACACCGCAACTTGATGGAGGAGGAAGGATGAGCGCTCTCACCGTCGGATAGGTAACTAATTCTTTTCTTTTGCTCATAGGTGCATGATATTAAGAGTTATGGGTTATAAGTTCTGAAACCTTGTGACTTGAATGGCGAATAAGTGAATTCACATGATTGTCTGGGCAAAAGGGGATTGAGCCTGTTTGTCATCTTTGTTATTATATTTCTTAATTAGCTCATGAAATAAAGTTTAAATCACAGAATACGTTGTCCTGTAAATTTGAAAGATCTGAACGGACGATGACATCTGTTTTGTACAAAGACGTTAATGAAAAACCTAATTCTCCCTGAACAGCTTGCTAATACCTCCACAGTGCCCTGCAGCAGACGTGTAGGGCCAGAAATGTTAGTGTGGTTAACAAGGTCCAGAATATCACCTTGATGCACATATTTTGATGTTAGCTAAGTCCTTTTCTCTCTCTGCTGCCATGGTGCTGGCACAGTGCAGGAGAATGGGATGGGAGGGCTAAGAAAAGGGGCCAGACACAAGAGGCAGTAACTGCTGCAACCTTCTTATTTCTCCAGCTTTCCTAGTCTTCCTAAAATAAATCAAATGCAGCAGTGGGTCCTGGTCAGGGGGATAAAGAGACAGATGTCAATCACCTCTGATAATGAATGTAACCACAACTGTCACCTCACTTGGCCTCAGTCATGCAGGTGGCCTCTCATCCACAGGGGACAGGACTTGCCATGGCTCGTGACAAGATGACGCAAGTTCCCACTTGCCCTGCACAAAGGGACCAACAGGGACACAGCTACCGAGATCAGTTTGTACTCAAACGAGAATCTGTAACTGACTGATGTGCTTAAAACTCAGCAAACGCTCAAACATTTTGCTGAATAGGGAGAGGGTTCCCTGTTGATTAAATTTAAGCACGTATTTAAGTGCTATGCTGAGTAAGGGCAACTGTGAGTTCTAAATAAAGACTGTATTTACAAAAAAGATTCAAAAAGAAAAACAACAGCCACAGAGCAACATGTTCTCCAAGCTAACTCCCGTAAATAATTCCCATTCATTAGTTACTTAAATTTAGAGATAACATTCAGGGACGGTTGGAAAGTAAAACAGTTCGATAAATACAACCTGTATTTTGCTTATTGAGTGAATCAATATTGTTAATCAGTTGTCCAATAAAGAATTTACAGGGAAGTTTAATCTCTTCTAATTTGTAAAAATTAAAGGAAACATTTTTATTTGCCCTTATTGTTAAAAAAAAAAGTCATGATAAAAAAAAAGTAATTAAGGTGGATAGTATTTTAAAAAAAGTCAGTTGCGCAGAAAACTGTCACTGTTTTACATAATTTTTTTCTCCTTTTTTTTTTTTAAAAAACCTTGGGTTAAGAATCTTTCAATGAAGACACAAGACCTAAAACAGGGACTTGTATCTTGGGTGCAACAATTTAGCAAGCACTTAAGGATGTAAGAGTCATAAGAAATTTTATAAATTCAGACAACTTCTCAGAGTTAAAACTACTCCTTCCTAAAGAGATACAGTGGCATCCCCTTGTGCTCAGTAATTTGAGCCATAATCTATCAGTTCAGGTTAAGTGGCATGTTGAAAATAACCTTGGTTTTTTTCTCTGACAGATGTGATTTACAGAAGTCAATAGACTAATTGCCCTAAACCTATTAGCAGTGAGGACTCAGATATACCCTAAGCCTCTTGCCTTGCATTCAGTTGAGAGCATTCACATTAACCACGCATTAAATGTAATTTTAGTTGCACAAGAGTCAATTTTCCCTAGGTGAGTGCCAAACCATGAAGCCTGTAACTCAGAACTCCTAAATTCTGCCCCATCACTTTTTTTCCCCTGGATCTTTATAAACAGAGAAGGCACAGCCCGTGCTTTCACCTTCCCCAAATCCACTTAATTCACGCTCATTCTCAATACTGCTGATTGACAATGATTAAAAACACTCCAAAAATCAAAAAACACTTCGCTGGCCCAAGCAGAAACTCCTGCAAAGGGGAACTACCCTGTTTAAATTCATGGTGAAGAGACATCACATGCTTGTAGAAAAGAAACTTAGGGCAATCATCCACAGACTGCAAAACTCCACTGGGTAAACAGGGAAGGAAAGAAGTCTCTGCAATGACTAACACTGGCCTTCTCCAGATCACAGCAGAGCACCCTTGAAGGACAATAACACTGCCTTTGGCTCATAGCATCAGAGGAGCAGGGGTCAGCTTTTGTGGACTCCTGTTCCAGGTTTGAAAGGGGGCAACTGTCACCAGAGTAAGCTATAGATACAGACCTCTCTGAATGATATCAGCTTTACCCTAACTTGCCACCAGCATGGGATGCAGCAAAGCCCACATCTCATGTGCCTGTGGGACTATGCTGGGAAAGAGGGAGCACGCTTTCACCCTAAGGTGGTCCCATTGCCTTGGCGATTTCCCAGGTGGCCACATCGCTTGGCTGTGGATTCCCCACGTCTAAGGCAAATGGCCTCATACTGTGAGAGGAAAGTGGGCTCAGAGCAAGAGATCCTCAGACCTCCGTGTGATATGGAAAGCAAACGCAAGAATAGGAAACCTTCATGAAAGAATAAAAAAACCAAACCATAATAATAAATAAAGACCTTCACCTCCACACACCTCTTGGGGAGAGGGATATCATGTCTTCTCAAGACTTACAAGAAGATGTTACGAATTTGAATCTGAAATATATCGAGAAGAGGGAAGCTATATTGCCCTGCAGTGGAGAATCGGCATGATCTCCATTTGGGAGAGTCATGTTATCAGTTAATTCAAAGCAACCTCCTGAGAATTTAGTGCGAAACCTACGTGGTTGATCTTAGAAAGACCATTTGCTATTTGAAAGTAAAAAGGATTCAGGAAATAGGAGCCCTTCCTCCGCCATGTGGGCAGGGCTGTCTGTCCCGTTACACACAGCAGGCAAAGCTTGAGTCAGCTTCTGTCTGGCCCAGGTAAGAGCTCAAGCCTGCCCTTTACTCCAGCACGCTGTGAGCAGCCGTGCAAGAGCGCTCAGCACACAAAGCCAGCTCCCACAGAAAGCAACTTTGATTGGAGCCTCAGAATACATCCCCTTGTGTCTTGCTCATAGTGATGTTTGGATATAAGGCAGTATCTTAGGAGCTTAGTGCAGGATCTTAAAAAAACCCTCCTGAGAGAAAAGCTTTGCTCTTCGTTATTGCTTATCTCTTTTCTTAGCTGTGCTAGTGTCGAGAAAGAAATTAAGCCGCTCCCTGCAAGATCTAATGCGAAACCATGGCCACTTCAGTGTCAAGATTGTTATTTGAGCTTTTTTCTAGTGCCAGAAACCTTCATGTGGCCTTCACCTCTGAATTAACCAGAGAAGGTTACAGACTTGCTCTTCCCTCCCTTCGGAAAGCTCTTGCCACCACCCAAAATGAAGCAAGGACCCAGGTAATTGTGATCATCTGGAAGTGTGATGGTCTAATCACACACAGATGTGCAGGAGCAAGACCAAAGGACTGGCCTTTGGAGATGTGCATCTGCTACCTCGCAGAGCACTAAATAGAGCTGTGCCTGCAGCTGGTAACAGGCTGAGGCAAACGCCTGCCCCCAAAGTCTTGTTAATGTTTCTTTTAAGGATATTTAAAGGGATGCTGCATATGTTCTCAAAAGCTCATGTACCAATGCAAAATAGAGACAAATACAACAGAAAAAACCTGCTGCAGTCCAGAATGGATTTTTAAATTCAGGAAAGCCACTATTGTTCCTTGCACAGGCCGACATGAACATGGCAGCGCTTCGCTGTTATTTCCCACTCCTACACCCAGAGGAATTCCGGCAGAGGGTACCCAGCGCCGGGTGATACCTGTGAAGAGTTGTTAGCTGCCCTGAGGGGGCTGCTGCACTTTGAAGTCGGAGAGGTTTTCTCTAGGCCTTTTTCTGCTGTCTACTGATTACTGGAGACAGAAAAGGCCAGGTAAAATTTTCCCTCTGTTTGGATAATTATCTTCTGTGCTACCTTGTCGAGAACCAATATGTCTGAACTAATTTCCTTCACTTCTCTGTCAAAAACATAATTATTTCCTTAGCTGATTCATTCTTCCTTGGGCTAGGTCTCAGAAACAGACACTAACTCAGTTCAGCTTGTCAGGAATCGTCTTGACTGAACCCTCCTCCCTTCCACCCTCAGCTCCAGAGTCTAAAAAGCCTGAATCTCCACCACTACATCTGTGCTGACTCGGTGATGGATAGAAAGCTTCTTTTCTTGGGTATGGTTTATGTAGTCTGGGATTTCACTGGAGGCCTCTAATATTTTGCCTTATAAGCTACTGCTGCTGCATTTCAGCCTAGTATTTCTCAGCAACATTTCCCTCTGCTGAGTTGGGCAGATAATGGGTAAGATGCACTTCTTAGCTCTGCCAGGTGGACTCGTCTCTGACGGAAAGCCTGCCTGGAGGGAGATGGGGCTGGATGTAGCATCTGAAAAATCCTTCCCACATTGCAAAACTCAAACTGTGGGCAGGGCTGCCTAAAGAGCAGGGGAATTGGGGCAGTGAGGAAAGAGGCTGAATCTTCACAGGTAAAGGAAGGATGCTGTCGGCTCTGGTGATGAGAACAGGGCTGACTCGAGGCTTGTTGAGGAGAGCCTCAAAGCAGCACTCCCTTGGGAAGGCTAGAACAGATTTGTGCTCTGTGCTACCTGTACCTGTGTCATTTCTCACTTCCCACTAAGGATAAGCTCACAGCCGAGCTCAGAGAATAAGCACAGACCCCTGCAGAACATTGTCCTTCATGCCTCACAGTGTGCTGAAAAACAGGATCCCTTGGGTAGCTATCAGCCAAACAGACCAAATAATACTCACTATTCCCAAATGCCAAACAAATTAGCTACACAGACTCACTTCAGTCCTCCTAATGAAACCCACTTTAAAAGTCAGCTCCACACAGAAACGTAGCTCTATTTGCTAACAAGTTGGGGTTTTTCTTCGTTCTTTTCCAGTGAATTGCTGAATGTTTCTCATTTTCCCAACAGACAGAAAAGACATTAAATACTTCTGTACTGACTCCTTTAGCATTAGTTTTTCAGCCTTTTTAGATTTACTGACCCCTACAAATTTTCTGTTGGAGCTGCTGACCTTCCCAGAGAGCCCTTGCCCCCACCGACATAAAGGTACAGCCTAACTCCCTTTCAGAGCCCTGAGGAGCAATCTGCCACACTCCAGAGTTACCAGCCACCGCCCTGTGAAGTTACCTGACAGCAGTACACATAGTGCTGTGCTCGCTGAGATTCCAGAGTGTATGTAGCGGCTTACTGGGGATAGCTGTGGAAGGCAAAGAGCAATCTCCCTTCCAGAAGGCTGCTTCAGAGAGACGGCTTCAAATGGGAGAGCAGTAAAAGGGCATTTCAATGAAAAGAGAAATTAAATCTCAGCATAGGCAAACGTTTTCCTTATGTCTGGCACAGATACGTGAGGGGCCAGGGAATGAGCCAATGAACAAGTGACAGGTTGTGGCCTCCCTAAAGATGTGACAGGAGGGCTCCTAGCGCGGCAGCCCCAGGACTACGCCTGCCATGCCTGAACAGCGGCGTTGCCGTTCCCAAGGTGCGGGGCTGCCACAGTGGGGGTCCTTGCCTGTGCTTCACCAAAATAGTCTCAAGTTCAGTTTCAGCAGTGCAAGGGGCAGTATTAACGGAGGCCAGGGTTCCCCAGAGAGGCTGGCTGGGGAGGGTTTCGCTTCAGCTGCTGGCAAAAGGTGACAGCGAGGTGTAGTTTCATAGGAGAAAAAGAAGTAAAATCTGCCCCACTTGCCATGGCTAGCAGTGCACTCGCTCTGTGCTGGGCCTGCAAGGGAAGATATAGCCAGAGGAACCCAGATGTCGCTGCCTGGCAGGATTAGTCATGCAATGGCAGCAGCCTGCTTGCCCCCTGGGGCTGGCACCTCTGTCTCTACTGCCCACAGGTTTGGAGCAGCCTGGGGTGGTGGGATGGTCCGCGGTCCAGCCACCATCTCCTGCCTCCCATCTTCACAGCTAGCACTGCCCAACCCATGGACCCTGGGCTACCTGTGCTGCTGCCACGCTTGGCAGGCACTCGAGCTAACGTGGCTTTTCTTAGGGGGTTAAAGAAATCTCAACCCCACTGTGCACAACCACTGCTAAAGGAAGCCACTAGGAGATGGTGTCTGCAGGACCCATGAGGTCCCAACCAGCCTCACTCCCTGATACTGCCTGGCCCACTTTTTTGGTTGGCTTTAGATGCAAAGGAAAGGACAACATGACAGGCAGTTTGTGGAAGCTACTGATTGCTGGCACCCTGCACTTTGCTTTTGTCATGTTGAGTCATCTGCAAGCTGCTCAGAGCCTATATGATGGTGCTTTTTGCTTGCTCAAATGGAAATGAAGTAGAAGCCAGGGTGACATGCACTACTGTGCAGAGAAACAAATGCAGAGCCACAGAGTAGCACTTCCTCCTAATTTGAGGCCATGAGCTTCACCAGTGCCTGGGGAAAGGCTATTTCACAGAAGGAAACTTCACTTTGGACTAAATGAAGACAAGGTTTATGTAACCTCAAACCCAAAAGCAATCAAAGGAATGTGAATGGTCCCACAGAAGGTTGCTGGCCTGCTTTTGTCTGTGTTTTTTTTTCTTCAGTTCCTGGCCATCCTGAAGCACTTCAGGGGGGTTGTTTCCTACGCAGAGTTCACCAAGCCTGACAGTCACCTGCCTTTTGCGCGAGCCAGCCCTGGTTCAGAGGCTCTGCTCATGTGCAGTGAAACCTGAGCATCTGGCAGGGTGTAAGCAGGGTTTCTCTGCTGGGCTGACAGCTTTGCCAACGGCTGGTGGGCTGCAACAAAGCTGCACCCAGCTGCAGTGGGCACCCCACACACCTGATGTTTGTATCCATCCATACAGACATGCCCAGCCTCTCTCCCTCAGTCTCTTTCTTCGTCTTCCCCCATATAAAAGGAAAGTGGCTTTTTGCACAGTTGTTTTAATACATCCCTCAACCTATGAAATATGGGCTGGGGTAACTGAGAGAAACGCCAGAAGCACAAGGATACTACAAGTCACTCCAAAGCATGATATGACCGATTTTACCTCAATCAAAAATATCTTAACTCCCCCATAGCCCCATAATCTTTTCATTTTCAATATGCTAAATTTCTGGAAAAGTCTAGTTTTTCAGTGATCACAACGTATTTTCTTAATAAAATGAAAATATGTGTTTACTTCCAAACAACAAAATACATTGTTTGCACTTTGGGACCACAGCTGAACAGAAAGGAAGAGAAGCCTTATGAGGACAGTTGAGGCAACAAAGCTTTTGGTTGCAAACAGACTTTGAATGGTAAGATCTCAAAAGCATGATCACGCTTTCAGTGGATTCAACTCCACATAAAAACCTGAGTAGTGAGACCTGCTGTGATCACAGGTGACAGATGGAACCGCTGTGAGTCATGCTAGTAGTTCACTTCCCATGCGCAGACACATAGATGCAGTCGGCAGTTGATATTGGGTCCCTCCCAAATGAAAATATGCTCAGATGTCTCCATCTTGAAAAAAAGAATAATAATAATCTCCCAAATACACTCATTTAAACCAGAAATGATTCCATTTTCTGTTGTTTTACACCAGATGTGCTCCAGACATGCCAACTGTGTCTCTAAAGACTTCCCTTCCTGCTATGGTCTCCTATTCTAACCACTCATCAAAGCACACAAAAATTTCATTCTTTCACATCACTGGTCACCAACGCGACCTTGTAATTTCAATTTCTCATTTTTTTCCCCTGCCCTATATCTCTGCAAAGTCTCATCTCTACAGCTTATTGCCATTGGCTACTAATGTTGAACAAAGCGCCCCCAATTTCAAACATAATGAAAAGAAAAATCAGTAACACACAAGAGAAAATTAACTATGGAAACCACTCTTCCAGGGTTGGCCAGATTCTTTAGGTTCAACACTTGAATCTGCTTTACAGAAGCACAGACTCCCCCGCTGCTGCTGTTCTTCATTTCCTCTGGAGCTTGTTCCACCGAATAATCTGCTCTCAAAGAGAGAGGAAGAGCATTGGGGTGGGTGCCAAGCTGAGAGCCCCCCGGCACCCTCCTGAACAGCACAAAAGCACCGTTCTGCCCCCAAGATCTTCCTTGGGTATACATGCAGGCACACCTCCATACCCCCCAGCAGCCCAAGATCTGTTTTACAACAAGCAATGATTAGGAGACATGAATCATCTCCTCAATTTTTTTCTGTTACATGCATGCGAGATGCACCTCTTTCCCCTGTTCCTGCTGCAACTCCAGCAAGCTGCTCTCATACCAGATTTTCACTTTAAAAAGCAATTTGTCAGTACAAGTGATGCTTAAATTTTAAAAGGTAATGACTAGCGCTGGGATTTGGAATCTCAGTCCTGACCCAGGCAGACCAAATCAGGCTGCTGCCTTCTTGAATTGAGGGTTGCTAGCCAAAACTCCATTTTGTGCCAATTGCTAGTATTTAAAATTTCAAAGTGTTAAAAATGGCATCTCAGGATGTGGGTCTAAAGATACAGCCTGTGTTCATGGGCACTTACGAAAGCACCAAAGCACACATCATCTGATTCATCCCTACAGCCATTTGGCTACGGGACAGAGAAAGAAGACAAAAGCAACCAGCCTTTCTTGTGGGACACTGTCTTTACTTTACCCAATGTTTCCAGGTCTCCTCATTTTTCACCAGAGATGTTCCTCCTTCAAACTGTTGATGAAGTTTTGGAAGGGTTCCCCACAGTGTCTCAGCAGGCAGGCAGGCATGGATTTGCTTACAAGCAATGATTACCAGAGAGGAGTTCAGGAAGGCATCCCAAAACCAGCCTCCAAGGACAGGACATATCCAGGCTTGGAAGCACATGGGAAACACTCTTAACCATAAACCAACAGGTGACGAAGAGACTTAGGATCAATGATTCTTGTTTAACAATTCTGTCAAGCAAGAAGAAAGGAGGCCAAGGTACCACAGAAAACAGTGACTTCAAGAGCTGTGGAAACAGCTCTTTAAGTCCCTGGAAATCAGAGAATATCAAGCAAACTACTGAAGCGCCAGTGTATTATCACCACTGGTAGTTCATCTTGTCATATTTCTTGATGCCCAAGAAATGATCTGGCATGGACTTGCACGGCCAACTGTATCAGCAGTGCCACAGGGCTGCTCCTTACCCCTCATCCATGCAGGAGAGCAAAGAAGGGGAAAGCTCTGGGCTCTGCTTCAAAGGAGAAGCAATTGCCTAGCTCCTTTGGTCCATGGACTGCTTCTAACAGCTGCTTTAAAAGGCAATGAGGAAAAGCAAGTTCCAGCAGCACTGTGGGAGGTTTTGCAACTATTATCTTTCCAAAGGAGCACCCACCTACTCTGTGAAACATACTCTCTCCTTAGAGCAAGAGGTCCAGCCTCAGAGGACCTGGCCTTGTACTTCTGTCTTAGTCTTGCAGAACAATGCACCATTCCTTAATCCTGGTTCCAAGTAAACTCATGTTTTTATCCCAGAGCAGTACACAGTTGATAGATTTAGCTAGTAAATCCCTCAATTCTTTAAGTGATGCCTTGCAGAAAATTATCTTTTTATTAAAAAAAATATAAAATTACATGAGAAAAATCTCACTCCAGCTGATACTCATAAAGTAGATGCTATATGCTTCAGAAGATTTGAAGATTACCTTCAAAGATTTGCAAGGCTTTCCGCTTGATCTTGGCCCCAGGTCTACTAGAGTAAATTTTGTATAGACCTTTTAAATGTGCACACACACACCTGCAACACACAGAAACATGTATATGGGAGCTTGAAGAACATACTTGACAACTTGCTTTTGACTGTAGCCTTCCCTCAAAAAAGCTGTAGAGCAGAGACTAGGCACAGCTAAATCTCCTTCAATAATGAGAACCCTTTTGTTATTGCAGGACGGCCCAAATACACAGTGAACATCTGTCATTGACTATGTATCTTCCAAGCAATTAATAAAGGTGACCCAATGTGTAAATGATTCAGAAAGTGCTTTCCCCAAGACTGTGTATTCCCATTACAGTCTCAATAATTATCAAGCACTTTCCCCTTTGCAGTTTAAGGCGAGTACTCCAAATGCTGACACACATGAGCAGTTTGAAATACTGACCAAGTTAAGCACAAATACATGCATTTGCCAGATTAGGGTGCTAGGTACTATAGTGCTTTATGACTTTGAAAAAACACTTAGCAATTTATTTATTCACCTTGTATTTTGGAAGAAAACACAAATTTGAGCTTTATTTGTGTGAATACTGGGCTGTTCTGCACATTCCCAATATCAGCAGTGCTAGGACACTCACTGATGTTGCCTTGCTTATTTCCTTGAACAACTGCAGATAGAGCAACCCTATTACTGCTGCGCTTTGTAAGACACTGACCTGAATTTTCCACACATTGTGGTATGAAATGGGAATAACGGCGACAGTCTGTGAAATTACACAATAGGTAGAGAACAAGAATTGGACATACTGATGTTCAGGTTGATTCAGAAAAAGAGGTCTTGGAAATCTGCAGGAGTCTACCACATAGTATGCTGCCTCTCTAAGCCAATATGATTCAAGCTGAAAATCGAACCTCTCTCCTGCTATTTAATCTGTGTTGTTTTACTAACAACCAGGAGTCCACTTGTCTAATGCTGGTTTGCTCTTCTATTAGTTGCACTGGGCTTTCTGCAGGCATCACAGGTTTTTAAGGCCAGAATGGGTCATCAAGACCATCTCTCCCTATCCCTGCTCATAATGGTGTTCTTACTGATCCTTACGCTGTGGCCATTACTTGTGCTTTGGTAAGAGTGCATTTGGAAAGAGGCTGAGTATCCGTGTGTCTGGGAACGGGCAATGCTCTGTAATTTCTGATCCACTGCTCAGAAAAGCTGCGGTGTAAAACTGAAGACACAAAGGGAGCAGAGCATGCCCTCAGCAGCTATCCCTCCTCCTCCTCTGTGGACTGGTTTGATAGCCTTGTGCATCCCTTGGCACCACTACAGAGATCAGCCTGTTTTCAGCCCTATGACTCCTCATTTTAGGAAGCTTGCAAGTAATGCATCTGTACCATCCTCTCCAGGGCTTGCAGATTTTTTAAGTGCTGGCTATGTATACATCCAATTTTTTAAAAGAGGAAAGACAACGCCAAATGAATAAGGTAATCAAAAGCAAACCTTCTAGCTTATTTTACCTGTTCCTGGAGAAAATACTTCTGTGACGAAGTTATATTTTCAAAGTAGTGATTAGGAAGGTACAAACTATCTGCAGTCCCTGTATTCGATAGTAAACACACTTTGGAAGAGAGGTACAGCCACATGCTCGGACATCTTACACCACAATGACCCCGTTCAGTCCCCAGCAGAGATTTGTAAATCTGGCAAATCTCAGCACAGCTGGCAGGCTCTGCTCAAGAGAGAATGCAGCAGTGACAGGAAGGCTTCTGTCAGGATCAATTTACTTTGGCAAAATGTGTTTAAGAAGCCTTGCAGAAAATATTGTCCTGTTATAGATAGCTCTGGCTATACCAGAAAGTCTCTTGCATGTACTTTCCCCAAGGCAAGAAGGGTTTATGGCTTCTTTGTCCTCAGTAAGATGAAAATCATACCCAACATCCTTCTCTTCTCTCCTTTAGCACCCCCTCCTTCTGTACACTACCCCTAACCCACCTCAAAAAAATCTTTGGTAGAGTCATCTATCAGTTTGACTATAAGAGCAGTATTTCATGAAACTTAATAAAAGTAATACCCGTATTCTTCACCCAAACATAAAACATGATAGATATGGATTGGTTGCCATTTTTTATGAATCTGCTTAGAGCGCTAGTGGATATAAATTATGGTAAAGGGCAAACTGCAAGTTCTACATGACTTGGCTTGTAGTAATGAGAAACCAATCCTGCACATAGCGTGTCACCAGAAGACATTCTATTTTTCATAGTTATTGTTAGTATCCATTAACTTCTTGTTGGGGGAATTTTCCATGTATTTAGCTATTCCTGTTTGTCAGAGCCCTTGTTAACAATTCAAGTAGTTATGGTTGTTCAGTCAAAATCGAAGGCCAGTGACGAGTTATAATGATCCTTGTTTTTTGAAACTAATTTGCTTTTAAGGAAGGAAGAAAAGGGGAGAAGAAAAGGATCTTACTGCTTTTGCAGTATGTCTGATTTCTGTCATTCTAGCATTTTCCAGAGGTAGGTCTTTAAGTTCAAGTAAGTTAGCTTTGTCTTTCTTGATGCATTCATGCCTTCTGTTACGTACGGCGGCAACACTTCTATCATAATGAGGCATCAGAATGCCAGGCTCTGATTCTGTAACTGGGTGCTGGTGTGGGACGTGCAGAAGCCTAATACAGCCTCATCTAGCACTTTAAAAAAAAAAAATAAAAAGGCAAGCAGAAAAGGTATTCTCATTTAAAGAGAACATGGTCTATGTGCAAATCACCACTGCTTTGAGAGTTCCTCCTCTTTGCATGAGATTGAGGAAAACAAGCTATTTCAATATGTTTTGATCCACTGTAGTCTTACCTCCCTATCATGAGCACATGGCTGTTATTGAACCACTTCAGGAAGCTAGCAGAGAGTCAATGCGTTGCTACCATGTTCTTCATAGCTGGTGCAAAATTTTCACCATGGACTTTTCTCAGCAGGGACCTTCCACCTGGGGGCAGGTGGGGGCATTTCCCACATGGGGCATTTCAACCTCCATATTATGGGATTCTTTCTGAGCCCAAATCTCCACAGTGCTGACCCCAAGAGGACAAGTGCAAGCAGTATACTGAGGTAAGCTAGACATGATTACATCTGTTGGCTTCAGCAAGGTTATTCAAATGACAGAAGGGATTAAAAGGAATAGCAGCAGTCAGTCAATCAGGCAGTGGTAGTGAAGCGCAGGCTGCTGCTAAGGTTACTTTGTGACCGCAGGGAGCAGGAGGCTGCTCAGCGTACAACTGCCTATCGCTTATCTTAATGATATCAGCCAAAACCTACACTGGTTTTTGATATTTACTGCAAGAAAGACACAAAGCAGAACAACTTCAAACGGGACTGAAAAAAACAAGTAGAAACCAAGAGCCAAGATCCTGTCCTCAGTGCACCCCAAAGCTTCCCTCTCAAACCAGAAGAACTTTCTGCTACAAGAACAGCATCTGATTGAATTTATACTATAGTTTGTGATTAATAAGAGCACACAGGGCAGGCTGGAGTCATTTTTCCATTTGCAAATCTTATTGGACTTCTCCCATTAGTTGAAAAACAAACCATTTTGTCCAAAGCAGAGATCAAGGGGAAGAGGCAGGCTGGGACAGCACTGTGCCTAGATCTTCCCTTAGCGCTCTTGGGTACCTCAGACATGCACGCTCTCCTTCATCCACGTTACCAACCCAGCCAGAGCTGGGGACAAGCTCGAGCTGAAGGGCAGAAACAACTTTGCTTTAAATCGTATTCTCTGCTGAGCAGCCGATGATGCTGAAGCTTCGGAAGACGGAAAAGTGCCAATGCCAACTCTCGCAATTGTATTGTGGGACCCTGCTGTATAAGGTTTTGCATAGACTGGTGCTCTAATGCTTCGCCTCCTTGCGGCATGGGTCTAGGGGAGAATGCTAGGTTTTATACTGATGGTTGTACAGAAAACTGAAGTTTAATGATCTAACTCAAGTATGATGAAGAGCCCAACAATACCTGAAGATCATTCTGGCATTTATATATATTTTAAAACTCTCTCATGTATTTTTGGAGCCTGACTTCTGTTTTCTTTCAACTTTTTGGGTTGGCAATAGTAGAAAGGAGTAATACATGTTTCAGCTCCCTTCAAGGAAGTACAATTGGCAGAGAATCGGGTCAGGTGCTCTCAGCTTGGGGTTGGGGAATGGGTCTAAGGAAGGAATCGTGACTGATCCCTCTCTCTTCATTACCTGACTGGATGGCTGAGGATGAGGAAGTCCTGGAGGGATTCATGCAAAGACAGTGTTGGTTGGGAAAATTACCACAAGTAACCCACACTGAAGTGTAATGCAATTTACTTTCTAATCCAAACCAGAATGTGTGTTTTTCTGAATACTTCATTAGAATTCCCACCAAGCTGTTCTCTGAAAAGACCCTAGTTCTTAAATACAGGGGCTGCATTTCTTACAGGCCTAGGGGAAAGCAACAACTCTACAGAGACCAGATGGATACACGTGAGGGTCAGAGAAGGAAAAGAGGGCCCTTCTTTCTGCGCTTTCAGAAAAGCTTCTGCAGTGCATATAGCTTCTATGAGACGTACAGCTTCTTCCAAGAAGTATCACTAAAGCACTATTTGGGAATGTATTGATCAGTGGACATTTACAATGTTGTCAGTCCCAGACAAGATGACCTAAGATCAATTATTATATTGGGTACTGCTTACAAATGTCAGAGGCATTACTCAGGAAATTGATCTTGACTTTATGCAATTTAAGATCAATAGAAACCAGCAAACAATTAACAGGCTATTAGTAAGGGTGCACTGACACTCTTATTGACAGTTCCCTTGGAATTTATGCACTCACAGATACACATACTATGTTTACATACCTATCATCTATGGGCTATCTGTACCCTCAACAGATGCACAAAGCTCGCACTGACTTGCACAGCTGCTCCAGAGTGTCACCCCTTCTGTGATTTGGACCCATCATTACTATTATTATCTCAGTACCATCATAAGCTTGTACATGTTCTCCTTGGGATACACAGGGATGCACCAGCAGCACTTCAGCAGCTGCCTTTCTTAACAAGTGCTTCAGAAGCCAATTTATAAAGAAAATTGATAGTCACTCACTAGGGGACAAAAGAAAAACAGAATTCTGTATTGCTGTTTTTCCAAACCACAAAATAATATAAAATATGCTTGTGTTAGTGTCCTGAACTAATCCTTCTAAAGTATAAAGAAGTCTAGGAAAGCACTGCATTTCTCATTCAATTGTGTTTGCGTCTTCAGAACTGACCTTTGCAATCAGAACCCTACCATTACCCATATGAAGGAAAATGGGGGGTTTTTGTCACACAACTTACAAGTGTCATTTTAAACCCCTGTTGCCTCCCTGGCAGGAAGGGTTTTGAGTAAGCACAAAGCTGTCCATGAGATTACCTGTGTTTTCTTCCAATCTGGCTACTTGTTAGATTGTAACTGCTTTCCTATTTCTAAACTGCCAGTACTTTTAAAATTCTGCATTTCATCAGGGTCTTACTCTAAGAATAGAATCCTCAAAAGGATTTAAGAATGTAGAAAATGTAGCTTGATTTCCTTTTCTTCTCTTAAAAAAAGAGAGTCATTAGCTAGCTTAGCTGCCAGTGTTTTGCAAGCAGATAATGACCATCCAGTGGCAGGTGAACAGAAACCTGATACGCAAACCTCTCAACTAAATTTAGAACCCCTTGCTTCCATTTTGGTTGTTAAAACTCCACAAGTCCCAAGAGTGAGGAACAAGATGAAAGGTCTCCTATGATTATCTATAGTTGTGTAAGTCACACCTGCTCAGTCACCTCATTCCCTCCCCATCTTCTTCCATGTAAGCGCTTCAGTTTTAGTCTGAATAGCCTGGAGGAGGTTTGCAGAATAGTGAATGCCCATGGATGCTGAAGATCATCAGAAATTCTGCCTGGGGTTTAATTGCAAGTGCTCTGCATTGCTAGATTGAGAGTGGCTTGAAGTGACAGAGATAAGAAGGGATTTAGAAAATCTTCTTTAGTGCCTTTCAAATCCAAAGCAGAATCACAGACAAGAAACTCCTCCATTAGGCCTATTCTCACTTTCAGGGTGATGCTTTAGAGGTATCAAAGAAAGCAAACAGAAATACAGGGGAGAAGCTCTACTTGAAGTCAAAAGAGCCCAAGAGGAAGAGCAAGGGTGCTTTTTTGGACAGAGTCTCTGAAAAACAAATGTCAAATGAAGTGACTGAAGCAAAAATACCACTGTTGCCTTACAGGCTATAGAGTCTTCCCATTTCCTTGCTGATTTGTCAGAAGAGCATTAATGTTGAAGGATAGAAGATGATCCTCTAAAGTACCTGACCCCAATACACAAAGTCATCTCGGGCGTCTTCAGATGGGGGGAAACCCCATACTTCTTGGGCTAGAACAGAGAGCTGAAGATTCAAAACTCAACAAGGACTTCGACTTTCTCACTCCCAACTTATTTTTGCAAAGCTACAGCCACTTATTCTCTTTCTTGTCATTGACTTAGCAACTGTCAAATGAATAAATAGCGGTGGTTCAAAGGAACATCACACATTGGGAAGAGGGCATCAAGGAAATTAGACCACTGAGCAGGAGTCCGACTGTCACAGGAGGCATGTCAAGAAATGACTTTGTAACTCTGCCTGTGAATGCAGCTGTGCGGTCAGTAAATACTGGAACAGTCTTTTCATTTTACTCCTACCAGCACAGCTGCCAAAGGAAGAGCTGCTAATTTAAAAGATTCCTGCCAAGTACAGTAAGGGGAATAGCCCCGTTTGTGGTGTCTGAGGATTTCATTAGACGGCACCATGTTTTAAAGCCCCCAAAGATCTGTATAATAACGAAGCCTACACACTCAGATGTTGGTATTGGCAAGTTCTTTGATTTAAGTGTACTTGCCTCTGTTGAGCTACAGTAAACAAGCTGTGCTTTTGCATTTTTGATGTGTGTGTAAAAGCAACGTGATAGGACATCAAAGCAGCTCCCACAGCATTGCCCACAATCTCTCTTGCAAGAGGAGCAGAAGGCATTATCAGCACCTGGGAATAAATAAGAAAGAATCCTGCTGATGTGATCTACCCTGTGCCGAAAAAGTTAACTTTCCTAGAGATTAAGCACTCAATGAAGTGACTCAGTGATTACATTTCAGCAAGTTGTGTGCAATTTCTTTGTATGCCAAATGTGGACTGGCTGACTGCAGCAAATTTAACTAAACTACTTGGCAGCATCCAGTGCTGAACAACACTTCTCTTTACGCCTGTGCAAAGGCACAGTCCAGCTCCCATAGTATCCGACAGGAATTCACAGTCAGTGCTATTTTACCTACTTAGCCAAATCCTCGATTTACCATCTTTGGTCACGATTCTGTGAAAATTTCCTTAATTATGCAACTAGTTCCGTTACAGTCACTGAGTCTTGCAATGTTGCTCTTGCCACTAGGTGAGAAAAGGATGCAGGCAGAACCCCTGGGAGGGCCAGGGAGAGGCCTTAGAGGAAGAATTCAAGTACCAGTATGTTCAATTTGTCGTAAGAGGATTAAAAAGTGCCTACATTACAGCATACAAGGATTTCACTGGGAAGAAATGCAAGACAGTGGGAGGTTTCTTAGTACAGTAGAAAAGGCATTTCAAGAACTGAAAGGGGAAGCCAGAAAATTTTTAATTGCAAATAAAACACCAATTTGAAACAGTGAATCTAAACAGCAATCGGAAGAGGCAAGTCTGGGAAACAGTGAATTCTCCACCTCTCAACACCTTGAGATCAAGGCAAGCTGTCTTCCTGAACTATATAATTTTTTAAAATACACTGTGTTGGGCTCAACACAGGGGGTGACTGAAAATTTAATTTCCCATAATGCACATGAGATGAACTAACGATCCTGTCTCTTGAAGCTCAGTGAGTCTATGGACTCATGTTGATGGGATTACTTGCAGGAAAAATACCCAAATAAATTTGCACAACTGGGTCAATTTCTAGTGAAAACTGCTCCTAACAGATACCATCTATGGGATACGCTCCACCTCAGCGATGCAAGATGACCTACATCTTAATTTAGAGAGAAACAGTAAAACCCAGGGGACCTGTGAAGACTTTTAGCAAAAAGTTTGTGGGTTTCCCCTAGCCCAAATAAATTCTTAGTTGTTCAGGTTTTTTCTTTTTTCTGCAGACTTGACTACTGAAGTGCTGTTGTCCAAATCTAATCTCAGCACATTTTTCATCTTTAGAATTTCACACATCTAATGAAATCTTTTTTCTCATGACTTGGCACACATTGTTTGATTTTTTTCCTGTTTTACAGATAGGAAGAAACCCTATTACCCCTTAAATGTAGAGGTCACTAATAGGATTTAGGGAAAGGTCATTTTAGCAATTTATCTGCAGAAGAAGTTATTCAAAATACAAAACATGAAATTCCTTAAATTAGCTTTAGGTTAAGAAGAGAAACAAACAAATACAAAAGCAGTCCCCAGGCTTGAATGAAAACCTGCTTATCTGTAAATTGGCCCTTTTTCAGAGTTCTCTTGGCAGTTTTGGCCTGAGGGAAGGTCTAGAATGATATGGCTGCTTTCTTAGTAGAGCAATAAGATTAATGGGACAGATTCTCATTCGCTGTATATAGACAATTCTCTGGGACTTACACTATCTGAGGGTCTAGCCCAACATAATTTCACAAATCTGGATTTTACATAGATGAACCAATTCTTAAAGAGGAGGGTTACATTTTAAAAGGCTCCAAGCAACCTGAACTAGTTGAAGATGTCCCTGCTCATTGCAGGGGGGGTTGGACTTTAAAGGTCCCTTCCAACCCAAACTATTCTATGATTCTATGATTTTGGCTGGTAATGCTAAAAATGGATATTTCCCTACTCTCCTCCTTGCAGCAGAAGGTAGTGGACATTTTGTGATTAATTTCTAATTCTGCAGTTCATCTGAGTCTGCTGTACTGCTCTAGGAATGTCAGCCCAACTTCCACTGGCAATTATTCTGAACCAAGGGGACATCTTTAACGAGCCAGGACTCTATTGCTGACCTGTTTCCAACTCATTAATGCTTTTAAAGTCTTTGCCATCTTTCACTTCCACATCAACTTCTTCACAGATGCACTTACTAGTACACATGGCACTTTGCTAACAAATGATACGGCACGCAGCTCTCAGCCTGGAGAGATCTTACTCCAAAATTAAAGCCACATTTTAAAAGTGCATTCGGAGTGACAGTGAACTCCATCAGGTCTCAACTACTTATTAAATCAGCACCACCTCAGTCAAAACCTGCGCAGTTGTCCAAGTCTATTACCATTTTTCACTAATGCCATACTATTCTGAAGTATTTTTTCATTGCTCTTGAATAATTAACAATATCCTTGCAACATAAAAACAGCCATACTGGATCAGGCCAGAAGTTCATCTATCCTCCTATCTTTTCTCTGACAGTGACTGGGATGAATGCCAAAGGAAAACAACGATCCTTCCCCTGAAACACACTTCATCTTTTCAGCAATCAGCGTTATAAGGACTTCCTGAGCTGCAGGTGGCATTGCATTTCACAGCTGCTGATGGTCATACCCTACCAGCCTCTGTCCCAACCTGTTCTGACACGCTGAGCCTCTTCATAATAGTGTCTAGGAGCAGAATAATTTTATCATCTGAGATTGTGACCAATCAATTGCACATAAATGCCAATAACGGCATATATTATCACACAATTGAAACTAGTTTTGACAATGATCATTCTCCCTGCTTATATAATAGATGCATAATAATTACCAAAATACTTCTGATCTTGTCACACACAAAAGACAGAAATAAACTTTTCCTGGTGGTTTAAAATGCATTTACATACTAATCTCCCTTGTTATCATCTATATAATTGTGCTAAAATTTATTAGACTGTAATTATTTGGACAAAGAGTCATGCTTTCTCCAGAGCCTAAATCCAGGTATCTTTGATATGCATTTTGCTGCCTGAAAGAATACTAAGTTTTGTTTCATATTTTTCCTGTATTTTGTAAAGTGGATATCTTAAGCCTTCTGCAGAACAGGCACTCCTTGAGTTGTGGGCTATTACACAGCTAATCGCTCCTGGACTGAGGAAATGGTGATACACCAGCAGCACTGTTACACTGATGGGGCTACTGAATGCCTGCAGTGCTGAGCCAGAGCTGCCAGAGCTCTGGCTCAGTGTGAACCCAGGGGCTAAGTAAAAACTACTTAGGCCTCATCCTCTGTAAATGCAGCTTTAAAGCTAAGGGTTATGTCCTGCCTGAACACACAGTATTGCTCTAGAAAAACACATCTCTCATGAGGAATAGATGGGATGGACACAGTGTCTCTTGCTGAGAGCTCTGCCACACAAAGTACCTCCTCGGCAACTGACCTTGCACTGGGGAAGAATGGAGCATCCCAGGCAGCCTCAAAAGGGAAGGAGCTGGTTGAGGGCAAAACCCTGAGACGAAGGGCGGTTAGGTTATCCTGTGTGGGTCCTGTGGTTCCTCTAAGTCCTGCCATGAATCTAGGACACCTTCCCTAACAAGCCAAGGATCAAGGGAGTGAGTGCTGCTTCCCCTCATCTCCCCTCCTGCTTCCTGCGTGCCTGCTCGGAGGAGGGCGAGAGACAGGAGGGGCACGTGTGAGTGATGAGGGAATAAGAAGAGAAGCAGTTCTTCCCTACGGCCTGAACAGATTATATGTAATCAGGATGCTAAAGCTGTCACGAAGCAAATGTGCTGCATTGGTTAAGATGTAAATTGTCTGCGGAGAGTTACTTACAAATACAATAACAATAACTCACCAAGTACGCGGGTGCAGTTGAAGATGGAAACCATGCTAGCACCAAAGCTTGCCTGTCTTTCGGAGCTTTTACTGCCTGTATTTTGATGGTATTCCTACACTGACATGGCCGGTGCTCTACAATAGAGACGTGCTTTGTGAGAAGATTAATGGCATATTTATCCAAGAAGTGTCCTAGTAGCCGTCAGTGGCGAGTCCCTCATTCATCATGCTGTCCCCTGTCGTAAGGGGAAGTTCATCTATCCCACAATATATTCCGATAACCTAGAAGTACTTTAAGCGTGCACTCTACCTATTGGAAATCATCAGCGAAAGACAGGTTTGTTGCCTCTTACCTCCATCAGCAGAGCTGCCATTGCTTGCATTCAAGTTAATCTGCATGTCATTTGCAATAGTCGGAGCTTAAGCGACCGAGGACAGAGCGGTTCCCGCAGAGAAACACGCTCCCGCTGCTCTCTCTGCAGGCTGACAGCTGCAATGTGTTTAGCTCCGCATTCTTGACACAGGACGCACTGCTGTGCTAAAGTGGCATCTGTGGAGAGCCCATACAATCCCAGGTGCTGTTCCTCATTTTCTTCCTTGAAATGCAGGCCATTTATTATGTCTACACTAAGACCTAAAATTTTTAAATGATGTAGTGTCCCAAAACGAAGCCTTCCCACCATTGGATAGCAAGGGCAGCACCCAGTTTGCACAAGGTCAGAGTGCTATTCAGTCTAAAAGCCCAAACACTCTGCTGAAGACCTTCCCAGGGCCAAATACAATCAAAAACCAGAAATGCCTTGAAAGTTGTAAATGCTTTTGCCGATACCTTCTGTTCAGGGTTTCATGTGATTTCTATTCCATGCAAGAACAGCCTCCCGTG
Source organism: Calonectris borealis (assembly GCF_964195595.1). Lineage (NCBI taxonomy): Eukaryota > Metazoa > Chordata > Aves > Procellariiformes > Procellariidae > Calonectris > Calonectris borealis. The sequence goes on from NC_134324.1 coordinate 16,553,807, forward strand.
AAGTCCCTGTTCACCGAAGTGCTTAGAAGTATGTAAATTTAAGTGCCAACATCTAAGGAGTACTTGCGTGCTTAAAAGTCCTCCTAAACAGAGACCTCAGGCTACGTCTCACTGCAAAAATGTGTCTCTCTCCACATCAAGACTCCTGTGTCAGGGCAGTTGCTTCGATGTAAATGTTGGTGGTGATACAGTACAGCAATTTTCACGCTACTATAATGAACAGAGGTCACCTTATTTCTGGACATGGGCTACGCCGCAACTATCTGGACTGAGGTAAAAGGAAGCATCAACTCTGGTGGGATTTTGCATGAACACTACTACAATAGGACAGTTCCCAGTCGTAGCAGGGTTGCAGTGTATCTTTATTTCTTTTTGTGGTGAGAATGCCCCTCACCAGAGAAAGCGGACTGAGTAGCTAAAAACGTCTGTCACTGATTTAACAAGGGAAGGAATGTGCCACAACCAAAAGTCTGTCAAAAGGTTTCTCCTCCAGAAATAAAAAATAAGAAATGACATCAGTAGGGAATTTTACAGATCTTCTCTGTATTACAATAGGATAACAGACAGGTATAAAGTGAAACAGCAGTGAGAAAGAGAGAAGACAGGGTAAGAAAGATGGGAGCTCCTCCCTTCCAATCAGAATGTAAATCTTCCCTTAAACTGTAGGTAGAGATGGATTAATTTTCCCCATGGGAAAAATAAAGCTGAAACTATTCATGAAATCCACCTGAATTTACCAGTTAGTCATCACTTGAAATCTAATTAAAACAAACTTTATTTTCATTGGAATTCTGTAGAAGAAAATAAAGACTTTTTATCAAACAGCGAGGAATGCACATGCGGAGGAAGCACACGCAGAGGAAGCACACGCGGAGGACGGACACCACTCACCCTGCAAATCAGTAGGGGAGAGAGCCATGGATGCTCGCGGAGGTTTCTGGTGCCTTTTCTGGACATGCAATCCTGAAGCAGCACTCACCCATCCTGGCTGCTTCACTAACGAGGCCCATGCCTGCGCACCCACGTCCTCCTCGCTGCCACTTCTGTGACAGTCTTGTCTACTGTGCCTCTTCCTTCTCTGTGTACAACATCTCAGTGTCCAAAACGAGATCTGTCATTTAGGCTTTAATATAGCTGCCTGTGAAACAAAGATCTCGAAGGGTTTCCTTTTCCCCTCCTTCCTGAACCTAAAAAAATACAGTCACTGAATTTGAGCTGAAATTAATTCCTTTTAGCTTTTGCTGTAACTATTAACGTTAAAAAAAGATAAAAATTATTTGGTCAATTCTTTGTGGTGGACAGCATCTCCTTATGTATTTGGACAATACTTTTTGTAATTGGACCTTGATTCATTATAGAAGAGCTTCCAGATACTCCCACAACAATACTAAACACAGACACAGAAAGCATCACCAAGAAACGAACAGTGCAAAATCAAGTGCTTGAAAGCTAGGAATTATCTGCAACCTCCCTATGCAACAGCCTCCCTATGCAACTGCAGCACCGGACAGCGTAACTACATGGACACATCATATTTTTTCCACAGAGCACTGCACAGGATGAATGCTGTCCACGTAAAGAGCAGCTATTCAACATTTTGTTTTCTCCCCTTTGTTCATTGTGTGGTCCCATGCTTTATTTACTTCACATCATTCAAACACTATTCTGAAGACCGAATTATTAATTACCTCCTCAACTTTTCTACAGAGTTAATCTCTCTAGTTTCTAACGGCTTCACAAACAGTAACAAATCTAATTTTCACAGCAACTCTGAGAAGCAGGGTGCATGTGCGCTGAATTTGGTCCACATAAAATTACCATGTGTTATGCAAAAGATCACTGCATGTCGGATTGAAAACTGCCTTGGGCAGTGACTTTTCCTTATGGTAAAGTGCCAGGTGTATCAATAAATCCATACAGAGCAGCTGTAACATTACAAGATGTCTTAGTTTTTCTGAACATCATGCCACAAAAACCTGCCTTAATGCCATTTAAAAAATACCTCTTAGAAATGAGAAGTTATTTCCTGTTACTTACATGGGTACAGACAAGTCGATGGAGATGGGCTAGGTAGTAACGCGCAGCTAAGAAGGGCCAGGGCCAGATCCAAATTCCACTGAAGTGCAAGGAACGCCTACTCTCTGGAGGACTGACTGATCCGTCCCTAAAAGCTAACAGTGCAGTTTTTGTTGAAAACAGGCAAACCCTTTTTCAAAAGTGTGTTTTCCACTAGTGGAGAGGTCTAGAGGCTTCTTTATGCAGGGTGACCTGGTGTTCTCTGTTTTAACATCTTTTTTGCAAGTCACGTAGAAATGATGCTAGAGATTGCCAGGAATTTATAAATATCAGTGGTGTTAGCACAGTTTTAATCACAGGATAAATGTGGTGCAAAATAGGATTTTTAGGTAACAGCCTCTATTCTGGATGAATGTTACAGACAAACTTCTCAGCAGGGTGATTTTGTAACCTCTTTGCAGACACCATTTACAGTGTTTGATATATTTATATATGGTACCTCAGAGAACATTTTTTAGTGTCAGAGGAGAAAATCTTTTGCAGAGGGCTTGAGATACTGGTCAAACCTTGTTAATTAGTCAGGCTGTCATCTTGTCAGATGAATTATATGGATTTGCAGTTAATAGCTCATTAACAAGAAATAGCTACTTCTAATTATAACAAGGTCATGAAAGCAGTATCATTCCAAATTTATGAAGGAATTAAAAATAATAAGGCAAGTGTCTTTTCACCTGAATGCAGATTAAATGAGTGGTAAATGTCTTTTCTCAGTATAAAGTGGTTTGTTCTGGTAGTTGAAGTTATAGCTAGGTACCTCTCTTAGTGGAAGATGAGATTAAGTTAGAGGCCCCACTAATTTAACTTCACCCATTATTTAACCATGCATATTGATTCACAACAAGTACTACCCAGCCCTTACTAGTTATTCTCTTATTTTATATGCCAAGTCCTTTGTAAACAACCATGTGTGCAATTACAGAATTTTGCTTTCCAGATTAGCTGGTAAATGGGTTTACCTGCCACAAAATGTAATGTTTGTAATAAATTACTCTGCAAACTTCTTTTGAACAAACAATTTACAGTTTGCACATAGGCAAATGTTTGTATATTTAAATGCTCCTGGAAGTTTCTCTTTGACATTCTGAAACTAGCAATATTGACTTAGCACATAAAGGATGAAGCAGTAGTATGGGTTCACTCTGCTGTTTGGGGGATGGAAATACAAGTCATTCTAGTCCCCTTTTCCTCCTGCATGACATACTACTTCGGAATATTGTTGAAGTCCACTGCCTAACCACTGTTCCTTTTTGCAGGACAAAATTCTGGGTTGCATTAAATCCCACATGAAATTTGCTATTGATTTCAGGAGGGCACAAAATTATAATAGCACAAACACATTCAATATCTTGCTGTGGCCAGAATCATAGATATCCTTATAAAATCCACAACTCTGGGGCAGTTTAAGAGGTTACAGTCCCTAAATGTTTGCCTGGCCGTCAGGCAGATGTTACTACCCTGGTAACAGAGATGACAGAATAAGTGGCAAGCCTGTGATTCTCCAGCACATTTTACAGCCTGCCGTATAACTTCACTTGCCACCGGTTTCCCTTTACTTTAATAATACAGGCTGTGAATTGCACGGGCTGTTCTGTCCCCTCTTGCTGTGGGCTCTATCTCCAGCACTGGACAGTCTCGATCACGCAGCAGCAACAGCCAAAACTCACAATTCGACAAACAGAGCTCTAATTCTCACTCATGAACCCAGAAGCAAACCATGCCCTGAGCCAAGCCTGCTGGAGAAGAGAAGTAGGGCTGTGAATTTCTATGCTGTATAGAAATAGAAAATTTTAGTCCCCAAAACAGTCATTGGCTTTTTTTCTACCAGATCTAGCTGTGGGCAATGGATTCTTCTTAGTGGCTAGTACAGAGAGGGAGTTAATAAAGCATTTTCAGGAGCACTTTGTAATAACGTCTCAGTGACAAATTCCAGCAGAATTAGCACTACAAAAGGCAGCTATTATATGTATTTTCACTACTGAACTTAATACAGTGTGAAGCAGCAAATTGGGACTTTCATTTTGCCTCACAGTTAAGGAAATTTCACTGCAATCTCCTGTACCTGAAGGTCTTCCACTATATTGCCAAAACCCAAAGACCACACATTTCCTCTATGAAATGTAAACATAAAGCAGTTTCAAATCTGACCTGAAGTTCCAATCTGTAATATTTTTAACTATCCCCACTGAACACAGAACGGTTTCCCCGCCAAGGAACTCTGCAGGACAACAAAGCAAAAGAATAGCTTGTTTTATATAAAAATGGTAACATTTTTAGAATATGGAACTCTACTGGATAGTTTTCCATGAGGATTAAAATGTCTGTTTGGAACATACAAGCCTCTAAAATGTTTCTCACAGTAGTTGAGATAATTGTCCATTTCTGCTGCTTTGGTGGGAAGTATTCCCACTGAAGTGAGTCTTAAATGCTAAAACAAAGACAGCTCATAAGCACAATAGAAAAGCAAGCAGTGCATGGATTTCAAAAACAAAAACAAAACTCACTTTACCTCTTAGGAAAAGCTTTGTAGAAATGTGCTTAGTAGAAGTCGCAAAAAATTACAACTATGCCAGCATTAGCAGCCAAGAAAGCCTCATTACTTTTGAAGATGAAAAGGCAGAGCCAATTTCAAATTACATTTGTTGCGGTATAACATATATAACAAATAAAGAAAAAGCAAGGGATTTAATTCATCCCTGGACACAGCACATGGTGCACATTTCCAAAGTACTTTTGTGTGTACAACAAAACATTCTCCTTTTATCCAGTTGCATTTCAGTTATTTGAAAGGCTACCTAGTTTTATAAGTTACTAAAATGGACAATGAGCACTGATGTTCTCTGCCAGTGATGATGATCTCCAGTGCAACTGAGCTCTCAAACCAAACTGGGAAATTATTGTTCCTCCTGGTTATGCATCACGCTTCTTAAAGAAATTCAGTGCTTTACTTGCAAAACTTTCTGTTACATTTGAAGAATTATTCTCTAGGTAACTTCTTCCATCACTACCTACCAACAGAAGTCATGTAACCTGAAGCAATACCAATAAAACGAAAATACATGCTTCCCCTCTGCACTGCAGACATGGGGCATAGCTTGTCGAAGTTGCACAAACTCCACAAAGCATTATCACTTATTCTGCTTATGGATCTATCTGCATCATGACTGACAGACCACTACCGTCGAGGACTAAATGTTCTCCGGGGCCAAACTGCCTTTTTTGTAAGTATCTCAAAGTTAAGGAGCTCAGCTTAAAGAAGTTCACTGTCTGGATTTCACCCCAAACTGCTGAGTACTGGAATCCCACTTTAGGCAAAACACTGTTTTTTGGGTTGTGCAACCAACAGCCAAAAGGTGAAAAGAAATAGGGAACAACTTCTTTCAACATAGATATTTGAGGATTTTCCATTTCCTTGAGTACCAGCTTCTTGAGAGCATACGACTTCTGCCAACCAACAGTTCACAAATGCCCCCCTGCATCCCTCAGTGCCCCACCCCCGCCTGTGGAGGATCTTGCAATTTGCCTATAAAAGCAGAGCTCTGTTCCCAGCCAGAACCCCCAAAAAGAGGCTTAAAGGCGAGAGGCTTTCTGTATTGGAAGTCAGATTAGGAAAATGCTCTTGGTTTTTTATCTAGTCAGTTTTACAGTATAAATAGTAACATACTTATCACTGCTTTTATCACAATCTGTCAAACCACCCCATACCTACTAAGAACTGCTGTAGCACTATGAAGTGGAATGAGCAGAAATAATTCTAAGTTTATTACTAAAGTGAGGGTTTTGTTTACATTTAAAGGCTCAGTCTCAATTTCATAACAGTCAGAAGCCTGAAGCCATCAAACATGTGGCAATTAAACGTTTTTGGGAAAGAAGGCAAATGTAAATCAGAGATTGAAGGAGACATTTGTAGAAAACATGGCCAGTTCCTAAGGATTTCTATTTGCTCTGGAATTTTTCATCTCAGCAGGACTATAAGGACCAAAAGTTTTAATGAACATTAACAAACTATAATTCATGTCTCTATTTCATCTGCATAGCCTGACTTCACATGAGATTTGGCAACTGAGTCCCAGGCTTGGCACCGATCTATCGCATGCTCTCTGCTCCGTACGCTGCTCACCATCTGTCCAAGCAACAGCCGGGAATGCTCCCCTGTCACAGTCCTATAGCGCTCTGAATTATACATGCTGCTTGCAGCTGCCCCTGACACGCTGGGACGAGGCGAGCACAGGCCAGCGCTGACCTGAACCAAACAGTTGGCTGATCCACCTTGCACGTTTCCTACAGGAGTGTGGCTGGACCAAACCACTGCTGCATTGTTGCTGGGAAGCCATGACATTTTATTTAATGGCTGATTACTTAAAACATTAAATGCGATGAAAGGAGGACCTGTATACTCCAAAAGGGAAGTGGGACATATGACTTTCAGTGAAGTTATAATGAATATTCCCAGGGCCATCTTGCCAATTTTAAGAAAACCCTCATTAAGCATTTAATTTCACAGCATTTTTTTTCCTGGAATATGCAACTCCAGTAAAGATTTGATGTTTCCTTTAATTTATAACTTTATTTTGTACAGATACTGCAGTGTGCTGGTATACCCGCATAAATAGATGTACAATAGATTGTGTGGGTATACACTGATACTCAAGGGGCAGGGGGAAGGAAGGGAAACTCAATCATGAGAGCTACAACCAATTGCCAAAAGGATCACCAATGTAAAAATGTAGACTAAATTAGTGATAAGGATTTATCTGAAATGGCTCTGCCTGTGAAAGGTAGTAATAAATAATACAAACACCTAAATATATGTGTGTGTGTGTGTGTGTGTGTGTGTATGTTTTATCTGGGAAATTCACAATCCACTAACATTGGCGATTATTTTTCCCACTTAAGAAACGACACAAGCAAAGCACAGAAGGATGATCAATGTGTCTCATGGCCTAATGGATAAAGCCAGACAGAGTAATGGAAATCTGCGTTTTACTCCTAGCTCTGCCACCAGCCTGCTGCGTGTCCTTGGACAAGTCTGTGGGTGGCAGTTTCCCCATCTGTAGAGCACTGGGCTCCTTGGTATCAAGCTTTGAGCTGGAGACACTGGAGCAGATTTGCCCTGAGCCAACCTATCTCTAGCACAGCTGGTGCTGAGCTGGAACTACGATGTCCATCTGGATTTTTCTTGCCATGCAGAATTGCCTGACTATCCCCGTGCCCTGCTCTGCAAGGCTCCCAGCAGAAGGCGCGGTATTTTCTGGGCTGAACAATACAGAAATGCAGGACCAGCTTGAATCCGGTGCTGCTCCCAAGCTGGAAAGCTCTTCTGAAGCCTGGATGGTTGGGGGGCAAATGCATTTACATTCGCATGGGTGTATGGACCATCCCAAAATCTGCACTGCCCCCAGCAGAATCATTCAGCGTGTCCACCCTAGACTTCCCCAGGCTCTTCATTGAGGGACCACAGTGCAGAAAAGCCCAGGCTGGCTCATCACATGCCTCAGCTCTGTGCTGCACAAAGGCAGTGAGACTGCATCCTACCCAGGCAAAACCAGAGATCCAGCTCCATTTCTCTGCCTCCCTGCCACACAGATAAATGGCAGTGAATGTGTAATTATTTACCTCCTCCTGCTAAGCTCTACAAATGCCATCAGAGAGAAGATGTATGGGTTTGAATTATTATATTGGAGGAAGGAATCTCTTTCCAGTGTCTCAGAACCCGAGTATCATACATTACATCCAAATGTACTCTGTCAAAGCCTTCTTGCTTATTCATACCAGCGGTCCCATTGAAATCAATAAGGCAGACAAGATTTGGCCTGCTGTTACTAAGCTAGAAGCAAAGAGAACGTCATTTTCAAGGACTATACTCACTGACTACAACAAATTAGCCTCCGGTTAACCTGCGTACATTTGGTATTTTGTTTTATTGATGGCTTTAGAAGTTGTTAAACACCTGGCTTTTGCTACCTAAAAAGATTTAAAACAGAATATTTATGGAGAAAAATAAATGATCATATAGATGAGTGGGGCCTTGTGTGCTAACTAAGTAAAAGTTTGAGCACTTACAAAACGTAGCTGCAAACTTCCTCCTAAATTCAGGGCTTAAATCTGCAGGGATATGGCACAGAAACTCAGCATGGCCTTACCAGCAAGTTTTTTAATCTCTTAATTTCTTCCTCCTGCCTGCATAGTTCCCTTCACCAAATTTTCAGCTTATACTTTGTATGTATGGAGTACTCACTCTGCATCAATCCTTAATGAATATCACTAACAAAAAGAATTACTATACCAATAAAAATGGAGATTTTAAAGAAAATTATAATATGTTCTCATTAATCAATCAATTTCTAACTGACTTTTATTTGGTTTATATTTAGGTGGACTCTCCAAACACATAAAGCATAGCCAATCCTTCTTTAAAGACCACCAAGATTTAGCATCACATCTTTTAGATGCTTTCAAAGTCACACTTAATTCTTCATTTTAAATATTCAATAGCATGTATCTAGGAACATTTTTCACTCGGTTCTATTAACATGCTCTGACAAGTGAATATAATAATGAGATTAACAGTCCAGCTGTGAAACAAAACTAGTAAATTCTGTAACTTCTGCCAGAGGAGTAGTTATGTTTTGGCAGGTTTGGTGAGCTGCTTTGGCACGCCCACTATCCATGCATCCTCCTGCAACAGGTATATGAGGAGTCTTCAAAAACCACAAGACATGTCTGTCTATTCATGTCACTGTGAAGAGCCTGTGCCACAAACTCGCAAGTCTCTGAAGATCTGGACTTTGACTATTTCCTCTCCTTCAGTAAAATGCAAAAGCTAAAAGCAAAACTTTGAATATGAAAGAACTCTTTACTGGTTTAAAACATGTAGACAGAGTTGTATAAATCATAGGGCAAGGGGATGTCTACTAAGGGCACGAATGCTTTGTCAGCTAGGACTGAGTCTTAAGAGTGGGTGCTCCATAGGAGGGGTTGCAAAGATGAATACTCGTGCTGCTCTATCCATCAATGACCTGGAAGCAAACACAAGATCACTTGCTGACATATTGGCAGATGACAAATTGTGGGTCAGTGATACATCGTGAGGAGGACAAGCCAGTGAAAATGATGGGGATCATTGGCAAGCTGCGCCCAGTCAAATTAAGTACATTTTAATTTAGCCAAATGCAAGGCCTTTAGAAACAAGAAACACAAATCTGCTTGCAGGAAAGGGAATGCTTCTGCGATTCCAGAAAGGATCTGCATTATTATGAAGAACTATACACAGATATCTACATAGACACACCAGCTCCCAGTATTATCTTAGCTGTATGAAAATGCTAATTTATTCCTTAAATTTGAATACTGAAGGGCAACAAGAAGAAGTAGGTAAGTGTATACAGACCTTGTGTTAGCACACAGCGTGTTCATGTCTTGTCTTCAAAAAAACTGGAGAGAATATAGAAAACAGCCCCAAAAACTTGACTACTGGAAAAAAATCCATCTAGTGAGACAACAGAAATCTCAATACATTTATAAAAAAAGAAGATAGACAAGTAACTAGTATATACAGTGGAAGCACTTTCCCAGGGAGAAAACAAACACTGGGTACTTACAGTCTCTCTTGTCTAGCAGGCAAATTACACAAGAACTACTAATGGCTGGGAACTGAAGCCTGACAAATTCATTTGGGAAACAAGGCATTACTTTTGAATGCTGAGCCAAGCAATATAGTGAGTTCTCCATTTCTTTACTTTTCAGTTGGAGAATGCATTCGGAGAATATGCATTGTACAGACACAAGTTCTTGGGCTCAGTCTGAGAGTACCTGGTAAGCTCACATACAGGGGATCAAATACAATGATCTTCCAGTTTCTCCTGACCTTAAAGTAAATAAATTTATACATGTATACAAACCTTTTGCAACTGTCAAAGAGATGTAATAGTTTCCTTCAATCATCAAACACCACAGTGCAGTGATGGGGACAAATTTGCTACTGACAGGTAGCAACACCTTTCACAATAACCAGACATGAAAATGGTCTGCCATCACTGCTGCTAGGGGACTTTTAATATTATGCGGTAAAGGACAGCTCATTTAATATTATTAGTTCCTCCCTAGTGATATTTTCCACAATATCTCATTGGCAATGTCATGCTCTTCTCTGAACGGGATCTAGTTCTGCTTAGGAGCCCTTAAGGGGCTTCCCAAAGCTGTTCAGTTCACGTCAGCACGCCAGAAGACTTGCAATACTATTATAGAGTGGCTCTGTTGTCAATCAGCAACAGACACGATACTGCCAAGTGCGGACAAAATCTACAGCATGCCACTGTAGAAAAGAAGGAAATCCCAAGCCTAAAAGCTCAACAGATTATATTGGGAAAACCTGCTTCAGTACTTCAGGCTACTTGGGTAGCCTGTCTGTGACAAACACTATAAAAGACCCAAAAAGAAAAACTTGTGTCTGCATATATATTAGGTAGCGCCTCACTGTGTTGGGAACCCTTTTAACTTGTATCCATGTTGCTTTCATAAATCGTTAGGGATGTCCCTAAATTACCTCTCTTCAACAATTTTAATTTCTCCAATGAAACCCTTATGGACTTAAAGGTGATTTTACATGAGTGAAAAATCCAGGCAGATTTTGGAACAGGCCTTGAAATAGGAAACATCCACTCATTTTTAAATGAGGCACTGCAAAAAGAGAAAAGAAATTAAATGAAACAGCATTGTCTCTGCTACAGAAAACATATTTTAATGTTCCAGCTCTGGTCATGTCTCCAAAGGCTTGTTAGCTGATTTCACTTGAATTAGCTCCATTTGGGGAAAAAAAAAAAAAAGAAAAAAAAAAGAAAAAAAGAATTGTAACAAGCTGGCATTGTAAAACAAGCTGAGAGTCTGCTTACTCATTTTGTCTTATTACGTATAAAACCTGAAGAGGGGAGCTGCTCAAACACGCCTTAGACATTTCTCTGTCTACTATGCCCGTATCAGCTGCTGGTGAGCAGAGTCACTGCAGTAACAGCAGTATGGCATGCTTCCCCATCCCAGGATTACTGTAGCATCTGTTTTGCCATGGAATTCCTGAGGAATGCTTACATTCCTCTGGATGAAGTGCCTGAACAAAGCTTAATGTGTCCCATGCCAACTCCCCAAACTGCATTTCAGTGATGCATGGACTCTGGCAGGTCAACAGCCTGTGCCAGGTGGAAATCCCTTGCACCTTATGTGCATAGGAAGGGTGTCACTGAGGACACCACCATAGGACCTGACAGGGTTTGGTCTCTCATAACACACGTGTCATTGTAGCACCCGAGAGCAACACTGAAGAATTCCTCTACTGCATGCAGCTCCTGAATCGTAAACTCTCGTGATCCTGGTCCTCACTAACTAACTACTGAGACAACTGAATCAGATGACAAGAACCAGAACTGTGCTCTGTACTAATTTAACATTTCTTCCTCTGTCCCTCAAGCAGAGCAGAATTAGCCTTTTGTTACAGAAGCCAAAGCTATAGTTTATTTAACTACAGTAAGATGAACAGCACTCTACAGCAAACGCGACCTAGCACTATAAATGGAGAGGTACTCCTTCAATACAAGGTACTATAGGCACCTGCAGAATTTCTGTCAAAGAAAACCTTAGCACATGAGTTTTTGGAAAGCAGGAAGCTATATATTTAAAAAGTTAGGTTTCTAATGAAATTATATTAAAAAAAAAGCCACGTTTATTTATTTTTATACAAATGGGTTTCCAAACAAGATGTTTATGAAATGAATTAATAGATTTTTAAGTGCTGAAGCTAGCTATCACTATCATCATCCAGTCTAGCCTCTAACCTCTAACATAATGGTAGGATTTGGAAATGGAAAACACATAATCATTAGGGAAACTGCAACAAGAAAAGAGCTACTCCATCTTTTGGGGGTTAAACCACAAGCAGTGGAAGCTCCTCTTTTATCAGGGGAAGGTTGCAGCCCTGAAAAGCTGTGGGTTTGGTTGGCTGATTGTGTCAGAAAGAGCTTTTGTTTCCATGAAGTTAACATGGGATTGCAAGGCCAGACTCCTCATCTGCAGGAAGTCCCTCCCCTGTGGGTGCACACGTGTCTCAGTCCCAACCCAGACCTCAACGATCACAGCCCACTGAAGGACTGGAAGCAGTAGTGAAATCCTTGCGGTATCTCAAAGAGCTGGCTGGAGAAGACCAGGCCTCAAATTAGCTCTCCAGCTCTATCTGGCAAAGCACAAACACGCAGGTAGCAACAGAAAGAAGCCCCGGATTTGATGCCTACCAGGGGATATAAGGATATGCTCAAGTATTTAGCAATGGACTTCAGCACAACTTTTGCCAAATGAGCCCTAAAATTTCAAGTTTTACTGACTCTGTCGTTAAAGCAAAGAGCTAACAGATTGCCTAATGCATCACACACACCACCAGCAGCAGCCTGCTCACAGTCCCTCCTTAGCTCTGCATGCGCTCCCTGTAAACCTGCACAACAATGCGATTTCTAGGTAACTGGAAATCATCAGTGCCTGGTACCTGAGTGGGGTGGGGAGGGAAGGGGGCGGCGGGAGGGGGGAAGGATTAGTTTTGAAAATAGGTGATAATCAGAACTAGCATTCCAAGCTGGTTTTACTAGAACAGAACAAGAGGATTTGACCTGAGCTGTTGCACTGGCACTAACTCACAGAGAGAGCAGATAAAACAACAGATGTCCCCGCAGAGCTACAAAATGACCGGTACTTCCACTATCCCCAAGCAATAATGGGATCTTATTTTTCCTCTGGAGGAATTAGGGTGGCAAAGCAGTCCCCAGACGGTTAAAAAGGAGCTGGACTGAAGAAAGTGAGTTTCAGAAATTTCTGGAGTGGGCAGATAAATTTAGCAACTGCAATTCAAACAGCCATTGATTTCAGCAGGAGGAGAATTAAACTCCCTGGTCACTGCCATCGTATTTTCCTCATCATTTTCACTGCCCTTTAAAAGCTGAATTTTGTGATGTGTGCAATGGCCAGGGCAATAGTGGAAAGTGGTTCAGCGCTGTGACCTCAGATGGTCCATTTTAGCAGTGGCAGGAAGGTAGAGCAGATATTTCTCTGACGACTTCTTTACAAACGTGTCCCTAAAGCAGTATAATTTCTTTGGCTTCAGAGGTAGCAAAGGAAAACTATTTATTACATTGACTGCTGCTATTTCATCTATTTAATGTTGCTTGTATAACGTCACTACCCATTTTGTGACTTCAGTTCTTATTTATGCTTGTAAATCTGTGCTTACCATTTTACATTATTATAGAAATAAGCTTCTTTTAAATGTTCTGCTATTTTTAATTTATTTTTATTAGAACACGCAAATCCTCACTGGCTTAGTTTCCAAGTGAACATATCAACTCCCAACCCCTTTTTGCTTCTGAAATAATGGTTTTATTGTCTGTGGCATTTTGCAAGTTGTTTTTTTCTTACAGCCTGGTCTTTTTGGGTTACTTGTAACGCGCCATCTCAAACTGCCTTATTGGTCACTCAGGAAGATAAATTCAGCAGTTACAGGATTTGTCATTAGTGGACTGAGGCACTTTTGAACCACCTCTTTAATTACATACCAGAGTTACCCAGGGCTCTGTCCTCTGCTAAGGCACCACATTCATTCAGAAGATCGCAAATAGCACCTGAATTCCTGTTCCTGCATACTGTTTCAGGGAAAGTACTACTGATGCCCAGCCGCTGACTTTACCTCACCAGCCCTGTTCACATAAGTATAGCACACGGTTCTCCAACACGCTCTGGTCTGAAGCGCACATGAAGGAATCAGAAGAGCATAATCTGGCCCAACAGAATAATTGGTTTAAATTGGATTTGAGTTCTTCTCTAAGCAAACACAGAATGACTAACCGCTCTGGCTACAGGAGGTGGTCCTGCACTATGCAAAACCAGGGAAAGGGTTTATTTTAACTGCCATTAGATCAGATCAAGCCCACCATAGTCTGTCTTCAGGTCACTTCCTGCTTTTACTTATACCAAGAAGGGGTCAGTGCCTTATTTCCCAAGGACAGCGGGATGTTAACAAATGAGTTCTTGAAAAGACCCTACACCCAAAGCTATTCTTTTTCTTCTTTTCAGCAACTTCTGAATCAAACATGAGATTTTCAGTTCTCCCTTAAACTCTGGCAACAGTTTCTATCCCTCAATCTCTATCTCCGAGGAAATTACTTTTGTATAGCCTTAGCTCCCTTCTCCTTCCAGCCCTTTGAATAGCAAACCATAGTTAGTGTCTATATAAGAAATATTTTTTCTAGCTGTTGAAGGCTGCACCTCACCGTTTCTCTTTCTTAGGACTACTTATTTAGCAGCTCTCTTCCACCTACAGATTTCTTCTTTAAGATTATTCATATTTTTCTCTAGGGGGAATGATTTCAGAGGAGCTGTTCTTGACAGGAGAACAAATGTTTAAGACCTGAACCCATTACTTTTACATTCCTGGCAAGAATAAGAATTCATAGTCACCTTTTGTAAAGTAAGAACTTAAATCTGACTTCCAAAAAGTAGAAAAGATGTTAGAAAAGAAGAAAAAGCCAGGGAGGATGCTTTTTCCTCTTTAGTCTCCTTATTCATTTAACTACAGCGCATCTCAATGCTTTTGAGATAAATTTTGACAAAACTCAAGCTCCCAGAATCCCTAATTTGCAAAGCAGTGACGCACTACATGGACAAACTGGAATTATGGAGTGCCACCAGCCAGCATGGTAGGAATTCATTTACATTACTCTAACATGAATTTAAATTAAGCAACACCTGATTCTGCACATCCCAGTACACAATATTAATGCAGTGCTATTAATAACACTTATAAAGGCTTGGGCCAGCCTAATTCTAAGATTCAGCATAACAAAACAGAGCATATTGAACAACTCCAGGGCACATTTGTTAAAGTATCTGAGTGAATTAGTACTTGGTGTTCCATTGATTTTTCCCACAGATGTCTAAATCACTAATGTATATTGCCAAACACCATGTGACTAACACATCCCAACACTGAGTAAAACACCAGGCGCCCAGTGAGTCCTTTCAATTCAAGCAGCTGAGAGTGCCTGATTTTAAATCTCTTCAAGGAGAGAAGTTAAACACGTGCTAACAACTTTTGCTGAGCAGGGAAGTACTTTCCTGACTGTCAGGAAGTCCCTCGGGATACATTAGAAAGAACACACAAAACGGGAGGGAAGTCAGGTCACACATGCAATCCCAAAGGAGGTGAAACAGTTAATTTGAGGGCACGGGGGTTTTATGGCATTTTGGTAAAATAACAATTTATTATGTTTTCATATATAAATGCAGACTCACTTGGGATTGCTATGTTCTTACCCCAAAATATGAACAGTGCCAGAAGGATGACTAATACTGAGTCAAGCATCTGGCTTGATATTTGAAGGTCTTCCAAAACCAGAAATGAGGTGCCAGTTGCCTTCCCCTCTGATTCCGTACTAGATAGTAGAGATGAAGGATGCTCCACTACCTTCTCCAAGCTGTCCTGTCTCCTGGAAGGCTGAGCTGAACGGAGTGATGGGCTCTGCCCTGGGAGTAGTTTGTGACTGCTGTCAGTCTTTTGTGATTACAGCCAGCAAGGTCCTTCCCTGCCGACAGGATATAATGGCAAATTCTTCTAGCGGAGATGCAACTTTTATTTGCAAGTGCCCAGGAGTAAAAGTACCCAGTATTTTCACATTAGAACCACCCAGAGCTGATAAGCTACTCCATAACAGTAAAGGATACTTTTCAGAATAATCAGACCTAGTTTAGGGCTTCCACTAGTACAAAACTATATTGCAATGTAGCAACCAATCAGTCACTTCTTCACCTCTTCCTCCACCAAAATCTTTTTAACTGTCAAAATCTTTAGCATACATCTGACTTACTCTGGGCAGCTTTTTTACATATTGGAAATCTGCTACAAGAGATCTTGGACTCAGTACCTCTTCATTTTATTACAGCAGTGGCGAGAGAGCCATCTAAAGCCTCTTCGTATGAGCAATTGTGTCAGTCTGTGTAGTTTTTATCTCCCCAGACAACTGCCACCACTAGAAAAAGAGGCTCAGGAAAGATGACATTCATTCTTTAAAGCTGACAGCTGTAAAACAAGGTTCTTAGGACTGCAAAGAGAAAGACACTTCAAAGATTGGTGCACCCTAGTAATCAAGTGAGTTGCATGTTTCTTTTTAATTCTCAGCTGTCTGTAGGCTTTTTCCTTTCCCAGCATTACATCTGACAGCTGACTGATAGAGATTAGGTGCCACTCACAATTAAAGCTGCAGGAAAATGATAAAGATCATGTTTCTTTTGATGTTTCTCTCTCACTCTCTGAGCTTGTAATCGAAAGCCCATTTAGTAGGTTACAAATACCTAGACAATGATGATAGCTTACCAAAAGCTTCACATTGCTGGGATTTAGCATAAGATGAAAGTCTGCAAGTAAGAAGGTTCAGATCCTCCTCTATTGTACTTTACAAAATGCTTGAGTGGCCTCTACGTACATGTGTCTCTTGACACTGAGAGCCCACCTGGCCCGTTTGCTGCATGTTCTCCATGTCCTTGCCCTTTAAATAGTGACAAGGTATCAGGAGGACGGGGCAAAGAGATCCCACAGTGCCAAGCACCGCCTGTGACTAAAATGACAGGGGCAAAGCCTGGGCAGGTCTGATGAAGCATCCTCCCAGCAAGCTGACCACCGGCTGCCTTTCACTTTACCTTGAAACTTCAAGACAGAAGGGAGCTGGGAGTCTGCAGACAGGCTGGGGAATGACAGTGTGGTGGGACAATGGAGCACTTCGGGGAGTTGGCGTGTGGAGGCTGAGCTGTGGGGAAAGGAGATCAAATCAGGACTGGAGTCGCTGTTAAAGAGTGGGCACAAAACCGCTCTGGAGAACCGTAAGGGTATAGAAATGGTACAGCTGTGCGCTTGCTCTTGCTACTGAGACGCACATTTATGACAGCAGCAGTTGTGCCATTTCTAGTGTTTTCCAGAGTCCTACAGCTCTGATTTTAAGTGGCATCCGATCTCTCCCAAATCCCCACTGCAGCGGTCCCCACTTCAGCGTGCTCATGGGAAAGTACAATCTTCATGTGGAAGTGGAGAGACTCCGTGAGGCTCAGATGCTCAAAATGCTACTGCAGAGGTGGAGACAGCCCCAAGGGGGGAATGAAGAGGAGCAAGGAGAAAGCAGAGACCTAGTCTGGATCTATGCAAGCCAAGGGGAGCTTTTTCCATCAGCTTCCTCAAGAGCAGGCTCTGGTGGGGCAGATGAAGGACACCGAGTTGTGAAATTGGCTTGAAAATTTCCTACTTGCACTATTTTCCTAATTGCACTGTTTTCAACTACTTTTTATTAGTCACCCTCGGATGACACATCCAAGTCTATTTTGTTGTATGATTCTCTTGGGATGACCTAATCGCATAAAAAATAGGGGGGTTGTTCATGTCTAATCAGATGGCTGTGTGATTAACTCATTCACAAGCATTTTAAAGGCAATTTTATAAATGCATGTAAAGGCCTTTGTCTCCAAACTTGAAAAGTCTATTTCAGTGTGTGTACACAGTCAGGCTGAGTCACTCCCTTTCTGCTAGTCAGCGAAAAGACATCCTATTATAGGACACTGAACTCTTATCTATTTGCTGGTTACATTTATAGTTCAGAAAGACTCTGATTATTTATTTATTTTTGCCCGCTGCACAGATTTAATGCCTGGGGACAAATGAGCTAGGTGACACCAGTGTCAGGCCCGCCCAGAAACTATTTTTAAAAACCAGGCTTTTAAACCCAACTTCCTCCTGTATAGAGGCGGCAGCATTGCACAGTACTATTAAGAACTGGGGAGGCCTTGTTCCAAAGTGTAGGAGCTTGGGAAGAACAGATGCAGAGCCCAGTCATGCCTTGTATCAAAAAGTCCTATGCCTCTCCTATAAAACGGAGAGGGCAGCAGTTTCTCTGCCTTCATCCATGTGTATGTGCCATACCCGGCATCCTAGTCCCGCGTGAGGCTTTCAGGACACTGGAAGCACTGAAATAGTTATTTGCACTACGGAAGTGCTTAGAGGTCCCGTCCCACTGTAGAACAGCTAAATATTAAGAATACTGCTTTAACACAGAAATGCCCTTTTTAAAAAAACTAGTAACATAATTCTTCCTCTGGAAGGAAAATGCATATAGCTATTCAACAGCTTTACACTAGGTTTTCCCTCGAGTTTTATAATGTGGCTGAGACTGTGGGTGAACGGCAGCATGCAGATTCCAAAGGGAAGGCTTATGAATCTTAGTAAAAAATAAGTTTGATTATGAGCAGAATGAAAGTACTTCCTGAGTCAATAGCTCTGAGCAGAGTAAAGCAAATGTAAGGTATAATTCTGCCCCAGGTTATGATTAATTTTGTCGTAAGAACAAAGACAAAACGTACAGCCAGTGAGTGAAAGTACTATAGCAAAACTTGACACTTAGCAGATTTAATTAAAGTACAGATTTCCTAAATCCATTTTCCATGATTATTGTTCTTATTCTTTAGAAGCTGATTAGGCAATAGCAGATGTCACCATGCACAAATATCATAATTAGAAGATTTCTTGGGTCTCACTAAAAGTATTCTATTGAGGAGTGAAAAAGAAGGCTTGCTCCAAATATTTTTCAGCATTTAAACCAAAACCAAATCACCTTACTACCAGAATTAAATTGTAGCCCTCCACCACAGGGGTTATCTGTAGCAAAAAATTAAAAAAGGCCTTGACTTGCAAACATTTTGGGTGCACGGGGGGCATGCGTACTCTGTGCAATGCAGTAGCTTACAGAGATCAGTGAAGCACCGTGTGCATAGATCAGAACTGAATGCAGCACAGCTGTCACCACAGGGTTTAATATCTCAGCTAATGCTGCTTCCCAAATTCGACCTCACTTCTCTAGGTGGTGTTCGTATGACTCTGCCAGACTCTTCAGTGCTATCATAGAGCTGAGATAGCTCTGCTCTGCGTGGTGACCACAGTTATAGTATTAGGCATATTTCTGTATGGTGAACTACAACATAAGGGACTGCCTTGTGGTCCCGCAGTCCCAGAGCCCCATTTCGGCTGGGTGGAGGAGGGGGGGGACCAGATCTCTGGCTCTGTTGAGTTGCTCCGCATAGGCACTTCTAAGGCACTCCTAGAGAAGACCAATTTTTAGATTAGCTGGGAGGAGATATAACCTTGAGAACACCACAGATTGGGCTTTCTATTAACAACTCGCAAAAGCTTGCTGAGGAAAACTAGTCTTGACCCATTCTTTCCTCCCTGTACCTACATTTCCTTGCAGCTCACCGTGCATGCCCAGTTGAACCAGTAAGGTCCTACAAAAAGCATCTGCGAACCAGACTGCCAGACAGCTCACTACTTGTACGTGTGCTTAATTTATGCTCAGCAAGCAGAGCTGCTGAAATCATATAGGGCAACTCAGTGTTTCAAGTGAGGCATGGGAGCCTAAATGAATAGGGTTTTACCATTAACCCTTCAAAGAGGCCAGTTCCAAAACCCATTGACATCAAAAGAAAGATCTTATGATTTTAACAGGCTTTGAGTGAGTCACCAGAAGTATTAGGCCATGTTAGCTACTGTCTCAGCACTTGTACACTGGGGTATGCATAGCAGTAATAATACTACAATATATATTTCAGCTGTATTTGCATCAGCAGAATATCTATTTTGCAATAAAGGAACCTTCAACTTGTAAAAAGAAATTAATAGAAAAGTCAAAGTGTCTCCCCTCTGTTTAATATATGTAAATTATTTAGCACTAGTGAAATGCAGTTCGTACTATCGATCTGCATGTCTAACTAAGGCCAAATAACAATTTTTAAGACCTTTCCTTACATTATGAAATTGCAATAAATAAAAAATACAGTTTGCAGGGAAGATGCTATTGTGTCCCATGTAAATGTCTTATAAGAGGATTTTCAAAAAGCACCTATGCAATCTGAAGACTCTCTGGTTTCCATTGAAAAATCAGGGATATTCGTACTTCTACAGCAATTGGATTTGCGCTGAAAAACCCATCCTTCTCAGCCTGTGAGTTTCTCTGATAACAGTCTGTGATATATTTTTTTTTTCCACTCCACAAGCCCTGTCTTTCCTTTTACTACCATTAGCTAAAACCAATTCCTGCCGAGTAGTGTGCTATCGCTGACTTCTGATACACGAGCTGAATCAGCTCCTGGATGTCTACAGCTATTTTCTTTTTAAATTCAATTTCTCTTTTTGCTGAGCTGCTTCATGCTGTTATTGTTATTCCCTTCAAGAATGGAGGCAGGACTCTCTGTATCAATGCACAATAGGTTTGTTGCGATAATAAACAGTCTTTTCAAGACATCCCAGCTTCATTCAAATGAAAAGTACCCATTTTGGAAAGACAAAACCCAAAGGTGATTATTACCTGACTTGAAAACAACAAAAAGACGAGAAACAAATTGCTTACATGGGATTCGACTAATATTTAAAAGGTAAAAATGCAGGAAAGATTGATGCCATTTAAAATTTTACTGGTTCTAAGTGAAGTCTTAGACATTTAAATTAAATGATGCATTTGTACGCAGGAAATATCTAAGATTAATAACACGATGAAGACATCAGCTCTTGCCACAGCAATAAAAGAAAGTTTCAGATGCAAACCACTGAATGATATTTAACTGTTGTGGAACTGATTCCAGTTTAAAAAGCTAGAGGAAGTATAACTGCATAGCAAATACCATCCTGAAGTTTACAGGCAACTCTGACCCAGGATAATGATCAGTGTTTGCCAGGAAGGGAAAATGGACCGCTCTGCTCCACGCTGCCGGACAGCCTCCTTCCTGCCCCGGGAGGTGTTTCTAACCCAGGCGAGCCTGTGGCACTGCCCTACCCGCAGTGGAGCAGAGCCAGGTTCACGATGCAACTGTGAGGAGCAGCCACAAAAGGAGCGCTTTTGAAAAAAACAGATAATCCAGCTCAGGATTAACAACTACTGTGTAGCTGTGGAATTTATTCAACTAAATACAAGGCTGGCTGCCCTCAATCCAGCTTTTAAACAGTTTTTGGCTTTTGGCCCATTTCCACTTCAAGGCTCTTTTAAAAATGATTTATCTCTCCCTTAATGAAGACAAGCCCATTTCCTCATCACAAAAATTTTCTTTAAATGGTCAGTGGGAACCCTCCGCATCCTTTCCTCGCACTACAGAAACATCCCAGAGACTAGTGGGATTTAGCAAATTCACGTTGGCAAAGACGACAACATCCCCAAGTTTGTCCTTATCTGGGATCATCAGCTCTTTTTAAGCGGTATCTTGATTTGCCTCCAGACAACAGATCCACTGGTGAGATAAATCACAACTAGCACTAGCAGTCTTTTATCCTCTTCATAGGTCAGATGCTAGGATGAAGTACTTTTCTATAGACAGAGTGAAAGTTTAAACCTGTTCTCTCCTACAGATGACCTGTGAACCCGACTAACAACGCTGTCTGTGCCCCAGATCACAGCTGGTCTCTGTCTGGGCAGCTGGATCAGAGAGGTTGGATCCATGTAGGCAAGCCCCAAATAATGACAGCAAATATAACACCTGTGAGAGGCTGGATGTTCATCTGCATGTGAAGGCTTATAATTTGGTCAACTTGAACAGATTTTCTAGAGAATGCTAAATGATACATTCCTGAAATCCATGTTAACTTTCCTCTCCAAACTAGCAAGTTTTTGTTTACAAAGCCCTAGTTAAACAGAGTATTTTATTTTGCTTTGCTCCTAGATACATCTGAGTTGCTTGGATTTAAATTAATTGTTTGTCCGGAGCACAATGTGCCAGAATGGGAAATTTGAGTTCAAAGGTTACATTTTACCCAACTAAATGAAGACAAATGAAAACAGTGTTTTACAGTGGAGAGTGTCCAACAATCTTAATAAGACAACCATATAGGCACTGCTTATAACGCAGAAAGTCTACTACCACTTTTTAGCACCATTTAGTGAAGGTGAACATCCACAAAGCGTATGCCAAATATGCTGTAGTTGGAAAGAACTAGTAACAAAAGTATAAGATTTCATGTTGTTCATTCACATCTGAAAGAAAACAGTCCACGACTTATTCCAGCTCTGGAGTAGGGGGGGTGGGAGGATATACATCACTTTGTCAGGTCATGCTGGACAGTCCATGTTCTGTCAAATGACCCAGGATACACTCTTGTTCCCAAGGCTGAGAGCCCAGTAAATGAGCCATGTTCCATAAAACTGGTTGTGCTGCCCTCATAGATCGTAAACAAGTTTAACAAATTTAAAGTAACGAATTTGTCCTGGTTTGTAAATGCCAAATGTGGACGTTAAATCAGACAGCTATGAATGTATGATATGCCTTCTTCGCTATCAGTGCAAATGTGTTGATAACATCAATTTTACACCAACTGTCCATACCACATTCGTGGCTACCAGGAAAAAAAAAAACCAACAACCCCAAACCATAGAATACGAGGGAAAACTATGAAGTGATTGTCATTTCCATTAACAAAATTTGAACCTGGACCATAGAAGTCACATAGAACTGGATTTTAGCACACACAAAGAAATAGTTCTGAGGTGGGTAAGTCATGTTTTGGACTGTTACCTGACAGCACAAGCTATATTCCATTTGCAGTTTTCAGATAAAGGCAGATAATAAGTGATATAACACTCTACTCATGTGAACATGAACTGAGCTAGTGTTCTGTGAGTAGCTGGCAGCCTCAGTATTAGTATCAGAAAGTCATCAGAGCCTCAGTGTTTCTGAACAGTATCTTTGTCTTAAACTTTCAAGGTCTGAAGATACTCTCCAACTATAGCGTTCTCAGTGATGTTGCAATATATGGAAATAGTGTGCCTCTGTGGCACGGAGGTGTTTCAAAATGGCATTTCTAAATGTTGTTAAGCTTTAAAAGTTCTGTCTGAATAAAGTACACCAACGTTTTCTGTAACAGACCTGGCACTACCCAGAAGGTATAAGAGATGCAGAAGAGGAATTTCTGTCGCCCTATGTGAAAGCAGAAATACTGATTTCAGTGGACCCTAAGTTAGGTCAGCTTTCCGAAAAATCTACTCAGAGGCTCGATTTATCAACAGGACTCAGTCCTCAGGCATGCTTTCCAACATCAACCATACATATCTCTGGGGTTTTTTTGATTGAGAGTAAGCTCACATACTTACTGGTCGGATAATTATTGGTTCATCTATAAGCAGTGATTAGATTTGTAAATCTAACTTGCAGCATCTAAATCACTAGGGTAAATGATTTGAAAACCAAGCAGACTATTAGTGCCGTAAACCACTGAGCTGATTGGCACATCCTGAAAGCATTTTGCATAATGCTAATTCTTTGAAAGCAGTCATTCCTACAAGAAACTACCACTTGGCACAACGTTAAACCCTTCTGCTTTGCCTTGGGCTGTTAGCTGACTAAATAATCATTAATTCTTTGGAAATAACAAATACCTCAGAGATTACCACTTTAATGTTGAAGGGAATCTATTTTGGTACAAGGAATGCAGAGAAACATGATGCCAGTTTTCTGTAGTGTATTAATATTTCTAATTATCTTGAACACATATTTTAATGTGATGGATATAGCCAGGATTTTTTAAAAAATCAGTAATATCTATTCGGGTTGCAATATACTTACTCAAGCATCTGCTGTGGCTAAGGCAGTCTCTAAACTCAGGTCATTAGTTCTCACAATCTGTCACAGATCCCCAGAGCTCACCCCAAACACACTGAAAAGATCCCATAAATTTCCAGGAATGTGTTCGTAAGTTGGGATGTTGGACCCTAGGTCTTTGGTGTGCTAGCTATAACCATTACTAGAAAAAACAAAGTCAAAATCTGCCTGCTCCACAAGGCCATGAGAAGCACGGAAGCAGGAGGATCCCTCCTACGGAGAAGGCAGAGGTTTTACACGAGGAGGATGGCTCATGAAGGCTAGGGATGGTTATATGCTCCACAGTGCATCATGCTGACTATTTGAAGAGAAGCACTTCCTCTTAGCCACACACGCACATACATACATACAGGAGAGTCTTCATGGTTTCAAGTAGCCAGACTTTACTTCTTGGGTGTAGGATGCTACTTTAACTCGTAGGCTTTGCACAGGGGTGATGGCATGGCAGAGTGCATAGGAAAAGACTGTCCTTCTCTCAGCCCCTCATTACAAGGAAGGTCAGGATTTAGCCTTTCTCAATTTGAATATAGTTCTTCTCAAATATCTAAACCATCAAAATCTCTTTCTGGATTAAATCAAACAGAAATCTCCAACTTTCTCAACTAATGGTACTGATGACTTCCATAAATTTCACATTAAGATAAACACTTAAAGACACTATGATGTGTCCCATGTTGCACCTTGTTAAAATGAGATCAAAGTGACACATCAGTAGTTTGCCTTTGTCTTTTCTCATTACAGCCAAAACTTTTTGTTACTTGTCACACCAGCTTGCTGGAACATCGATGTCGTCAGTAGCTGATGGTTGATATAGTTGATTCCTTGAAAGTCATTCAGCATTCATCAGTCTCCTTTGTTCCTTCAGGCTAATAAAATATGGCAGCTAAGACACAGGCATAATTATCCCGTGAGTTGGCTGCACTTCTAAATTCACATAGCCTTTTTGTGCCTTTTCCAAGACGACTTTGTCAGACATTGCAGATGATTCAAATACAGTTTGAGAAAGCTATCATCCTCTTCCCCAAGGAATTTCATCGTCTGTGGATCAGGCTGTACCAAGTCAGAGATCTGGGCCCAGGTCCTTAGCAGGAATCTCAGCTGTACCACATCACCCTTAGCAGCAAGGGCACAGCAGCAGCGGTGTAGCGGCTATGTCCTAGCTCACTGAAATGCTATGAATACGGGTCCAAAGGTTTCCTCATCTTCCTACAGGCATCAAAAGTGAGTCTGAGTGAAGGAAACCACCACATTGGGATGTGATCTTTTGCTACCTGGAGTGACTGCTGAGCTGCAGGTGTTTTGCAACTGACTGAAACTGGAGCTCGTTTCTTCAGAGTGGCTGATACCATCAATGCTACTCTGTGATCTTAAAATGTTTTTAGCATAAAAAAGAAAATAATCAGAGCCATGAAGTAATTGTTCCCTCCCCCAAAACAACTCCTTAGAGTTTGCAAAGGACTATTAGAAATTCAACACTTGCATGAAATCTACAGCAATTTTCTATGAAAGCATAACAACTATTTTTACCAATGTCATAAACTATTCAAAACAATATGGATTACCACCAAATCCCTTTACAACTCTGCTCTCTGAAGTGCCAAATCTCCAAGGAGACACACATACCATATTATCTACCACTTTCATGCAAAATACTGGAAAATAGATGCCAGAGAAGAGAACAGGAACTATGTAATTAACAGTCACTGTGAAGTAAATGGGAGAAGAAGTTAAATGAGGGGTGGCAGCTGGGCATACTCAAAGTTTCCACTTAGTTTTGAAATAAAGAATGAGCTTTTTATTTATAGTACAAAATTCTGACTCATGTTGCAATAACCTGAGGGTTGACCTTAGCCCCACTGATGTCAAAGGGACTATCTTTTCTTCAGTAAGTGGCCTGACTTCCAAAAGTAGAGAGGTGCCCCGTGAGAAATACATCATGTCTGACCAGCCAAGGCACGTAGCATGCACCAAAAATTACTAACAGTTGGCAGACTCTTCCATATAGCCACGTATGCTGCACCCATCTGCCCCTGAACTTATCTGCGTTTTTTGGTATGTCGATGATCTTTGTAAGCATAATACTGTGGGATTCTGCCAGATCAATAGTGACAGAATCTGACTTACTACATGGCAAAGTAGGGAACTATGCTGTTTAAAAAAGAATGATGCAAACTAGGGTATCGCCAAATAAATAACACCCAAGATTTGCCCTAATAAAACTGTGGTATTACCAAACCCAATAAATAGAAGCAAAACTCCATGTGTTCAGCACCACCTTCCCTTTATTGTCCAGAAAAATAACTTAGAAATGCAGTTTACTCTAAATTACGATGGTACGAGAGATATCTCTCTCTCATGATCTGTCGGAGTGTAGTATACATGACGAATGATACTGTGTGCATTTGTAAAGGGCTTAGAAAAGAGTTAGTGGCTGCGATTATATTGAGGGATTCTAACTTCTGCCTTTATGGAGCATAACAGGGTTAGGCACCGTGGCATCTCAGCCAGTCAGAGCTATGACAGCGACACAATGTATGGGATGACATCAAACCGGAAGACTCTCAGATAGAATCAAACTGGGACAATTGAAACAAAAGCAAAAATCAGCAAACACCTGCAGAAAAGCTGCCTAACAGTATTCTAAACCGCATGAAACAGATGTGATGAGATTCGATTTTTAAAGTATTTGCAGGAAAGGCTTCTACATCTAAAACAATGAAAGTCTTTCATGCAGCAGCCTATAATAATTTCTCTTAGGCATGGAGGAGAGTATCTGCTGTAAGTATGAGTATACACTAGTCCGGAAGAAGAAGTAGTACATATCTATTTTTCCAACCATTACCTGGAGCAAAGTCTTATTTTAAAAGACAACTATTTTTTTCATGCTGCTATAGTATTAAACTCAGTGATGCCGAGTTACGTAATGGGGGATTGAAAAAAACAGAAGTCTATATTTAGAAATACAGATCATCTATTTAGTCCACATAATTTAAGGAGTAATAGTCCAATCCTCTAAATCCATGTCTCACAAGCATTTAAAGACTTTCAAGAAAATAAAGCCAATATCACTTTCTTCCACCAGGAGCTGTTCAAAGCATACTCAGAAGGAGAGGGCATTCAGAGCAGAGTGCAATGATGTTTGCAAATTCCTCTCCTTTCTTCAGTACATTGATGTGCTGTGGCAGGGATCATATGCCAATAGTTTTCCAAGGGTTTCTTTATAGCCAGACATTTACTTTTAAAAACCCCTGTCTTTACAGCTGAGAGTTGTGTCCCTGCCCAGCTCTGCCTCTGATGTGATGCCAGCAGGGGATGTGAAAGCAGGCAGCAGGGTGTGTGAGATGATTTTGGCGCAAGCTTCCCCTGGGGTGCACGGATGGACTACACCTTTTCATTTAAAATGAAACAATGACCTCTGGTTAAAGCCCAAGTCTGCGCTAGGAGTCACCAACACTGAAGGTCAAAAATGAGCAGACCAGATTTTGGAGGCTCTCCTCCTCCTTTCCCTTATGCTTTCCTCTGGATTATCAGCTGCTCTGGAACGCTCTCTCTCCCTCAAAAAAAAAACCTACCCATACAGCAAAAAACAACCAAATCAATACCCCCTTCCCCAAGCCTTTTGAAATCTCACAGTTCAAAGCAGAATGGGAACCAGACATCCCCAATGGACCTCTTTTCCCCACACCATCACATTTACAAAGGAAATTTAAGAATTCTTTTCCAGAAAAAGCTCATGCAGCAGCAGCCCACTTCCAGCTTTGTTACTACAGAACTGAAATGGGGCGAATTGTCTCCAGAATTTTTCATTTCATTGAACATTAATACCATTTGAGAAGAACCATGGACTCCTATTGCATGATCCCTGTCCCTTATCTGAGCTGAAGTAAAGTAAAAGCATTTGCACTTTCCACTTTCCGTTTCTAAAGATCATGCAATGTTGCTGGGGGTAAGCATGAAGGGGAACTTTCTGATTACTTCTGAGTGAGGATTATATAGAAGAAACCATAAATAATATCAGAGCTATTGAAATGACCTGACAGGATAGTAAGATTTATTTCATAGTTTATCTGAACACTTTTGTGAGTGAGACGATGGAATGAAGCTTGAGCGTTCCATTTAATCCCTTCCTCCCTTTTTTATTGAATCAGGAGATGTTTAAAGAAATTTATGTAGCTGTTTGAAAGTCAGAATTTTTAACAAGTGACACAGAAAAAGAGATTACAGTGAGGAAAAGACACAGATAACACAATACTGTACATAAGAAAAAAAAGGTTTTGCAGTGACTTTCCCTATGAAGGCAGAGGGACAGAAGTTATTTTTTGTGATTTATCCATACAGTTTCCTTAACCACTATCTGCATTTGACTAAAGGAGGAAAAAAGAAAAAAAAAAATAAAAGGAAGGGAACCTCACTGTGGAAATGCAATATATGGATGCAGAACTTTCCAGGGGCGCAGCGTACATATATGAATATATGCATGTGAGACAGTGATCAGGTATGATTAGGCTGTGTATGTTGGCTTACTATCTGCCCAAAAGCAGAATTCTGTTGCTCAGCTGTCCATATGGATACATGGACAGTGGAGTAAAATGTTGTTTCTATTAGTACCAGCTTTACCCTTGACTTCTCCTCCACTGTCAATACTGAATTCTCAGCTAAATCAAAGTGAGGATAGCAGCTGAGAGTTTCATGAACTCTTATGCAAAATGTTTTCAGGGTTGTGGGCACGTCCACTTAGAAAGACATTTCTCACTCTGAATCTTGACTTTTTTGTCCAGTTAAGAGATGATTTTGAAATGGTTAAAAAGCCAAGTTCATAGTATCTCCCTCATTCACTTCAGATTTACGGTTGATAGCTAATTAAAAATTCATCTCAGATTTAAACAAATGGAGAATAATTTAGATTTAAATCTCACGTAACTGTAGTTTTAAACACTTACTTGCAAGCAAAATATCACATACATGCAGAAATCTGTTTCAAAGCTTCTGCATGAAGCATAAACAGCAATAATTCATCTCTAAAGGACAGCTAAAATATGCACTGCTTTGAATTCTTTCAATATTGCGCACAAGGGATCGGTGAAGAGAATCAAGTGCCTTATGCTGCCTGGTTGTATGTATCAGATGGATAACAATAAAATAGAAAACAAAATCATTTAGAACCCTTTTAGGACCATATGTTCAACTTCATAGGCAATAATCAACGATACCTATAATACTGCATGATTCAAGGCAAAGAACTGGAGAGATAATCTGTGCTCATTAGGAAGAGAGTTACATAACCCAACCACACAAACACTTGCTGCCCTACTTGTGGCACAGCTTTGTGCATTCCTGAAGATACACACGTATGTATAGACTCATCCCTTCACATACACCCGACACAGATTAATTGAAAGTCACACGTACCTGCCAATAAATATGTAACAGAAGAAGAGTCAGGGTCTGCTGTGAGTTTCAAAGGAATCCTGCCAGGTTTCAGGGAGTGGCAAGCATGGATGCCAGTGTTTGAATGTAATTGTAGGAAATTATTCAGACTTTAATAAAACATATACATCCGAGTAAATGGCCAGGAGAAGTGATGTATCCTATTTACATGTCTCATTTTTAGGACAGGTCTCCTGGGGCTGGATGCTAGGTAGACACATTTCTTACTTCTCTCACCTTTTTTTTTTTTTTTAAAGATCCTTTCTTCTCCACCAGGACCTTTTCATTTTGCTTTTCTTCTCACTGATAGGTGATGACTCTTTCTGTAGCTTTCTGTTTCTCTCCTCCTGTCTTTCTGCCATTTCTTTTTTTTTTTTTCCCAGACAGCTTTTTCCTTCCTTCCCTCCAACCCCTGCCCCACTTCTTATTGTATCTCCTCATATCTCTCCCTTTCTTTCTCTTCTGCTGCTACATCATTCTCATTTCCTTACCTTTTATAGGCCATTCATCTCAGAATAGTTAAATTACACCAGAGACCCTGTGCAGAACCCTTCTTGGAGTCCCTGGAAAAGGACAAATCCTCCAACCCCATCATTTTCACAACTTTTAAAACATCATCATGATTTTTTGAGACATTTAGATGTTTTAACACTAGCAATATGAATTCTTCTTGCGAACCAAAGCCTGCTTATTCTCTGAGAAGAATATGGAAACGCTGACAACTAATATAGGTTAACACAGAGTGGCGCTAAAAGAAGTGAACAGAACTACAGTCATGAAGGTCCCTGAAGAACACACGGTTGACTAGCCATTGTGCTTATGGTTGGAGCTGCAGGTTATATTTAAATGAAATCCCTTTCAAGACTGTTAAACATTTGATTGTACATAATTATTAAGCTTTAATTCCTCATTACTGGTTCTTCCTTTTTTGGGCTGGGAGATTTCCACTAAATCATACAATTCATGGCCAATACAGCAACGGATGTAGGATGTTCTGGGTCTACATAACAGCATAATTGCTCTAATTTATTCTTAATAACGACAACGTGGTCACAATGAATTACCCGTTTTGTCTGAATACCCAATGACAGCACATCGCAGGCGAAGGGACAAGTTGTTTGAATAAGGCAATGGCTCTGCTGAAGTTTGCATCATTTTCTCCAACTGATGGGAATGTTGGGAAGCGGTAGAGGACTGGTTGGAAAAGCAGCAACTCATCTTAGGCAAAGTTCACTTGAAGCTAATAAAATTGGGTCATTAACAGCCCTGGATAAAATACCAGATGCAGATTTAATGATTTCCCTGACAGTTTGCCATACCTCTGAAAATTTGGCTCTTTACCTCTGAGAAATGGGGAAAAAGCATATTGCCTCCAGAGACATGAAAGACTGATAACACTACTGTGTGTTAAAAAAAGCCACAGCCTAAAATGCAACAATTAAAAGTCAAGGAACTGAATGAGGAAGAAGCAGGTAAAAATCTATAAGCACCTGTTTTCATTTTATCAGGGTATCTCAGCACCTGAAGTTGTAGACAATGGTAAAACCATCAGGTACAATGAACACACCCATTCCCGGTACAGCTATTTATGAACTCATCTTTCAGGTAATACTGACCAAACTTGAGATTTACTAAACAGAATAAGGCTTTGTAGGCTCCTAGGCAAACCAAAAGATTTATATATTACTTTTTTCTTGTAAGAGGCAGAATCAGACCATACACCTCCATTTCCTTGAGAATAGCTTAAGAAAATTTTCTTTTTAGACTCTTTCCTTCATAAAATATAGAATGGAGGAAAAAAGCAGGTTATTCTGAACACTAGAAACAGCTAACTTTCACAGTCTATTTTCCTCTCCTACATTAAAATGATTCAAAATGGAATTTGCTAGCAGAAAATCAGACCTAACTGCATTACAACAACAACTTCTGGAACCAAATCCCTCTTTGCAGGCATTTAGGCATATGTAACTAGAGCTTAGCTCTTTATTTATAGTGAAATAAAAACAGAAATAGAGTCAGCACATAAAAAGCAAGCATAATCTGATACTTGTTTTGTGTAAACTCAGACCATCAAAGGGCGTTATTAAAACTATATGTTACCTCAGAATCTTCACGTACAAGCACAGACAATCAACAGTAAAAACAAGAAACTATCTTGGAATATAAGACACCTTTATATTAGCATAACTATATAGCAGGGAGTGCACTGGCATAACTATTTTCAATTAAAAAAAAAAAACAAACAACTTACTAAATCACACCTTTGCCATGCACGTGCATGTCCCAGATATCCAGCTTGCAGCAAACAAAACTGAAGGTCTAGGAGATGTTTTAGATGTTTTGGGGTGGGAATCCTACGGTATATGAGCCCTGTTTTGTTTTGGAGTAAGACAGTCACTCAGCCTCTGGGGTCTACATCTCAAACATACTGTGGTTTGACCAGTTAGTAGAAATGGGACGTTTAGGCTGAATTAGGCTATTTTCTCTCATGTACTGTTCCTCTACAGAGTGTACTTGTAAATAATGGAGCATTCCCATAGAATTAACAATTTTAGACCAGGAATTTCACTCTGGCTATGTACCGAGGTCCAGATCCTGTTGACTTTGGAAGGGCTACGGATGCTCAAAACATTTTGAAAATCAAGTCACTTATATAACTACAGGCTCAAGAGCTTAACACTCGGTGTGCAGCTTCTTTGGAGACAACAGAGGCAGAAGGGCCCTGTGATCTCCCACTTTGAACTCTCTTTAAACAAGCCACAGGATGAGTTCAGACTGCAGCAAATTGGGCAAAGCCAAATTCTTAACTTAAGAATCAACACTGATGGAGAGCCACAGGCTGATGAAATTGCTGTACTGCTTTATTACCTTCCCTGGTAAAAGCATACGCTGTAAGTCTAGCGTACACTCATCTAGCGTCAACACACAGTAATCAGATCTTGTTACACACTTCAGCTTAATAGATACAAGAGCGCTCCATCACCAAATTTCAATCCCCTCTATATGTAATGCACAGACTAAGCTATTTGGCACTGTGTTGAACACGGTAGACAGAGTTCCTAGACCTTTTACTCTTCCCAGTTCTTTAGCCTTTCTTATGGGTCTCCCTTGATTGGAGAGACATGTACTCAGCTTCCTTTAAGTGCTAACAGCCAGACATGGAAACAGTATTGCTGTAAGGATCCCATCAAGATGCCAGATACGGAAATATAATTTCTCCAGTCCTACATGAGTGTACTCCCTAGGGATTGTGTTAGTCCTTCTGGTCACAGTAACACTCCCAAAGCGCTTCTCAAGCAGACTCCCTCATCCTTTTTATGGCCTGTACTTGTGGGCATGACTAATTTAGCTGTACTGAAATGCCTGTTGTCTGGTACATCCATGTTACTAAGTAATGTACTGTCTCCATTTCAGTGGTAACTCAGGAGCAAAGCCTTCTTCACTATTGGCTTCTGAGGTTTTCACTAAAGTGTTCTCTAACTTTTCCCAATTCTTAGCTACAGTTTTTATGTCCTACAAACTGATTTGCCATATCACTTTTGTCAACACTGAATGTGGCTCCTTTAAAGCCGCTATTAGTCATCTTAATTTTGTCACAGGCAATACAACTGGAACTTTTCAACAAAATTGATATAAAAAAGAATTTCTCAATGCAACAAAGCATCCCAGTGCTATTAACCGTTTTGGTGACTACAGTTTTGGAAGAGCAGGGACTGAGGGCTCTCTCTTCTGTCTGTCTTGCACCTCTCATCCCTGACAATCTAACTTCTCTTGGCAGAGCAGAGTAAGTGCAAAATACCACTGGATGCTTCTGCGGAGCTGAGATCCACAGGGAAGGGGAGCAGCAGAAACAGAGCTGGCAATCACTGGCACCATCCAAATGTTGCATGACCATCAGACCAAACAATACTATGGAGACTTACCATAAATCAAGCTCTCTGGGCAATAGGAGTAGAGGGCTGGGTATGGCAACAGAGACTACGGCATAAGATGAAACATAGGCACCACAACGTTATGATAGCATCAGTGACAAATAAAGCTGATACCATGCAGTATTTCTCATGTTTAGAAGGTTTTTTCACCCATTTGGGCTTTATGTATATCATGTGGAAACAAGATTGCCAAATCATAGGCCTTCTATGTATACTTAAACTCAACTAGCTTTTAGCACTCTGGTCTACTCTTCTTTGCCACTCAGGATGAAGGTAACATATAAATCCCCTACTAAGGATGTAGTACTTTCGGGGGATGTTTTATTGCTGACAAAGCGTGATTTCCAGCTTGCCGCAATGGGAATGAAATGCAACACAATGGAACAGCTCCCCCAGCCCTTAACTAATAGAGAAAGGCTTCACAATGGGTCATCCTCTTCCCCACTGTAAAACCATGGTCTGCAGAGACACTGCCCATTCCCCATCCTGCTCCTTCATGGCTACAGCACCAATCGATATGCATCCATCAGAAACTGCTCCTAGGTTCTCAGAAGCAGCAAATGCCACTTCTGACAGATGGCTCCTCCTCCCCTCATCTGCTCTTAAAGAGGTTATAAACACGGATTTTAACACTCCCATGATGCAAATCATTCCCACCAGATTTCTATTCTATCGACTAGGTTGAATTTAAGCCCATAATTGTGCCATTCTCTTTCTTGTTGTTTATTACCCAGGTTCCTTGCATGGGTATGTAAGCATTTAAAA
Organism: Calonectris borealis; assembly: GCF_964195595.1. NCBI lineage: Eukaryota > Metazoa > Chordata > Aves > Procellariiformes > Procellariidae > Calonectris > Calonectris borealis. The sequence goes on from NC_134324.1 coordinate 16,587,700, forward strand.
AAAAAAATTAAAAATCCCTTGATGGCTTGATTAATTTTGATCTTGACACCTTGATTTCTTGCTAAATGAGTGCTCATTTGTTCCCTTTCCACCTTCCTTGTTTGTTGCTATTTTAATGCCTGCTAGACTACTTCATTCATTCATCTTTGACTGGGGCTTATAAAGTCTCTGGATACGAGAAGCCCTCCAAGTCTCAAATTTCTACTGTTGTGGGCTGAGCTTTGAAAAGAGGTCCCTTGAATCCATTTTCAAGGAAAATGCACATCTTTGGAACACATTTATCACAGGGAACACAAAAGAGCCGCACAGAGACAGCTTTTCCTGAAGGGCTCAAAGCGATCACGCCAGGACATACAGCAGGAGGACGTAACCTCAGCATTAGGCTGCTCATAATTCAAAAGGCTGCAAGTTAGCATGCCTTAGAATGTTACTCACATTAGTGGCATGATAACTGGCAATATATGCACTTTCAGCTGTTTACAAATGTGATAGTTTATTTAAACTATCCTTAAGGGAAAAAAACAAATAAAACAAAAAAACCGCCCCAAAACCATCACCAACAAAAAAACAACACTGCAAGAAGAAAAACAAAGGTTTCTACTTACTAAAATTCACTGTCTCTAGAAACGGCACAGGAAGTTCCCATGCCCACAAAAAGGAAAAGGCCAACCCACAGAGTTGTGCAGTCTTTTTTTTTCTTCTTCTTTCTTCCCCCAGACATATGGAATCACAAGACAGGCTGTGGAGTTCAAACACCCTCACCGCACTGAAACCTGCCAGAGTCAAATAATACCAGAAGACACAGAACTGGGGGCGGGGGTGGGATGAGGGGGATCCAGACTGGGGAATATACAGGGACCACATCATGAAAGAATACTTGCAACTCAGGCCTGACTCTCTGGGCATCGGTCAATGTTTTATTAATGTGCACATCTCTCTATTCTCATTTAAAACATAACTCGACAACAAAAATACATGAGGCTTTACGCATCATACCAAAGGGTTTTATTTTCCCAAGGTTAAATGTACCAAGATTGACTGATACACAGAACGAGAATGAACAAACCTCAAGGAAAAAAGTAAAAAGAAAAAAGTTTTTGATGGTGCAATTGTGTTTTCTCATTGTGAACGTCTGAGAGAAGCATTCATTCATATTCTGAATGGGTAAAGGCAACTGAAACAGGTGGTCTATTACTAGATCCATTAAACAAGAGATTTATGCATTACATATCCATCTTGAGGCAATTAGGCCGATCATTTTTTTCCTCTTTTATGGCTTCATTGAAAACTTCTGGCAATAAAGCAATTAAAAAATAACTATCCAAGCATTTATCTATGATATCAAAGACAACCAGCCTTTCTTTTCTCAGAAAAAAGCTGCTTCACTTTCCATCCTTAGAACGTACAAATTTAGAGGCAACATTCACTGTTAAGACAGTGATATAATGCTGCCATTGTCCAAAGTCTGAATGGTGAATGATGGGGTACGGACTTGCTAAATCATTGTTTGCTTTCTATTTTGGAAAATGATTCTTTTAGGTTTGACTTTAATCTCACGAGGCACATGAACAGCAAGCAGAGAAATGAAGTTGCCATAAAATTAATCTTGCAGTACCCTCCTTGCTGCACGTGCTGCAAGGGCACTCGCAGATTTGGGTTTCTACAGACACTGTCCTCATAGGTGCGCACAAATTCTGCAAGCAATAATGATTTTCAAAACTCAGGTTGATGTGACATATGGAGTCAGTCAGACACTAAAACATAAAAGGATGGCTCCAGCAATAAGATGCAGGTGCCACAAAGCTATCTTTTTAGAGGTGCTTTGGTGGAAGCCAGTCTGTGACACAGGCCAACAGACCCCACAGCCTCCTCTCCCCCAAGAAGAGGTGACAGAAAAGGGATTTGTGGACTGTAGTCCTCATAGTCCTCCCCCCCAAAAAAAAATCTCAATTTCCTAAACTTAACCACTGATTAAGTTGAAGTTAGTTCTGTCTGTCAGTAGTTTAGATAATCCAGACACTGGGCACATGCCGATTGACAGCAGACTACAGAGACTGATATAGTTGCTTCAGTTGTAAGTACCTGCTGCGGCTGCAAGATTGTACCTGACCATTGCCCGCAAGTGACTCTTCGGAAGTCATGGGACAAAAATGGTTATTTCCCCATTCTCTGTAGCAACAACTCCATCTACTTTACAAAAGATAAAAGGAGACCCTTGTGCACACGATGACTGCAGTGATTCAGGTGCTTGGTCAGGCAGAGCAGGCACCCAGGGTGCCAAGTGGCTGTGCAAATCCTTACCTTTTCCTCTGCAAGCAAGATGTACAACTTAGTGACTTCTCCGGAAGAGGCAAGCAAAGAAGGAAAAAGCGATGTTCAAAGAAGACTGAAACAAACAGAAGCTTGTTTAAGTGAGCTTTTTCTGCTCCTAGGAGTTGCCCTTCCCCTGCCCTCTGGCAGTATGACAAAAAGAAATGCTCTGTAATGCAGGAGCTCTGAGAAGGCGGCCAGAAACAGTCTGAATGAACAGTCTGAATATCACAGTGACAGAAAGGTAAATTGGTTTCAGGCCTTTGGTTTGATGCAGTTAAAAGTAGTGTTCATTGGGCTCAAACAAGAAATATGAACATTCAAACCAATGAACCCAACCTGCCACATGCGCCAGTAAGCCTCGCTTGTGCACGGGCACAACTTTCCCTTTTAGGCCACTGAACAGCAGGTTTTTTCTGTTTGCTTTGTCCATCTCCTATGGATGATTGGAACTGCAATGTTGGAAATACCAAGCATCTGAAAGGTTTTAAGCTCAAACCCCAAGACCCCGAAGTCAAGCCCTAAGATAACAGAAACTATACTTGCCACTTCCTGCAGTCTGGCTCACTCACTAGTAAAAGACAAACACAAAATGACTTAAATGGCCCAAATCCCACTGGCTCAAAGGTTTAAAAGTTTCCAGCCATACCTACATGTTTCATGATTTCCTTATATTCCTTAGGGAGCATAAACATTTAAGGGAACCTGAGGATGGAAATCAAAAAAGCTTCAATTGGACCTATTGGAGCGGGTCCAGAGGAGGGCCACAAAAATGATCAGAGGGATGGAACACCTCTCCTATGAGGAAAAGCTGAGAGAGTTGGGGTTGTTGAGCCTGGAGAAGAGAAGGCTCCACGCAGACCTTATTGCAGCCTTTCAATACTTAAAGGGGCCTTATAAGAAAGAGGGGGACAAGCTTTTTAGCAGGGCCTGTTGCGACAAGGGGGAATGGTTTTAAACTACAAGAGGGTAGATTTAGACTAGATCTAAGGAATAAATTTTTTACAATGAGGGTGGTGAAACACTGGCGCAGGTTGCTCAGAGAGGTGGTAGATGCCCCATCCCTGGCAACATTCAAGGTCAGGTTGGATGGGGCTCTGAGCAACCTGATCTAGTTGAAGGTGTCCCTGCCCACGGCAGGGGGGTTGGACTAGATGACCTTTAAAGGTCCCTTCCAACCCAAACTACTGTACAATTCTATGATTTTGGGCACTACAGATGATTACATCTCTCCGACCACACACACTGATACAAGCTAACAGCAAATATCAGAAGCGTACTTAAGAAGCAGACAAATGAAAGCCATTTGATTATGGAATTTAAATTAGGGAGAGAGAAGATGATGTACACTGCCAAATTCATCAACATCTTGGGATTTTACCATGAGTCTCAATCTTTTTAAAATCTCCAGCTTCTTAAATCGTAACACAATGGATACTGAACCAGGAAGGGTCTTGAGAGATCAGCTCATCCATCCCTAGCTCCCAAGGCTGGTCAACTCTCAGTAAGCTAGCAACAGCCAGCTCCATTTTTCTACTGCCACTCTGAGTAAATGATTATACAGTCTATTCTCTATTGTGTGGATAGCGAGAGGTGGGATGACCTGGAAAGCTAAAAATCCATTAACATGGGCACTACGGGATATACTGTGGGAAATGGAGAAGCTGGATATTATTTTTCAAGGTGCAGTTCTAATGAGGTACTTGTAGGTAAAGTGCAATTTGCAGTTACAAGAAACAAAAGGCAAAAAAACCCTTGAGTCTGATATGTAAGTCAGTCTTGTGATTTATAGATACCCAATTCATGATTTCTGAAAGCCGATAATTCTGTGTATCCTAAAAAGCAGTGTGCACAGCCACACAATATTCTATAGGATTAACCATGCTGCTAAAACCAGCAATTACAAACCATCTTATCGCATTCAGTTCAGAGGTAGAGTGATAGCAGAGCACACATTGCAAATGGAGCTCTTGGTCTTGTTCCACCCTACATTAGATAAGTTCAGCAAGTTCTGGAAGTACTGCAGCACGTTGTGAATGATGAATGAAATGAAAAATCTCTGCTCAGTGCACAGCGAGTAGCCAACTCCCTTCTGTGCTGCATCGCTTGCTTTCAAGGTACTTGATATGCAACTTCGGTGAGAGACATTCAGAAAATCCCAGTGAGCCCAGATGTCTCAAAAATAAAAATAGAACATTGCAATTTTGTCCCAGGGCTTCAGTTGTTTTTATTCAATTTTAATTTCATTTTTGCCTACCTCTATCCAGTGACCTCCCTTGTCACGGTGCATTATGGACTCAAAACATAAACATCTACCACTGTTGGTTGCCCAGTTACAAAAGAGGTTTAAGGGTCTGGTTGCTTCATCTCTCAGTAAGCAGACAGAGTTTGCACTGTATGAATACTTCTTTTTGAAAATGTAATGTAAGAATAAATAAGTGGTGAATAATCAGCTCCATCACATTTTTTAATCAGGGGCTGCAGAACCACATTGTTTTCCTACCACTTTGGTAGGTCGATTTCTATAAGACATAAATCATACCACAAGCAGTTTGGATTGGCTTCCACTGATCTGACTTACCATCAAATACAGTCTGCTGGGCAGAATTACCATGGAGGATGAAAGATTTGGGAATTGTATCTTCTTAACAAGCAGCACAGGTTGACTTTCAGAAATTTACATCAAGGTTCAAGTCATGGCTTCGCTTTTGCTGGGTTAGAGATTTGCTTCTCCCCAGCTATATTATTATGCTGTTTCAGGTTATTGGATTGGGTAGATGGTCAGCTACTTTACTGCTCCTGAAAGGTTAAAATTGCAAAAATCTTGCTATTTTATTGTTTTGTCTCTCCAGTCCCTCACTCCTGCCTGCTTGTTTGTATCATCAATTTGTTATTACTTGTAATAACTGCATAGCAAACAATATATTACTTATTACACACGTGGGCAGAGGTCAGAAGAATTGTTTTATTCTTAGGCCTAAGTACAATGGCCTCTAGTTGTAACCCCATTAGGAATGTTTAATAAGAAAAGCAATAAAACAGTTTAATAACTAAATCCACTTCTACTGCATCTCTATAGTTAGTAGTGGGGCATGGAAGGAAGGAAAAAAGATTAGCTCTATCACCACTATTTCTCCCACTAGGCTGTCTCCTTCAAAGGAGAAGGCAGGATATTATTTAGAGATTACATAGTGTAATAGTTTTATTGACTCCTTTTTTGGCACTGTAAGGCTGTACACACAGCAATAGGCCTTCATACACAGAATTTATTACTAGATCTGGAATTATAATCTAAAGATGCAAAATTTTCCTGAGGAAGAACAGTGAGTGCAGTAAGTCTTTACTGTTGCCCATATGCCAGGCTCTCTTCAAAGCCCAGAGGCAAACAGTGCAAGGCACATATTTAGTACATTGGAAATGTGTGATGCAAGGTTTGCACGGATCAGGCTCCTTTTAGTTGAAAAGGTGGTGCTGAGTGCCAGGTGTCAGGAAGGTGCTTCTATTTCTCTCTCACCAGCATCCAACCCCACTAAAAAGTTTGCGCACTTTTCTGGAGCCAACATTAAAGCAATATCCACCATAGGAATGCCCTGGGTGCTACACTAATCCATCTCTATTTACCATTCAGCCAATGTGGTATTTTAATAACACCCAGCTCTAAAAATGTATTTATTTTTATGTACATATCAAAGCCCTGACTGCTTTATTTGCTTGGAAGGGAGGGCGGAACTGTTCCGGCAGACTTTCTATTTTCCACCAATTCCCTCAAGAAGCATATTAAGGGTAGAGAGCAGAGCGGGTAATTCCCATCTCTGGGTGGAGAATGAGTCAGACTAGTTATGCAATAGAGGCTTTCACCGATTAAGAAGGATGCTATATTCAGGTAGACAACTGGCCAGAAACAGATGCTATTTGTGGGCATAACTGAGCATTAGCAAATTGGCTGTTTATTAAAACAGGTGTTTGTGGGAACTCACGTGTCTGACACTGCAGATGTGGCATTCTGTTGAAAGACTGCATTAGAGAACATCAGTTTCCTTACCAGTTACACTTACGCTTCAACTGAGTTCATGCAGGAGCTAAATTAGATTCAACAGAGTCAGCATCGGCTTTGAAAACTGGTGATTTTAATCAGGGATATAGCAAGAAAATACAAGTTTTTACTCATGCCAGCTGTTCTGTTGCCCACTTTTGATCTCACAATCATCCATTATTGTCTGGTTAAAAAACCAAAACTGTTTAAAAAAGTTTCTCTGGCTTCCATTAAAACAACAACAACAAAACCACAAAACAACTCCCCACACTTCCAGAATTCCCAAAGATCTAGACAAAATATACCCTATTCATATCATCAGAAAGAGGAACAAAAGGAGAGCAATGGCTTCACAGACTGAAATTCAATTAGTATCAGAGCAGGAATACTACACTGTCACTAGGAGACCATGCATCCTTTCCTACAGGAGACACCACGCTCATTCATACTTGAGTGCTAGGTCTATTGAAAGTTTTCATCATTTTGATGACATTGGCAGCAGGCTACGTTGATCAGATATTCTGAATTTAAATTACATTCTGACAATTGTTTTCTATTCTGAGTCAAAATGAAAAAAATTCTTGAACTTCCAGTGACAAGAAGATGCCATGCCCTGTTCCTGACCTGCTTCTACCCAAATAAGTTGGTCTAGAAACAAAACAAAACAAAAGAATCTTCATTTTGGAAGTTTACATGATTGCATTATTTATTTAAAAGACACGCCACAGTGGCAGTAGTGTATAATACCATGCCAAGGTCATGTATCAGGTCATGTCATTTTTTTGACACAACAAAAGACAACAATTATTCTACATTTTTGTAAACATTAATCATGGGTGTTTCTTCACATGACCACACACACCTTCTCTAGATGGAAGTACCTTTGGCTTATCTTAGAACATCGTGAACTAGACTGGGACTGGGTATCTCAATGCTGTTTTAGCATCTCTGTTCATAATTTAGACCCTCAGCTACTCCCATTTGTCACTTAATCTTTGCTGTGCCAAAAGTCGACATACACCAAACTTCTGACAACAGAGCTCCCTAAATATTTAAAGCGATGTTTCTGAATATGATGCACTTTTGAGATGGTTGTGTGGGATCACAGTATCTCAATTCAAAAATACTAATTGCCACAGAAATTCCCCAAAGCTCTCTCAATCAAGAGATTTTTGTAGTTTTAATTAATGTGGTCTTAGAAACAAGATGAATGGAAACTCTGAAGGGGATTTCAGTGCTTGAGACTGTAAGGTAAATAACTGTGGAACAGGAAAGAAGACAGCGATATACACCCATATTTACAAGTTAGTCATAGAGGAGCCTTACATCACACAGGAAAAAAAGAACCTGCAAGGTCAGTTTTGCAGCAACATTGGTAAAACACCTCACCACACAGTTGGCACAGAATATTGTACAAGACAGGTATGAACCAAGGACCTGATACAAAATTAGCACAGAAAACAAGATGCTTGCAAATTCCCAGGGAGGACTTATTGGTGTCTCTTCTTAAAAAGCTATTCTAAAATAATCTAAGGCAACCATGCCTGTTACTATACACTACACATTGTAATTCGCCTGTGGATTTCCCGGTGTTTTTTTACAGGCAAAACTACGACTCGTAACACCCAAATGCTTGCTGATAATTTAGGTGTTTGAAATCACAAGTTTGTTTAAGAGTCTTCTGACTTAAGAGGCTTTTCATAAAAGAGAGGTCAGGCTGTGAAGCGATGTGCTGGATTGTGAGATGCTGGGGTTTGAAATCCTGAAACTGAGAGGAGTAGTATGCTTGCCCGCATCTGAATAACTGCTCAAATGCAACAGATCCCTTCTCAGAGGCAATGTGCCCACAGTGTGAATAACAATTTGATATCTACACACCACTCACTTTGCCAGATGATATTTAGAAAAGCTAAACGAAATAGAAGTGCTTGGTCAATGATCTTCAGTAAAGCAGATTTCTTATTGCATACAGTGCAGTCTCTACAACTTAGTTTCCAAAGTGAGTAAAGCATGAAAGACAGATGGATTCAGATGAAATTAAACCACAAATATCCACTGCACTTACAAATGAAACCCTCTGCTTACTCTATATGCATTCACTTCATTGAGGCAAATGCTCAAATATTCCAGCAAAGCAGTCTTCTGCCTGCAATGTTTATTAATATCAACAATTTGAATGATAGGCTGCAGAATACTATCTATAAATTTGATTTCAAATTCATCAATGCAGATCAGGAAATCATTAAAAAGAGTTAACAGTAATGTAATCAGGAAACAGCAAGCCTGATATGATCAGCCTGCCCAATCAAAGCAGCTTTAGTTTTCAAATCCTGCATATTCAGGGCTTAGCAACAAACTATTCAAAATAGTGTGTCAAGTCCAGAAGCATTCAGAGAATGTATCTGAGGAAAGATCCACATGGGCAATCTTTCCCTTCATAAAAAGAGACAAAATTCACAGAATACACTATTTGCTGTTATTTACTCAGCTCACTAGCAGTGAAAAAACACACTTAACACACCAGTGTTGGTTTTTTTGTTTGGTTTGTTTTTTTTTTTTTTTTTAACAAAAATGACTGCATTTGAAGTATTTAAATTCTGAACTCAAACCACCAAGCTTGATCAGAGAAATGTGGAAAACGCTTTGAGTTTGCAAAGAATTACGTAACACTTGATCAGTAAAGCATATAGCACCATTTGCAACCTTCAGCACTGAGACTATAGCAGAGGCATATGCAGTTCACTTACATTTTAGACTCTGCTAGATACAAAATGAAATTTACTTATGCCTTTTAATTAATTCAGAGTGCAACTCCATCACTGAAATTTGTATTTGAACAATATAAAGCATTGCTCAAAGAATTAAGTGCTTAATCCTATGCTCCTCTGAGCTGGAGTAACTATGCACCTGACTGTGCACCAAAGAAATCTCAGTGGATGTTTTCATGACTAATCATATTCATTTGTTCATAGGACTAGGGCCAAGCATGTTAAAATTAATAAGCTTCCCATATAATATAAGCGGATAACAAGAACATACTCAGTACTAAAAAGTTACAGTCATCATTTAGCGCAAGGCTGGTTTGTTAAACTAAAAACGTGGTAGAAAACAGTGTGCCTCTGCTGCCTTTCCACAGATTACTGCTTTCTGTATTTTTACTTTCCAGCTGATCAGGGGTACTGAGAAGTCATGTAACGTGTCTTCAGTAGGTAATAAAGGTGTATCTTCATTTCAAGAGAAATCTTCCTTTGAATCTCTCTCATTTGGTCTTCATTGGACTGAAGTGTCCAACACGAGTACAGTAAATCAACCTAGTTTTAATGGTCAAAGTTCAATTACCTAATACAAGCTATTTGTTTCTGTAGGATAGAGACAAAAGCAAGGGTATCGAAGATGAAGTTGAGTGCAACATTTATCAAACATGGATTAAATGAAGCAAAGATTTGGTGGGTAGAATTCCACCTCATTTCTTTTGAGGGACTATGACAGCTTTGATTTTCACTGCCTCTAAGATTATGACATTACAATTTTGAAATTTTAAGAAATAAAAACTATATCATCACTCTTCATTTTCTGCACTGTTGCCTTTAGAACAGATTACAAAGTACAATTTTCTATTATTTTTCAGTGAAGAAGGAAAAATTAGGAGAATGGTTAGCCTAGATTTTAATCTTTACTGCCCACTGAACAGCGGCACTGTGATGCATGACCCTGACCTTTCACAGCCCGGTGTATTTTGACTGTTTGCCTACTCGGCTCCATCCCCACATTTTAGTGCGGCCGTAAACAAAAGATGTGGAATGGCATGCCCAGCAAATCACAGAATGCTGAAAAGGTCAAAGTAGTACTGCCGAATGTTTCTACTCTGTAATTTACAGAATATATGAGGCATTCACAGCCCAATAACTCATTCATATGACAAACACGGTAGAGAGAATGTAAAATGGCAGAACATGAATTCCTTCCAGTGACAGTGTTTCTAACAAGCGCAGAAAATGGTGCAAACTTTGCCCTGTGGTTCCCTTTTCTGGAACATTAATATTGCCTGACTTTCAATGCACAATAGCATATGTCTGCGGACTGTGCAGTCAATGTCTCTGCGTTTGCAGTCAGGCTCAGAATCCGAAAGGCAAGGGCCCTGAGGAAAAAATCCTGGTCAAAGCCTGCCCTATCTGTACTCCTCCTCACCCTTCTCAGAGCACTTCCCCAATACCAGGCAATTTTATCGTCACAGCATTCCTGGAAACTAGAGAAGTACTATCCTCACTTTAAAAGAGGACACAGAGTCCTGGCCAAGGTCAGGAGAACTATAGCAGAGCAAAAAAACCCACAGCTCTTTTCAATAGCCCTAATCCCCTGCTCTCCACTAAGACCACCTTTTCTACTTTCTGTCCCACGAGCTGAACTTCATTTTTGCAGAAACAAACTTGTGCCCATTTCTCAGACACAAGCCAAATGCAGTAGATCTAGAAACCAAACAGGAGATCTTTTAGCCAAGCTCAGCACAGCTGCATGTCTGCAGTCATTGAAGTGATGATTGTATTTGTTAATGACAGCTTAGTCCTAATGAGGTGCTAAAGATGCACGTCCTGGATGCCCCCACACAACGGTCACCCCTTTCAGAGAGTTTTACTGGTGCAAGATGATTTGAGGCATTCCTCAATCATCGTAAGTTAGCTAATGCCCTTGGATGAATGCTGTTGAACAACTGTAAGCCAGGACATACTGGAGTGTTTCTTCTTTACTACTTTATTGTAATAAAAAGAACACAACAGATTTATCTAAAGTATTGCTGTTTCAAACCTAACTGCAAGGGTATCTATCTGACATCAATTAATCATTTTTTTCTATAAAGACAGTGTCATGATTGATCTAACAACCATTGAAATCAACATAAGCAATAAGTAGTTTGTAGAAGTAAAAAAGAAAAATTTGGAAAGTGCAAAATCTTCTTTTGTGACATATCTGTGCCAATTCCATGGATCCCAATGGATGTAAAAATTATGGATCAGTAGCTAGAATTTGGCCTTATCTTTCCAAGTCCATTAAAACAAAAGAAAGAAATGTGTGAATAAACTATTCTCTGCTTCACAGATGTAAATCTGGATTAACCACACAAAAGGCAAAACAACTGTGGATTTACACCAGCCAAACAACAGATCCCAGCCTCAAGTCTCTGAAGTACAGCATTTCACCATTATCCCTGAGAGAAGCAGAGATATTAACAATGTACCAAATTAGCATCAAAGCATTAGCGGTAATACACTTAGGGTATTTAGGGAACTACTTCTAAACCGAAATGTCAGACAATTTGTCTCTAATATTCCCTGCAGATTAGTACAAAATGATTGTAACAGATGCAAATCCTGCCTCCTTTCATACAGGCACGTATGGCTGAAATAGCTGTGGAGCTGCATCCCTTGTGCTGCAGAGGAAGGCAGGTCCTAAAGAAGATACCCCCAGTTTCTCTTCATTTCCTAGTGAAAATTGCTCCTTCATGTATTTCTGTGCAGGAACATGAACCTTTTGGTAATACAGTCTGCACTGCCAGGAGGAAATGATTTTCCAGCACCGAGTCTGGGGTCATTTACACAGCGAGTCTGTAACCTCTTGAAGGGAGGGGAATAGTGTATGAGGTTTGGTCTCCTGCGGGAAGAAAGGGGATCTCCCAGCTTACCTGTGGGAGGAGGTGGGTGCAGTGGAGAGCCCTGGATGGCTGGAAGAAGGAGTGGAGGAGACAACAGTGAGGATACCAGCTTGCTCCTCCAGACAGCAACAGTGCATGGGGGACATGGCTGTGAGATGAAGGTGCAGCATGGGGAGAACTGGGGATGGAGGGGATCAAATTTGTGCTGGTGTTGGGGTGGACGGGACACTAACCACATGCTTTCCCTGCCTTTAGTCCCACCTCCCCTCTGTTTTGCCATTCAGTGCACACAGACCTAGATCCTTGGTACGGGGGTTGGGGTTATTCCACTCAGACAAAATAAGGCAGTTGGATATGATTTGGGGCAAGATTGTCACCCATCCCACAAGGAAAGTGGGATGAGTCTCTATGGACAACTTCCAGTCTCCTCTCTGTAGGGCACTCAGTGCACAATTTAACCACTTGGATGGGGCACCATAAGCTATTACTCCACTTAAAGTACTATTACTTTTAATAATATTTATAGACCATATTACAGGAGTAATATTTACAGACTATTCTGACAGGAAAAGGAGTTGTATCTTGAAAAGTTGGATTCAACAGAAAAAAAATGGTATTGCTGATTGTTATTGTATTTCCCAACCAGAAGAAATACAGTGTACATATAGGTAATATCATAGAATCATAGAATCATACAGGTTGGAAAAGACCTCTAAGATCATCGTGTCCAACCGTCAACCCAACACCACCATGCCCACTAAACCATGTCCCTAAGGGCCTCATCTACACGTCTTTTAAATACCTCCAGAGATGGTGACTCCACCACTTCCCTGGGCAGCCTGTTCCAAGGCCTGACCACTCTTTCAGTAAAGAAATTTCTCCTAATGTTCAATCTAAACCTCCCTTGGCACAACTTGAGGCCATTTCCTCTTGTCCTATCGCTTGTTACTTGGCAGAAGAGACCAACCCCTACCTCGCTACAACCTCCTTTCAGGTAGTTGTAGAGCGCGATGAGGTCTCCCCTCAGCCTCCTCTTCTCCAGGCTAAACAACCCAAGTTCCCTCAGCCGCTCCCCATCAGACTTGTGCTCCAGGCCCTTCACCAGCTTCGTTGCCCTCCTCTGGACACGCTCCAGCACCTCCATGTCCTTCTTGTAGTGAGGGGCCCAAAACTGAACACAGGATTCGAGGTGCGGCCTCACCAGTGCCGAGTACAGGGGCACGATCACCTCCCTACTCCTGCTGGCCACACTATTTCTGATACAGGCCAGGATGCCATTGGCCTTCTTGGCCACCTGTGCACACTGCCGGCTCATGTTCAGCCGGCTGTCAACCAGCACCCCCAGGTCCTTTTCCTCTGGGCAGCTTTCCAGCCACTCTTCCCCAAGCCTATCGATCTCCTATCGAGGCTGGTTTTTATAAGGCTCTGATTTCATATGCTTATGATTTTGTACTGATTGATCTGTTAGGTGAAATCAAAGCTGAGATATTAGTTAATTATCTTAATTAGAGCTTTTTAATTTTGGAAGACAGGAAGGGGGGAGGGATCTATGTCAAAAACGTCAGGCATTCTCACAGAATGGGTGAAGAGAATGGGGAAAAAAGATATTTCCTTCCTTCCATCCCCCTTCTTTTCACCCTAAGAGAAGGGATGTCCGATTTGATGGCCAATAGTCTCTATACAAGACATTCCCAGGAAAATCCTCCAGAATCTAACCAGACTATCAGCTTTCAGAAGAGTCAGTCTGAATGTGTTCTGTGGCGACTCGGGCATCAGCTGTGGAAGCCCAGCAGGTTTCCGAGCCCACTGGGCTCTGAGAATTCCTTGCAAATGTGTATTTGGGCTCCCACAACATTTCACACAGAGTGACAAGAGCTGCAAATCTCAACAGAAAAAGCAGGGAGAAAAAAAAAATATTAAAAAAAAAAAAATCTGCAGCCCTGTCTCCTCCTTGCCCTCTAAGCTTTAATTTTACCCCCCTCAGACATCCCGTCTTGGTCTCAGCTTCATCTTTCTCCCAATTTAGCCTCTTTGCTCACTCAGGGCCCATTTGGGTCAGATCACCTCTGATTCCTCAAGGTTTGTCTCTTCTGTGCTGTCCCAGCTGAGAAGAGGGAGCAGGAGCAGCACAGGGAGAGAGGGCTACTGCCTTCAGAGAGGGGCAAAGCTCCGGATTTGGCACAGCTCACAGAAACCCAGATCTCCATCTGAGAGCCCCTGCTAAGCCGTAGGCTGGAGAATGCCTGGTGGGAGCTGAGGGAAAGAAAGGCGGAAGGGTAGCATGTAGCTACCAACATCCAAGATACCTGTTTTTCATACATGCCTGAGTAGTCACATATGTGATCATTTAATCAAAGAGCAAATCAAAAGGCACGCGCACGACACTTGGAGGCCTGACCACAGAAGACTATCAGTGCTCTTTTCACACTGCAAACACACTAATGAGAATTCCTTCCCGAGCTCACTTTCAAATCACTTGCTCTTTTTGAATTACTTTAGAGCTCAAAATTTCTGTATTGTTTTTTGTCCAAGATCACCATCCCATTCAACTAAGATGTTTATCAAATACCTGTATCTTTAAATATGAAGAAAGCATGATTTAATCAGCAAGTCAGTAATGACAGACACTGCTGGATTGTCTTGAATAGACAGGCTTGGTATGAAATTGATGTCTCCAAAAGATCTTGCAGATTTTTTTTTTTAATCATTACTATTTATTTTTAAGAAGAGAAGTGGGGTCTTAATGAAAATTAAGACTGTGGACAGTGACTGTAGTATCTTAAAAATGACATTTTCACTTCCCAAATGACTCCTTCCAGCCAGTGCCTCAAACAAAAAGGACCTTTTTTTTTTTTTAAAACTATTTTTATCCTATTCCCATACCTGCCAGCAGATGTAACTTCGTATATTCCCTTGCACTTGTTCCACAGTAGCTTTATCGATCTGCTTAATAACTAGTCCCAAGAAATTGCAATGTTAAATCTTCTAGGAACAAAATCTTTCTGAACAGGTCAGCTACTAGGAAAAATGAGAATCCTCATAAACTACGTGTTTCCTTTCCTCAGCATCTTGAGAAGCAGAGAAACTACCATGACAAGTGAGTTAAACCCCTTGACATTTTCCCTGTTCAGTAAATGAATTAACAAAGGTGTTTGTTGTTTTGTTTTCTAAGACTGCTACATTTCTTAAGTAAATGCCTGAAAATAAAACCAGTACATAGTTGAAAAGCAAATGACACATAAATGATATATTCAATTAATATAGACACAAACATGCAAACATTCATTCCAGTCTCAACTAACTCATTCATAAGGAAAAGACTAATTTAACATTGCAGTCACTGTAATACATGGTACAGAATTAACAGACAGACTTAGCTTCTATTTTGATATTGTATTTTTAACTTTTTGATACGCTGTGGAACACGTGAAATAGCAGCCATGGTGCAAGCTAGATGACTCTGGAAGCTGCTTACAGATAGACTAGCTAGATACAGCTCCTACAAGATCCTTATAGAAACTGGTCCAGCCAAGAATCAGCAGAGCACAACAGTGCTTCCTTTCTTCTGCAAATGCTTATGCCTTTGCAATGCTGCTTTTACACCAGCTGAGTGCTGGCAGTGCAGTAACTCACAGCTACCTACCTATCCATCAGATTTTGGCTCCTTGGTGCTACCAGAATTGTGCAAAGGAGCTAGTTCAGAGAAGAAACCTATTCTGTAATCATGTAATCAAAACACAAAGGATTGATTATCTTTCTTTCCATGTTTGCAAAGCACTAAGAGTGAAAAAGTTAGCTGGAAAAGAATTTAAAAAGTAAATCAAGAAATCAGCAGAGGGATGTACCAACATCCAAAGACTTACAGCACAGCACGCTCCACTTACTGTCAGAACAGCTGTATGTGAAAATAGATAACAGATCTTTAAAACTTACTGCACCACAGCCTCAAGACTTCTGACTGGGGTTTTGATGTTTACTTTTCTAAATCACATAAGGAGTTCTCTAACCTCAGGGATTTGGTATGAACAATCCATATACATGCTTAGCTTTATATGGTCAATCAAAGCAACAGCAAGCTCCTGCTCTAAAAAAAGGGGTCTTTGAACAACTACTTTGAATCACACTGGCATAAGCTTTAATAAATTCACATTCAGAGCTTTACATGGAAGACAGTCACATTTTACAAACGGAGTTTGTAGGAGTACAGACTTATGTAGGAGTACAAACTCTTCAAAAGCAATCTTAAGGGCCTTCTGCTAAAGCCACGCCATCTCCTGGGCAGAAGACCTACATATATTTTGGCTCATACTATCAAATTTGATTTTAACATCATAAAGACAACTCAGGGATATATTTTTTCAGGAAGAACATGATATTATCAGATTAATGTCATATATTTCCAAAAACATATACTATATAGTACGAATAAACATCATTTGTTAAAACCAAGATATAATAAGATTAAATGTGCTGCATACTATGCAGTCAAGAACTGTTACTATGCTGACCCCAATGCAAAGAGCTAAAAAACAAATAAAAAGGGTTTTTTTTAGTTTTCTTTTTATGAAAAGGAAGCAGCAAATGAACAATAAAAAAAATTCTGTCATTATTTTCTAGGTCGGCCCTGAGATGAAGTGATTATCTGACCTGGTAAAGCATCCGAGACAGTGATATTGTTTTGGACTATTTCTCTAGTCCTCTGGGATGCTCTTTTGTTCTCCTGTCAACCCTCCTCTCTGGCTCTGTTTCTCCAGCACAAGCAAATACAGAAAACAAGAAAGAAGCAAATTCCAGTTTCTGCTTCTCTCTAACCTTGATGGGGTTGATTTTTATCTCTGTCAAATTCCAAAGGAAAACGGAAAAAGCAAAAAGTACATTCATGCTCCTTGAGAAGAACAAGGCAGGATCTGGGCCATGTTTGAAGCCTGAAGGAACTCTTCTATCCTCTGTCAATAAGAATTGTGCATATCTATTTTCATTTGAATCTGAAAGCCAAAAGGTGAATACTGAAGCCTGCAATCAGGTCAAATAAGCTGCTAAATAGTTAGGCCACTGCCTAGAGTTCTTGGAAGATTTTGCATTGCATTGTGCTAATCATTAAGGATAAAAACAGTAAATAATTATTAATCTCCTCTGCTTATAGAGCAAAGACAGCTATTTCTTTAAAGATTAGTTTTCCAATAGAAATCTAAAATAATCTCTGCAGAACAAATAGATGGATTAAATTCCATTTCTTTTGTAGTTTACTGGCACGTTCATACTTGCACAACCACTGAAAAAGCAGGCATATTGGGTGATTTGACTCCATGGGCTAAAGGCCCTGTAAAACACAGAGACTTTACTTTGATTTCTAATAAAATACTGAAGAATGTCACTTGTTCAAAACTCCTAGGAGCTTAACAAGATTTCAAAAAAGTATTCCAGCAGATGACCTTACATACAACTTTCTCCTCTGTTACTTTGCTTCAATCAAATGATGCGCTTTCCTGCAAAACTCTAGTACATAGTCAGGGTCTGCAGCATATTGCAGAGGTCAGCACAGCCTCCCAAAGCTGCAGGTAGCCTCCACAAGATGAAGGTGCTCCCTGAGAATTTTCTAGCTCTATCTGTTTGCCATTTAAAATCAAGCGGGAAATCAATGAACTTCATTGTAAGTTAAAGAAATAAGTTCAGGTTCTTCCGTAAGCATTAATCTTTTACACATAATATGAATATGGTTTAGTGGCAATAACCAAACCCATTAACATATCAGAAAAAAAGCACCATATGTAAATTCCCTGATCTTAGGGGACAACTAATGGATTACATTCCAGCATATAAAGATGCAAGACTTATATTTCCCTCTAGAGATATTCCAAAATCCTATTACTGAGACGTATCCCCAAGGAGAGGAGGGGGTTTGTTTGTTTTCTTTTTTTTTTTAATCAAACCTCTTTTTAATCAGTCAGAACAAAATGTTTTCACACAGAAAAAAGAAGAAATTCAGTGCAAAAACAACAGAGTCCTGATGGAACAGGGGAACTTGGAAGAGAAAATGAAGATGGAATAAAAAAGCAGGAAACAAAGATGTGCACTCTTCGAGTGCCTTTATTACACAGATGTATGCAGGGACAGTTTGCTCCCAAAGGAAATCATTAGAAAGTTGACTTTTAAGAAGCTGGACCAGGAGACTCAATTCAGCCTTTTGGGCTGATCCAAACTTTGATGACTGTGTTTTGCTGTTAATTCCGCTGGGCTTTTGACTATAGCTTCAGACCTATTTTGTGTTTTCCCCTTTTACAGCCAATTTCTGCTCAACTACAGACACACGAGTCCTGTAGAGGGGAACCTGAACATGCACATATGCAACTGTCTGCGGAATTCATCTGGCACTGGCTGCTTCCCAGATCGACTTCTGTCTTCCCTGTGCAAGCCCTTACAGACTCCTGAGTCAATTCAGGTATATGAGAGAAAGCTAATCTTTAAGATTAGCTAAAGTCACAAATGATTCATATTCTCACCATGATTCAACAATCACATTCAAGAATTCAAGCCCCATTTTTAAATACTTCATACCATCTTAAGTGATTGACTGAAATTGCGAGGCACCTGGTTTAGGAACAAGGATGTGCCTTTGTACTCAGCTCCAGTAGGACCCTGTAGGGTTTCACAAAAACAAACAGCTTTACCACAATGTTATCAGCCCACTTAAAATGTTTCATTCTGACCCTGCTTGCTTTTAAATCCCATTCCATCACTGAATTCTAGCCAACTTTGGGATAAAAGGAAGAAGAGAGTCAAGCTCAAGAAGAAGGAAAATGCCACAGCTTCAGCACAGAGTGAATAATCCACATCTGCAACACATCTCTTGTAATTTAAGCTCATGGCACCACAGTCCTCAACAGCAACTCCAATTCTGCCTCTCAAAATTAGAAATCTATTTTCAAGTGACTGAAAAAAACCTCTGGAACTTCAAAGCCAATCCGTTCTTCGAGCACCAACATGCTCCACAGTTCCCCAAAGCTAGCAGAACTCTCCAACATTAGAGTTTCTCAACGTGAGAGAAAATACAGGCTGCCAGCTGAGATTCCGAGATGTGCATTCACAGAAGAATACATGTCAGGAGTGAGAAAAGCATACAAGCATTTTAGTCAAAAGCCCTTTCTGGTAAGCATTCAGAACAACCTGAAAATGCACTGTTTTACATTAACTTTTAAAGGAATCAGCACTTCTT
Organism: Calonectris borealis; assembly: GCF_964195595.1. Taxonomy (NCBI): domain Eukaryota; kingdom Metazoa; phylum Chordata; class Aves; order Procellariiformes; family Procellariidae; genus Calonectris; species Calonectris borealis. The sequence continues at coordinate 16,606,903 of NC_134324.1, forward strand.
TTATGAGAATATTTGTCTTCGATAGGGTGAACGTCAACTGATCAATACAGCACCAACGTAGACATATATTACTCTATCAATCATAAATTAAAAAGAGCAGCAGTGCTTTATATTTAATACCCAATGTAACCAATTAGTACTGCCATCCCTTGATGTTACACAAGTTCATTCCCTTAAATTGCCATGGCAGTAAATTCTACAGTTATAAATGAGAAGCTGCAAATTGATTTGCATGTAATAACCGTACCGCTAAACCTTTCTTACCACTTTCAATTTTTCCCATCTGCTACCAGAGTAGAAGTTTAGGATCTGTTATTCCCAGAAGGGGACTTACCCAGCTGGACATCTATAACAGTTGGCTGGTTCTCCATAGGGAACAATGGCTTTGGAGGTTTGTCTGTGAGTAAAGCTGGAAAAGAAAATGAGAAAATGTAATGGAAAAATTGAGACCAATGACTGCAAAAGAAAAGCTCTGTCATGTAAGCAATCAAATGTTTGTACACTTGATGGCATGTAAACATTTATTACATAATATGGCTGTTACACGGCCAATGTGTTACTGCTTTCCTAGTGGCTGTGGTGGCCCACTGATTCAACGGAAATGAGCTATTTTAAGAACTAAATTTTTAATAAAAAGCAGCAAAACAAAGTCCATTTCTCACTTTTAATCTACATATAATAACTAGATCGAGCATTTTAGATCCTCACCTTGCAAAGTTAACACACTTAATTAATTTGAAATGCCAACCAAATCTATTTCAGGGTGACCAGTCCCAACATGTCTTCATGCTTGCCCAAAACAGTACTTAGATGCTCAAAGAAAACTTGCACAGAATTTTGTCTGATGAACCCCAGGAGCTTCACACCTAGCTGACATTCCCACCCAACCGGGTGAGGCACCTGGATGCTCTTCTCAAAGCCTGAGTGGGGACCCTGCCTTCTGCTATACAGAAGTATCTCCATCTGAGAGCAGGAAACGTTACCCCAGCCCAGTCCCACCAGGTGACTGCTCCAGCCACTGGGACAGACACTCACAGATAATACTGCTACTGAAAAGCACAGCTACAGATGCAGGCTTCACGACCCGGTTTGAGAGCTTAGTGCCAGGCTGTGCAAATAGGTTTTGTAAGTTGGGGCTAGCTTGAAATAAATGACTGAGTATTCCTGGAAATGGGGAGAACTGGTTTTAATCAAATACAGCATCTTGTGCCACATGAAATTAAACATTTCAAAATTACTTCAAAACTTTTCCAGTTACATTTCATCACCTGAAATTATTTGATCTGAGTTTGTAAAATGAATTTGCATTTTTCAATAAAAGACTAAGGCAAAATTGCCCTGATCTCCTCAGAAGCCCCAGCACTTACTGATTTGATAGGAAACAAGTCTATCTGGCAGTTTGGTAGCTCAAGCTGAAAGTTGCCCATGGCTGGGGCAGCAGGTCTCCCTGAACCAAGCAGAGGGAGCTTGAGCTCTGCAAGCTCCTGGCCTACGCTCCCAGCTCAGGCTGAGCCATTGGCATGCTGAGAGGACACCTCTCCTCCCCGTCTGCTTCAGCATGAGTCAATGGTTCAACACACCTTCCCCAGGGCTTTAAAACAAGCTGGCTGAGTGGCTGAAGCAGAGGTGCAGCCGTCACACGTTTCACTAATGTGGCTCTGATAACCAGCTATCAACTGACAGCTGCGTAAAATTGGAGGTAGCTGAATTCTGCTACCACCAAAAAACCCAAATATATAGTGAACCTACAAAACACTTTTACATCCACATCTACAGAAAATTATAAACTGTGTTAAAGAAATACTTGTTCGATTCTGCTTTACAGTTGCCACTATTATTTTAAACTCAAGAATTGATTGTCAGCACAATCCACTTCCCCAGTTCCATTTAAATGAAAATGGAGTTCCTTCCAGTGATGCTACAGACATGCTTTGCTTATCACAAAACAGGCATTTCAGTAACAAGTCAGCAGCCAACATTTCAGATCGAAATCATGTGTGTTTGTAAGAACTCCTTGTACAGTTTGCCCACAAGGACAACACAGGAATCTCCGAAGTGATTTAAACAGCATGTTATTAAGACTAAAACCACACGCAGGGTTCAGAATGAAAGATAAATGGGAAATTCTGTAATGAGAATTCAGCAGCTCAAAAATGCTCATCCAATGCAAAGTCACAAGATTGACCCCGAAGCAACATCAAGGCTACCTGTACAATCGCATTATTTGGGGATTAGCCTGCGAGTAGAAAATTTCTGACAGAAACAAATAATTAGTTTGCTGTGCTAATGCACCTAAGTCATCTGAATGTCATTAGAGAATAGTAAGAAAGTACTGCCAAGCCTACATGTGTAAGTATGGTCTAACTACTTGCTTTTTAAGGAATTTCAATCCTAACCAAAGCTGAAAAATTCTAAGTAGGAGTTTTGGTCATCAAACCCAAGGGACTTTGAAACACATTCCACTGATGATTTTTTAAGCTTTTAAATTGCTAAAAGCTTTTGAGATGCTCTTCCTTATAAAATCCCATTGCATCCAAGGGGAGATGGATAACTATTTTTCCAGCTTCTCCACAAATCCCACCCTAATTCAAACAGTAAGTTTCTCACTTAGGTCACACCTGCTTCGAGCAAAGCTCATTCCAACACTCCAGAAAAAAAGTACATTCTGCAGGAAGTCCCAATGTGCTGATAGCCAGAACATTTGGTAAGGGGGAACATGAGAGTGAGAGTACATTTTCAGTACTGACATTTTTCTGTTCAACGTGTATACTTACTTTTCTTATACTCTAATTCCTCACATGAAAACCCCGTCAATAAATAATAAGTTAGCAAGAAGCAAGAGCAACTAGACTAGATTTACATTAATTGAACTGTAACCCGCTGCCAGCCGTAAGAAGGACCTCTTCACAGGTATTGCTTGCCATTTTCTCTCAACTATCACAGAAAATTAGAGATAGTCTGGCCCTGGCATCTGCTGAGGGGAACCTCACCTCTCAAGTCACAACCTGACAATATTGCTTTTCTGCAATTTTGGTTTGGTTTCTTTATTGGTTTTTATACTGGCTAGGCAGACTTCCTCAGACTGCCTGCTGGAAGGAGACAGGAAAAGGAAGTACTACAAAGGTATTAAAAATTTAACCATGTTCTTAACTGCCTCTGTGCAACTGAGGTCAGTAACTTCTTAAAAGAACGAGCCAAAAATCTCTAGAAAATGCATTTTGGCCTAAAGTGCACAATTCAAAATTCTTAGGAAGGTAACACATTTGGCCTGTATCTAAATGCAGGAATACCCCAGATGCTCAGCACAGAGAGAAGAGAACGGCTACCG